>NC_092342.1:34784444-35390000 GCF_046630445.1 Rutidosis leptorrhynchoides
TTATAGCTATGGAGGTGATGGGTATGGTTCATGGGTATGCTCGTGAGGTCAATCTAGTTTTTATCATCTCCGTTGCGTCTACGTACTTTCCTGCAATATTGAATCTCAATATTGATACGTGAGCACTCATAACTTAACTTTTATATATCAATAGTGTATCCCTGACTAGTGCTCGAGTATATAGGATTATGCATGCTTGTACATTCGATATTGTCCTTAGATAAGTTTGTTGAATCCTGAATTAGATACATATGCTACTGAGATAGGGTATATGATATGCATGTCATTGGAAAGTTAGCGAAAAATTAAGAACTTTTCATTTAGATATCGAATGGTTTCGATGAACGGATTTGAAGTTATAGTCAACTGAATTTTAGTATTATTGTTAAAATGATTATTATTACTATCGTCGTTATTATTTTAATAGAAATATCATTGTTATTATAAAATATCATTATTACTATTATGTTAGTATTATCATTTTATCATAATAACATTTTTAGTAAATATAAATATTGTTATTTTTTTTATAGAATAATAATTATTATTATTACAAAATAATACAACTTTTACTTATTATTATTATGATCAATATTATTTTATCAAATAAATAGGGGATACAAAGATATTTTTCACCACGCGTAATATAATTACATTAATAATACTTACCACTATAGTTTTACGATATTAAGTGAACTTTATAAATTTTACTACTTAAGATATATAAAAGTATATTTTATCATATATAAACGTTAATATAAATTTTTATTAATAAATAACTTTTATTGTTATAAAATCTAATAAATATATTTAAATATATAAAACGACTATAGCTAAGTTATATAATAAACACGTATAAATTTTAGAAGTCATTTTGGGTCAAGTTGACTTTTGCACATTAGTCTCGAGCATTAGGATTGTGGTACACTATGACTTGACCAAAAATTGTTAGACAAATATTGACCAACATATAAATATATATAATTAATATAGGTTCGTGAATCCGAGGCCAACCTTGCACTTGTTAAATGACGTTATATGTATTTTTACTACGAAATACAGTATGGTGAGTTTCATTTGCTCCTTTTTATATATATATTTTTGGGCTGAGAATACATGCGCTGTTTTATAAATGTTTTACGAAATAGGCACAAGTACTAAAACTAATTCTACGTGGGTTTAAACCAGAAATATACCCTTAGCTTGGTAACATTAAACTACTTGTCTATGTACGGTAGGCGCGAATCCTAAAGATAGATCTATTGGGCCTGACAAACCCCATCCTGACTATGGGATGCTTTAGTACTTCGAGGTTATTTTAAACACACCTGATCTGGTGTACTTCAGAGGGTAAAACATGAACGTTAAGGCTTGTTACCGGGTGCCTACAACTTATAGAATACTTTTATACACTTGCGAGTGTACATATATTTATAAACGGAAATCTTGTGGTCTATTAATATATTGAAATGATTATTATGATAAACCTATGAACTCACCAACCTTTTGGTTGACACTTTAAAGCATGTTTATTCTCAGGTATTAAAGAAATCTTCCGCTGTGCATTAGCTCATTTTAAGGATATTACTTGGAGTCATTCATGGCATATTTTGAAAGACGTTGCATTCGAGTCATTGAGTTCATCAAGATTATTATTATGTCAATTATAGTTGGATGTATTATGAAATGGTGTGCATTCCGTCAACTTTCGTTGTAAAGAAAATTTGTCTTTTAAAAACGAATGCAATGTTTGTAAAATGTATCATATAGAGGTCAAAATACCTCGCGATGTAATCAACTATTATGAATCGTTTATAATGTATATGAACGGGTCCTTTCAATTTAACATAAGTTTTAACCTTAATTGTGTTATCTTCATTAACTTTTTCAACTACCGGTTCTGTTTCCTTATCTTGATCAGGTTGTGGTTCTTGTGGAGTAGGAATAGCTTCATCAGAAATTACAGGTATTTCTGATGGTTTAAGTGTAATACCACTTCTTGTGGTAATGGCTTTAGCTGTTTCATTCCGGGGGTTAGCATTAGTATCGCTAGGTAAACTTCCCGGTTTTCTTTCACCTATTAACCTTGCTAGGTTACTTACTTCTTGTTCCAGATTTTGAATAGAAGCTTGTTGATTTCTAAATGCTTGAGCATTTTGTTCATTGGTTTGTTTTTGAGATGTGAAAAACTGTGTTTGAGATTCAACTAGCTTTGACATCATGTCTTCTAAATTTGGCTTTTTATCATCGGTTTGTGGTGGTTTATTTTGAAAAATAGGTCTTTGCTGATTGTAAGTATTGTTGGATACTTGTTGATTGCTTGGACTTTGTTGGTTGTTGTATGGAACATTTCAGTTATAATTCTGGTTTTGATTGTAGATCGGACTTGGTGGTTGATAATTATTCTGATAATTATTTCCAAACCTTTGGTTCATGTATGAAACATTCTCTCTTTGTTCCATTGTTAGTTCAATACTGAGACAATCTTTTGTCAAATGTGGTCCTCCACACTGCTCACAAATAATTCGTATTGAGTGAATATCTTTAGTCATCTTTTCCATTCGTCTCTCGACAGCATCTATCTTTGCGGAAATGGAATCAAAGTCATGGCTAGAATCGGCTCTAGCTGCTTTAGATGATCTAACAATATCTTTTTCTTGGTGCCACTCATGTGAGTGGAAAGCAGTGTTATCAATAATTTTGTAAGCGTCAGTTGCGGTTTTCTTCATAATGGAACCACCAGCTGCTATATCGATATATTTTCTTGTAGTGATGTCGCATCCTTGGTAGAATATTTGTACTATTTGACAAGTGTCTAAACCATGTTGCGGACATCCTCTTAATAACTTTCCAAATCTGGTCCACGCTTCATATAAAGTTTCATTTGGCTTTTGCGTGAACGTAACTATTTCTCCTTGAAGTCTTACGGATTTAGATGCCGGAAAGAATTGTTTAAGAAATTTTTCAACTAAAACGTCCCATGTATCAATCGCCCCTTCAGGTAACGATTCTAACCAATCTTTGGCTTCTCCCTTTAAAGTCCAGGGAAATAACATGAGATATATCTGTTCATCCTCAACTTCTCTTATTTTGAATAAAGTGCAGATCCTATTAAATGTACGAATATGTTCGTTTGGATCTTCCTTCGGTGCACCACTAAATTGGCATTGATTAGTTACCATGTGTAGGATTTGTCCTTTAATTTCATAATCTGGTGCATTAATGTCTGGTTGAGTAATTGCGTGACCTTGGCCAGTGCGTTTAGCTCGCATTCGGTCTTCCATACTTAGAGGTTCCAGATTCTCCATGATTGAATTTGTTGAATCTGAATCACTATAGGATTATGATTTAATGGTTGTTTCCTCGACAATCTCTGTTTGAATGATTAGTGGTTCCGGAGGAAAGATTAATGGTTCAGGATCTCTGAATTGTCCCTGAATATCCTCCGGATTCTCAATTGTGAGATCGGGTTCAAAAAATGGATTATCAGAAATTTGAATTGGAGTACTTGGTCGACTGGATGACAATTCTAAAGAAAAATCAACGGCGACAATATTGGCTAGATGTCTTGATCGAGTTACAGGTGGTGAACGTACAAAAGGTGGTGAACGTTTTGCTCGGTGCATTCACTGAATATCCTATTAGTTATAAAAGATAAAAATTATATAAGTTATCAAATTAATAGACTTTTCTGCTTTTGCCCACGTTTTGAATAGCCAATAGATGCAGGAGGGAGCCAGAACCCTTTAAATCGGAAGCTCACAACTCAGCCACTAACAAATCCAACTATTACTACGAAGCAGAAAATTTGGATGTCTATCAATTTAACCACTTAAAATAATTTTTCGTTGAAATTTAAAGAAATTTTAGAGAAGAAATAGAAAAAAACTAAGTCCTAAAAATTAGAGCGGCGAAAAATAAGAAAGAAAAAGAGCGCGTCGAAAAACGTCGAAAAATAAATAGTCGAAAAATAATAAAAAGAACGTAGCGCGTTGAAACTTAAAAGTCTAAAAACTAAAAATTAAAAGTTGCGTCTAAAGGTATTAAAGCTTAAAGGAAAAACTATATCCCAAATGGCAATAACTTAGAAAGGTACTAAAATATACAAACGGCGTCGCAAAATTCTAAAGCACCTAAATCTTAGTCTAAAGAAAAAGCACTTAAGGGATTTTACGGGAAAAAGCCTAAAAATCTAGAAATAAAAATAACTATGGCAAAATACTAAGTTTAAAACTAAGTACGAGCGAAAAATATAAATATTACGCTAAAACAAATAAAAAGATACAAAATATAAAAATAAACTTAAAGTTGTAAAAAGTACAATTTTTATAAAAATATTATTTTTATATTATTTATTTTATAAAAGTATTAATTTTATAATTTATTAAAACTAATTACACTTAAAAATACAAATAAATTAAAAACTTAAAACAAATAATTAAAAACTAAACCCTAATTAGGGTTTATATTAATAATTAATATTAATTAAAACCCTAATTCGATGGATCTGATGTACCGGGCCTGTCAAATCACTTCATGCGATCGCATGGAGTGCTAGTTAAGTTTTCATGCGGTCGCTTGACCTGCAGATTCGGGCCAAATGCTGGGCTGCTACAGTACCAGGCCGAAAACTTATATATATATATTTTTTCTCTGATTTAATTTTCTGTTTTAATATTTATAAAAAATATTTATATAAATTAAATAAAACTTATATTTTTACAAACTAAAAATAGAAATAGAAATATTTTATATTTTTGAACAACTCTTATATATATATATATATATATATATATATATATATATATATATATATATATATTTTGTATTTTTAATATTTAAAACATATATATTTTTATACAAAGAACTTAATAAAAAAATCTTTTTTTTAGATAGCGTTTCGCTTCCGGCATTTAAGATGTCCCCGGCAGCGGCGCCAAAAATAATTGATGTGTGCGAGGTGGTGTATAAAATAGTTATTAATTTTTACAAGGAAATACTATTAAATGCGATACAATTTTACACACGATATTTATTTATAGAATGGATATACCTAAACCTTACTACAACACTTATAGGCAGTGTACCTAATCGTACAGTAGTGTAGTTTTTAGTAAGTCCGGTTCATTCCAAAGGGAGACTTAGCCAAGCTTAACGCTATATTTTTAAAACTATAATTGTAAAAATATAAAAATATATAAGTAGTATTATTATTATAAAAGGCGGTTTTTACCGTTTAATGACCGGTTTGTCGATTTTAAAACTTTTAGTCGCAGTTAAAACCTAATGTAAAATATTAAAAATAAATATAACTTAATTTAAAGCGTAAAGTAAATAACGATAATGAAATTGCGATAAATAAAAGTACGGTAATTAAAAGTGAAATTAAATACAATGACAATATATAAAAATGAGATAATTAGAAGTGCAATTAAATATAAAAATAAAGAACTATGCTTATTTAAACTTCTGTAATCATGATGTTTGACGTGTTGATTTTAGTTTATTCCCATGAGTTAATTGTCCTTTGTCCTGGATTATTCAATATGTCCGTCTGGTTTTTGTCCATAACAGTCCATCAGTCATAAATATAAAGTGCGAGTGTCCTCGTCAAATTATCCTTATATCCGAAGTCAAATATTCCAATTAATTGGGGACTTAAACTGTAACAAGGTCTTAATACTTTGTTTAATAATTACACCAGGATATCGACTGCGTGTAACCCAAGGTTTTAATACTTTGTTAACAATTACGCCAAGTGTCCGTGTACATAATTCACCCCTGTTTTAATAAGTCTATTAACTATTAATCCATTCCCGTGTCCGGTTAAATGAAAGATTATTCGTACATATAAATATCCCGCCCATCGTGTCCGATTGAGTGTATATGGTTATTTATAGGTACGTCCAATTGTAAATCTTTATATTAAATTAACAAACTATCATTTAATTAAACAAATATAAAGCCCATTAATAGCTCATAGTATAATTTTCACAAGTGTTGTTCTTTTGTCCAAACCCCAATTATGGTACAAAGCCCAATTATCCCGTCTTAATATTTTAGCCCAACATCATGATTACTTCGGCTTAAATAAGCATAATAATAACTTAGCTACGAGACATTAATTTAAAAAGGTTGAACATAACTTACAATGATTAAAAATAGCGTAGCGTTACACGGACAGAATTTTGACTTACACCCTTACAACATTCGCTAACATACCTTTATTATTATTAAAATTAAAATTAAAATTAAAATTATAATATATATATATATATTATACGTGAGAGAGATAGAGAAAAAGATGGATATATTTTGGCCAAGACACGTTGAATTTATAGGACCTGGGCTGGATTTTTCATCCATGCGATCGCATGGAATTAACTCTTCCAGGCCATGCGATCGCATGGCCAGCTGTGGAAGTTCACATGTCTTTGTTTTCTAGTTTGCCGACGGTTTAATAAATAAATATAATATATAAATAATTTTAAGAATTATTTAAATATTATATTATATTTATGTGCATAGTTGACTTGTAATTTTTAGTCCGTTGCGTCGAGCGTTGAGAGTTGACTTTGGTCCCGGTTCCGGATTTTCGAACGTCCTTGCGTATAATTTAATATCTTGTATTTTGCGTTTCGCGACTTGTACTCTTGTAATTTTGAGACGTTTCTCATCAATAATTTGAACCACTTTGATTGTATTTTGTACTTTTGAGCTTTTTGGTCGTTTGCGTCTTCAATTTGTCGAATCTGTCTTTTGTCTTCACCTTTTATTATTTAAACGAATATCACTTGTAAATAGAACAATTGCAACTAAAAGCTTGTCTTTCTTGAGGGATAATGCTATGAAATATATGTTCATTTTTAGCATTATCATAAGGCTTCGACTACTTGTTTTACTCTCCGATGGCAAGGAAATTTGCGACTGACTGGTGGTACGAACCAAGTTTCTTCTCGATTAACCGCAGTTTTATTTCTTACTCGTACAGTGGGAGTGTGCTTGGGATGAGAAGATGGGTTTGTCAAATTCATAGCTATGAGGAGGTCAGTGTACCAGCGAGAAAGCGAAAAGTTGAAAAGTTAGTAGATTTCGAGGTTGTGATTGCGTCCTCACTTGAGCCTTGATAAAGAGTCTACGAGGGCGTCTGTTGGATTTTCTGATTGCAGGAAAGGAAAATCATAGATAGACGGTGAAATCCTCTACGAGGGTGATCATTGACATGTGTGTTCGGGATTGGACATGTCTAGAGTGATCGACGAGGCAATGTAGTCTCATGAAGAATCCTATAATTGAAGAGTTGCATACTTCAATTGGTCTTCTGGTGTAAGAAGATGATCTTCGTGTTAGAAGATGGTGGCGATAAAAACTGAGATGGCCTAAGCTAGTAACAATGAGATTGGATTATCACTCAGCTATGTTTTTTGGTGTTGAAAGACTTCATTTGCTCGTAGGCTAACGAGTGAAGTGCAGCGTGATTCGGGTGTCTCATCCGGCGGTATCAAAAAGAGTTGGTAATCGGCTAATCTAGAGTTATTGTGGGTTTGTTTAAACATAGTGACAGGTTGGTGAAGGTTGTTTAATGTCTCCTTCGAGTGGGATATTATTGGAGTGCGAAGTTCGAATTAAACAAGGTTTGCTGAAATTGTGAAAGTGATTGTGACGATCGCTCCAAATCCATATGGACGAACACGTCATTCATTGATTTCATTGCGAGGTATTTGACCTCTATATGATACGTTTTGTAAACATTGCATTCTTTTGAAAAGGCACACCATATATGAATATTTAAATCAAAGGTTTTCGACATCTGATGATTTCTACATATAGACAATCACCATAAATAATAGTTTACAACAGTACTTCCGTTGACAATACAGTCAAAATAAGATACATGGTGATGATTTGGTGAATGCAACGTTTCCTTGAAAAATATGTCATGTAAGACTCCATGCACATAGCTTGTCTAACATCTAAGCAAACAACGGAAGACTTCTACGAAACCTGAGAATAAATATGCTAAGAAGTGTCAACACAAAGGTTGGTGAGTTCATAGTTTTAATGTTTCGTATAATCTGTATATAAAGGTGGATCACAAGATTTCAGTTGTTTCATCCAGAAACGTTTATCAAAATATTCTACGAAATTGAGCACCCTGGTAACTAAACTTAATGTATATATATTTTATACCCTTTGTATAATCATTTTAATAATACACGCAAACCAACGTGTACGCTTCTCAAATAGCATACGTCCGTTAAAAGGCTAGCGCTCTAGCTCGGACGGGGATATCAAGCCCTATGGATCCATATACTACTACTCGCGCCCACCAGTTCTTATAACTAGCAGTTACTAGTTACTAAAGCTAAGGGATTTTCGGTTCAAACTCAGTGTAGAATTAAGTATATACTTGTATCCATTGTGTTTAAAATAAATTGCATGTATTCTCAGCCCAAAATATTTAAAGCATTTAAAAAGGGATCTATAAACTCACGCATATAAATATTGTATATCGGTTAATAAAGCATTTGCATGTATTCTCAGCCCAAAAATATTTAAAGTATTTAAAAAGGGATACTATAAACTCACCTTAGCAGCATATAAAGTCGTTCACCAAAATGTGATCGAAACACGGATTACCAAATAACTGTAGATCTCAACATATCAATATTGTAGAAAAGTACGTAGACGTAACGGAGATAATAAACACTAGATTTGATTCATAAATATACCCCCGAACATTACCCATAACCTCCATGGCAATAACCCATAATTTCCTTAACTCTATCCCGCTTGAAAACATATTTTGAAAGTGACACGCTCATGACCTTGTCGTAGTATTTTAGGTATAATACTAATAATAATTAGATTAATAATAATATTAATCTTAATAATAATAATAATAATAATAATAATAATAATAATAATAATAATAATAATAATAATAATAATAATAATAATAATAATAATATGGAGTAAGATGAATATATATGTGTGTAAACTGAGCCGAAATCGATGAAATTTATAGACCTCGCCTGTCCAGACCTCCCATGCGATCGCATGGGTTTGAAGGCCACAGGCCATGCGATCGCATGGCCCTATTTTTCCAGCCCACATGTTTTTGTCCTAACATTTGTCGACATAATAAAATATAAATATAATATATATAATTTAAATTAATTAATTATATATTATATTAAATTCACGTGCATAGTTGACTTGTAATTTTTGTTCCGATAAGTCATACGTTGTCACTCGACTTATGTCCCGGTTTCGGTTTTTCGAACGCCCTTTCGTACGCTGAGAAAACTTGTACTTTACGTTTCGTGAATCGTACCTTTGTCAAAACATAGTCTTAAATCATCCATAAACTATACCACTGTAGCAAAGTTACTGTAGCAATTCACTGTAGCAAAGTCAATTTCACTGTAGCAAATAGTGATTTTCAAAAACACTGTAGCATTTTGGGTACTGTAGCAATTTGAAAATGTTACTATCGTTTACTAAATAACTTGAAATTATATATATGTATATATCTTTTTAATATATATAAATCAGTTTTTAAATACACATTGGAAGTTATTTATAAATAAATTTTAATAATAAATATTTCAACTTATCATATATATTCAAATAGATATTTAAACCAATAAGTTTAATGTACGGTATCAAATAATTAATACATTGTTACCTTTTCAAGTTATAATATATATGTATCTATTTACATATAATTGTTCGCGAATCGTCGAAAATAACCGAAAGGTATTTAAATATATAAAAGTAGTTCAAAAATTTTGAGATTCAGTTTTATAGACTTTGCTTATCGTGTCGGAAATGTTAATCATACAAAGATTAAGTTTAAATTTGGTCAGAAATTTCCGGGTCATCACAGTGATGATCGCGAGTTTAGAGTTATGGTCGCAAGAATCACATTTGTGTTGAGAAAAGAAAACTCGCGACCATTAGAAATTCATTGCTGTCGCGAAAATGGTGTTGATGGGAGGAAACTTCTAGAATTGTGTTTTCTTGTCCGTTAAGTAGCTTCCTTGTTGAGTTTTGCCTATTTAAACACCCTATTGTAACCCTAACATATGTGCATGAAATTTATAGTGAAAAATCTCTGATTTGCACTCGTGGACTAAACCCTTCTCCGTGTTTTGGAGTTGGGATATAACCACGTTAAATCCTTGTGTCGTTTTATGCTTTTATTTATCGTTTTGCTTTTAGATTATTCGTTTCTCTTTCGTGGGTTGTTTGTGATTGACGATACCACAATCACATGTTCTTGTTTGGGTCATAAATCCTAACACTTATTTCAGCCCGTACAATGATTTAACCAGCTTGCACACCTTATACTCTTGACCTGGCCTAACAAACCCTTCTGGTTGTCTCATATACACTTCCTCTTCCAAATCACCATTCAAGAAAGCTTTGACATCTATTTGATGGATCACTAGATCATACGTAGCAGCAAGTGCTATCAACAATCTAATCATAGTGATACGAGAAACAGGAGCATATGTATCGAAATAATCAATGCCCTCCTTTTGTTTAAAGCCTTGGATAACCAATCTAGCTTTAAATTTGTCAATTGTGCCATCGACTTTCATCTTCTTCTTGAAGTTCCATTTGTTTCCCAAAGGTTTGCATCCCGGTGGTAAATCTGTTAATACCCAAGTATTATTCTCCAAAATAGAACTCATCTCGTCTTGAACTGTTTCTTTTCAAAATAAAACATCACGAGATTTCATAGCCTCATCAAAGGTGTTAGGATCATCATTTATACTATAACAATATGAAAATTGTGATTTAACATAATCACTCGATCCTTCAACTAAGTAAAGTTGAAAACCAGAACCATATGACTTGAGTGTCCTAGTGCCGTTACGAGGTCCTAGTGACTCACTTGAAATTTCTTCCAAGTGAACTCCCTGTGTAGTCTCATTTGAATGAGAAATCACATCCCTTGGTCTAGGTATTGATGTAAAACGAGATTTATCAAATATTGCATCTCTTGACTCTATAACGGTGTTAATCGAAATAGAATCAGTAGGTTCTATCACATAATACCTACAAGCTTTGGAATCCTCTGCATATCCAATAAAGATGCAATCAATACCTTTTTCAACCAAAATTTTCCTTGTGGGTTCGGTTAGTCTTACAATTGCCCGACAACCCCAAACTCGCAAATAATGCAAGTTTGGTTGTTTCTTGTACCAAAGTTCGTAAGGAGTCGTAGTTACTCTTTTATTAGGAACTCTGTTCAAAATGTGACAAGTCGTTAACATGGCTTCTCCCCAAAATCCGTCACTCAAACCCGAGTACGTCATCATGGAATTAACCATTTCCTTCAGAGACCTATTTTTCCTCTCCACTACACCATTTTGTTGTGGTGTATACGGAGCTGTAGTTTGATGAATAATCCCTACAGATTGAAAATACACCGGATCATAATACTCACCCCTCTATCGGTGCGCAACGTTTTAATTAAACCATTTTGTTGTAATTTCACTTCAGTCTTATAGATTTTAAATTTATCTAAGGCCTCATCTTTAGCATGCAAAAGATAAAATAGCAAAACCTAGACGCATCATCTATAAATGTGATTACATACTTCTTATTTCCTAAAGAAGGTGTAGCATGAAAATCACAAAGGTCACTATGAATTAGTTCTAAATTCAAAGATGTCCTGTTTATGGTCTTAAAAGGTTGTCTCGGTGTTACATTTTTCAAAACACTTTTCAAAGGTAGGAATGAAATCAACTTTGGACATTTCATACATTCCTTTATAATGTACATGTCCTATACGAGCATGCCATAAACTTGAATCATTTAAACTAGAACTAATCATGCAAGCAGAATTATCAACAACAGGAACATTCTTGAGATTCAAAATAGACATACCATTATTATAGTATCCACATCCAATAAACATGTCACCCTTCGACAAGATATACTTATCGGATTCAAATACTTGTTTATAACCACACTTATTTAATATAGGTTGGAAATCAGATTCTTTCTCAACCCACGAACATACAACACATTATATAAGGTAATTGTGTTATCAGAATAAATTGTAAAACAACATTTCCACAACCAAGAACAGGAGTGACTGATTCGTTCCCCATGTGAAGCACATCATTATCAGGTTGAAATGTATTGAACCAACATCAATCTTTACATGCATGACATGTGGCCCCGGAATCAATCCACCACGGAATGTTATCATCCTGCACATAAAACGCTTCAGAAATATGTGATACATAATTCTGAACAGAATTTATAATACAATCAAAATTCTGACATTGGTTAGGAACTTGATCCCTAGACCCCTTTCCCGAACACCCTTCAACTTCGTTTTGATTCAAAAGTGTAACCACATAAGTATCACTATGCATGTCTATCCCTAGTACTTTAGGTGACTCGTGAAATAAGCACCTTCGTTGAAAGTGACATACACTCGCAACTCTCTTAATTTCGACAATTTATAATAATGTGATATGGCTTCGAATATTGACTTGGCTAACCTTTCTTGGTGGACTCCATATTCTTTCACTAACATCCTAAAATTAACTTAATTAGAACATTTTCACTACCTAGTGATGTAGTTCCTTTTTTTTAGGCGAATTTTCGCATCGAATACTCTCATTTACGACACACGCACGCTAGGTAGGAAACACCAAGGATTGACCCGGGTTGCATGGCAACTAATCGTGAAAATATCCTGAAGAAAACCTTCCCTTTATCGTAATTGAACCCGGATTGCTTGGCAAGCGGGTCCCCCTACTAAGACTTCGAAACCACTCAGACAATGCCTCGATGGTAAGTGATGTAGTTCCTTACATCTAAACGACTTAAAATGTCAGAAGAATTGTCTCAAACTAGCAATTCAACTTCACTCAACTAACTTTATAGAATATCCTATTTGACTAGTTCATCGTTGGTTATTAATGAGTTAATGGTAGTTACAATACTATCTAAATTGTGATGTGGTCCAGCGTTTGGTGGCCTGCCGTCTTTAGGGGAGGCCAGGAGTTCGACCTCCGTTGGCTACATATTAAAAACACAATTTTATCCCTGCCATGAAGTATACACTCATGGCACTTTTCCCATATTGTTTGGGGGTAAAGGGGAGTGGGGTTTTATTTGACCATGTCCTTGGATTGGTTTCAAGGTTTTCTCCAGCGATGAGAGCAGGGTTTATCGCTGCATCGACATAGTCGAAACGGGAGATGATCGCAACGGGTGGTTTAGTCCTCCTCGCGTGATCCCAATCGCTGTAAAAAAAAAATAAAAAAAAAAAAAAATTACAATACTATCTGTATTAATTTGTGTGTAGTGTATTTAATTAGGTGATTGTATTTGTCATTGTATTTGTGTGTAGTGTATTTATGTGATTATATTTGTCATCGTTCTATTATAAACTGATATCATAAAATATTATTATTGTTTGTTTCATTTCAACTTCACTCGACTAACTTCATAGAATATGCTATTTGACTAGTTCATCGTTGGTTCTTATTTCTGAATGTGTGAATCAATGTTTGTTTTATAGTTTATTATAACATTTAATTGAGAAGAGTTGTGTAGTGTAGTGAAATACAATATTAAATATCATAAAATATTACTTTTGTTTGTTTCACATTTCGTTATCCTTGATTGAATCAACTTGTTTGTTCTATAGTTTTTTTTCTTCTAATATTTAATTAAGAGTTTGTGTAGTGCAGTGTTACATATTGAAGAATAAAGTTGAAGTCTTAAAAAAAGTAATTAATTTTATATGTTCAATGATTTCACATTTAATATATGTCAAATGAAGTCTCCAATAAAGTACGTAGTATTAAAGAATGTCGGTGGTGGTTGCCCGTTGTTGGGGGGTCCAAGGTAGTGGTTGATGTAAGTTGCGGGTTTGAATTGCTTGTTGCCGTGATTTTTCCGGTCATTTATTTTTAAGTTGCGCCTTTGCATTTGAACTATGTGATTATTTTCTTATTAGAGATCTACATTCTTCGTTAGAAGTGGAAATAGTAATTTGTGGGCAGCATCATTTTTGTGGCGGCTGAAGAAGTCTCGGTGTGGTCGTGTTGTTTTTGTTTTCCGATTTTTGGCATTGCATCGGCACTTGGAGTCCCCCTGAGGGATTGGTGTAGCGTCGTGAATAGGGATGACAATGAATACCCGATCCAGTGGATATCCATCCGATCCACCCGATTATTCGTGGATATGGACGATCTAAATGGATATGGATATGGATGTGGATGAAAAAATTTCATCCATGGATGAACCCGCTTTCACCCGAAATAATTAAATATATAAATTTATCACTCAAATTAGTATCATTTATGTAGTGATATTTCATTAATTATATTCATATTCATCTTTCTTTATAATTTTTCTAAAAATATAACTTTTTTCTTATATTTTGTTATGTTTAAATAATCAAATGTATTTATCGTACTTTGATGGTTCAAATGTGATTCCATGTAATTAAAAGTAAGCAACTTACATGTCGATATCATTACACGTTTAATAGGTTATCTATTGAATATTTGTTATATAGATTAGTAAAATGTGACTTTTGGTCGCATAAACTATTAAAAATATTACTTTTGATCGTATATAGTGAACCACCGCTTATAATTGTTAAAAATAAAATAAATTTAAACGGATATGGATAATTATCCATTAACCCGCTTCACCCGATGGATATGGATATGGATGGATGAAAAGTAAAAAAAATAAATGGATATGGATATGGATACGGCCTCACCCGATCCATATCCGATCCATTGCCATCCTTAGTCGTGAATAGTTTTGTTTGCTTGTTGATATTGGTTGTTTAATTATTTAGTGCAATCAGACCACTATTAACCATGATGTTCTTCCTTTCTAATATAGACTGTCACATCAACACCACATCAGTTTATTCTTTTCATTTTCTCCTCATTTCCTCCTCATTACATACTCATCACATACCACTACCAACCATGTCATTTTTAATCCCCAACCCACCTTTTATTATTATTATTATTATTATTATTATTATTATTATTATTATTATTATTATTATTATTATTATTATTATTAATTAATTAATTAATTAAATATTATCCCTATACACTAAAATGCGTGTCCAGATTCGTCGTTTCAGTTATATCGAATTGTCGTTTTGAGCTTGCGTTCACACTATAACCGGTCCCTCAACTTCGGTTTACTTTACACAACGACCCCTCGAGTTTTCACTTTTTCAGGGGTAGAAAACGTAATTATATAATTTTATTAAAATAAAATAAACTAATTCCACCCGAATTTTTAACGGGCCCGATCTTCTCGATCGGTGCGAGTTAAATTTTTCCAGAGACCACCGTTCAACTCGAAAAAATCTGATAAACACAACGCGACTGACTATACGCGAAACGGACATCGTTAATAAAACACTAAATAACGGGCCCTATATTCTCGCTCGGTGCGAGTTAAATTTTTCCGAGACCACCGTTCAACTCGAAATAATTTTACGAACACAATGAGACTAACTATACGCGAAACAGACATCGTTAAAAAAACAGTAAATATTCGGGCTGTATTTCATACATATACATACATGTCCAACAAACAACCCAACCTACTAGATATATTAGGTACTAAACAACGTATATTCAAATTCGACCGCGCGTTGAATACAACCGCAGCAACGCGCGGTCAAATTTTTTTCTAGTTATTACTACTACTAGTGCGTATTATATGATATATTACAATTACTATCTCGGTCTTTATTACTGTTTATTTTTTATTTAATTGTACAACGATTTTTGCATCAGCGGATCATTTATTTCAACAACCCTCAATATTTGCACGTGACATAAACGTTCGGGTGGAAACCCGAACCCGATTGATGGTGCCCGAGAACACATCAATACGTGCAGTGTCCCGGTAGAAGTTCGTGAACAATTCCGGCAAAACATCCCAGCAAGGCTTATTTTAATGAGACACCTTCTCTCACGAAGAGCTTTAAATTGGTGACCTCAACCCACGCATCCCACGTAATGTAGGGGGTGAACTTGGGAATTAATTTTGTGTGTAAAGATTAGAACCCGCATCTCCCCTGTGAAAAAAATGTGTCAATCCACTACACTACAACCACAAGTTCTTTATTACTGTTTATTTTACATCACTTTTTTTAAATAACACTTTCATTAATAAACATAAATATGGTTACATTTTTTTAAAGACATAATTAAACGTTACATAAATTTAAAAAGTTATATAAACTAAAAAAAGACATAATTAACATTACACAAAATACGAATTCAGTATTTTTTATCAATCGTGTCATCGCTAACCCATCTTTCCTCATCACTACTCTCTTTTTTGGATGAAAATCTTCATCAATGAAAACAAGATGCAAAGTGTATAGGTTGTTGTGTGGTCATTGATTTACATTTTATTTCATCTCATTCTCCTTCCTTGTCAAAAAACTCGAATTTATCCTTAGCTTATTCAAAATACAGCACGTTCGAGTGTTCGAAAGGTACATTGTCTTTGAGAAATGCATACAGCTTCCATAAATCCATCTCACTAACATCAACGTTTTGAACGATTTTTTTTCACCCACTGCGTACCACTACTTTTTGGGCGAAAACTAACCTTCATAATATACATCGATTGGAACAATAATGGATGCCATGAGTTTATTTGTGTGTAAAAATTATGACGTTATTCGGTAGTGTGTAGAGTAAAATAGAGTGAAGAGTGAATTTGAATGTGTGAAATAGATATAGTAAGATACTTGATATCGCTCTAATTATACATATTTTATCTCGCGATATCTCCCTCACTTTGCTCGATTTTTGATGATTATGGAGCCTATTTGATATGCTTATGAGCTAAATGGTAATTTGGGGTCTAAGAGCTTGATTTGGTGTAAAATTAACCAAGTCTTGATCAAAAGTGGAAAAGAAAATGGCAAGTGCAGAATTCAACATCAAAAGCACCACTCCTATACTAAAAGCACCGCTCCTAAAGCCCAAAAGCGCCGCAACTTAACGAAAAGCGACGTTCTTGTGCACGTTTTGGCACCATTTTCCACCAGTGGCCAGAAGCGCCGTTCCTCATTGCCAAAAGCGCCGCTCCTGATCAGAAAAAGTGCAACTCCTAAACACAAAGCGCTACTCCTAAACACAAAGCGCCACCCCTGAATGAAGACAAAAGCGGCGCTCCTGCGTAAAAGCGCTGCTCCTTAAGTATGACAAAAGCGCCGCTCCTAAGTCAAAAGCGGCGCTCCTGTCGCTGATTCAGCCCAGAATTTTCAGCACTATAAAAGGAACGAGATTAGGTCATTTTGGACAGAGCTGCAATTCTAAGTTCGATTTTCACCTACAAAAACCTAATTTCATCATCCATTGGAGTTTGAGGGTGAATTGAAGGAAGCTAGCTCAAGATCCATCATAGTTTTAGCTCTAGATCTTCATCTCTTTGTATTTGGGTTGTAATCTCCACCTTACTTTATCTTATTGAATCAATTTCTTGTAATAACTTAAGATGATGTTAATTTGTGTTTCTATGCTTATGATTAGTTTCATCTTAGCCATGATTAGCTAAATATTTTGTGTTTGCTTATCTATGAATCTCTAATGCAAGTGATTGCCCCTAAATCAATTGAATGATGTTGTTTGGATGAATTACATGATCAACTGTTATTGTGTTAGCTATAGATCCATTGCTATGCATTTGTTTTAGGCTTTACTTTGATTACATAGGTTGAATAGCTCTCTTAGTGATTTGAGAAGTGAATCAATTTGTGCTTCAACACCTTGAGTAATCTAGACAACTAGCTTAAGGATTTTATGTGATTATGTTCTTGATCTAGGTTGGTTTTTAATTGGCCTTTAGTCAACATAGTGGTGTTCGATTATCTTAAGTGATTTCGATAGTTGAAGGGTTCTAAGTAATTTCAACCCAAGCATAATCTCAATAACCAATCATGCTTAACTTGATCTTAGAATGCAATGCTTATGTGAATTCGCAAAGTGTAATTTGATTAAGGTTTGGTAGTAATGCTAAACATTCTATAGTTCAACAACTAATGCGATAGCAAATTGGGTAAAACGGGGCAATCCAAGTATAGAGATGATTATACAAGCGAACACTACTTAGTTAATTGAATTTAGTTCTTAATATTTAGTTACTTGCTACTTGCAACCAGTTTTACTTGTTAAGTTTAAGTTTGTTTGCTTGCACACGTTTTAGTTGTTAATTACAATCAATCAAAACCCCCCAATCAAACAAACCCCTAGGACAACTAATAGTTTCAACTATTCAACTTGCATCCCTCTCTTGGGACGAACTTGAAAAGAATACTTACATAAAAAGTGCTATAATAACCGGGTTCTAAGTGCTCGTTAGTTGTGTGTGCTAATTTGTAGCGTTTGATTCTTGTATAAATTTTGAGGGTAAAAGATGTATTGTTCCGCATGCATCACACTTTCTTGACACCGCTGCCGGGGAGCGGTTTTCTAGTGGAATAGTTGGTTTAAAATTTTATTTGTCCGATCCTTTTGTAAGGGTTTACCTTACAAAAGTTACTTTTCTCGTTTTTATATTTTATTTTGTGTGGAAAACCGTTTGTGTTTGCGTTGTGATTAAAGGATAGGTACATTGGTGTATGAAAACAAGGTCCCACAAGGATCAAGAGTTCACACATCCATTTTCCGATCTGGAGAAACACGTGCACGGGGTTTATAAGCGTAGAGTAGTAAGGGTATTAAAGAGAAATTTCGAAGCTTTACCGTTTTGTTTAAAAGAGATGGATCCGAACGGTCAACCAATTCACAATGAAGAGGGTGATCCAATCAACCAAATACCGGTTAATCAAGAGCAACTAGATGATCCAAATGACACACCGATGTTGAATGCTAGATTGGTGGCACCAACGGTGATAGTTCCGGCTATTACAAAACCACCAATTGGAGCCGATAATTTGATGATTGAGGTAAACTTCTTCACAATGATCAAAGATATGTTTTTACATGGGTTAATAGAAGAAAATCTATTCGAGCATATTCAACACTTTAACAATATTTTTGATCTCTACAAAACCAAAGATGTCACCGATGACGCTTTTAAACTAAGGGCATTCCCCTTTACACTTCAAGGAGACGCGAAAGTTTGGATAAGGAATTTGCCACCCGATTCTATTAGATCTTTTCAAGATTTAACCAATGAGTCTATCAATCAATTTTTCCCACCGTCAAAGGTGGAACGACTACGAATGAAAATCAATGGATTCACCCAATGGGGTGATGAAACTTTGTATGATGCGTGGGTATGTTTCAAAAAGATGCTAAGAGCTTGCCCACCGCACGGTTTGACTAAGAAGGAGTACATCAACTCGTTCTCCCGAGGTAATGGTATTTAGGGCTTTAGGGTAAAATGCGAGAAAAAATGGTTAAATCAGAGATTAGGATATAAATGGCTTCATATTTTGTGTTTATGGCTTTTTAACTCTCTTAAAGAAGTGTTATATTCGTAAGTGCTAGGTATGCAAGCTTGAAGGAGAAAAATCACAAATCTCTGACTACAATGGATCCTTTAAGGGGTGGCTGTTGCTGACTATAATGTGAATGGTATTGCTTTATGTCATGAGTTAAAGACTTCCTACAAAAATCATTCATCATCATCGATCACATCATTATTCATCTGCTACATCATACATTGCGGGTTTTACAAATTCACAAATTGAAGACGAAGAAGACATTCATAGAGGGTATTGTTTATGTTGAAAAAAAAATGCTAAAAAAAAGGAATGCTTATGAGACCGAGCTTAAGTAGTAGTTTCTAAGACTCGAGCCGATAGATCCTTTGGGGTGCTAGATCACCTAACCACCTAAGACCTTTTTCCGGTTTGGGATCGGTTGGTTGAAGGTTCGCTACACGGGTCAAGGACGTTACTCTCTCAAGGCAAGGTGATCATCTTTAGGTAGTTTTAGTTTTAGGTACTCGTCTCATACTTATGCAGCAGTGATCACCTTTGGCTCATGATGAGGGGAAATACCTAGTAGGGCTAGACCTTAGGGAGAGTTACCTTTGCGGGGTATGTTAGATAAGAGAGATGTGACCAGTATGTGGATAGCTTGCATATTTAAAATTATCAGCATGAAATGAAATCAAGGGAGTTAAAAAGTTAAAATGGACTTCCCTACATAAACACAGGTATGAAATTATTTATAACTGGATCTCTGATTAAATTGTGAAGTATTGGTATTTGCAATAGTGCCTTAAATATTGTTAGTAGGCTATCTTGATGCGAATAAGGGTCATGTTACAAATAATAAAACTTATAACGTAAGATTGTTTTTACCAATTGTAACCATTTTACACTAATTTTTTATCCGAGTCAGACCTACCCCATGAAACCAAAACGGATGTAGAAGTAACCCAAAAAGTTGTGTTTCTTTTGACATAATGTGTAGGTATAAAAATGGTTATTGATGGTTAACTATTGAGGTTGGAAAGTTAAGTGAAGGAAGTGTTGTCATGCGATTAAGGTTTGAAAGTATTCCTTAAGCTATGAATATTAATTAGTCTTAAGGGTTGATTGATGCAAAGAAAAGGAGGATGTTGAAAGCCTAGTGATGTGATTTTTAAGGAAAGCTACGTGAAAAGAATTTAGGCTTTGAGATGAAAGGTTTGTAGTAAGAAATAGAAGTTGCTAAAACTTTTGAGGTTTGAGTTCTTAACCCATTTGTCTTTACATCACAATTCATAACCTAAAATGTTTTGTGAAAAGTTGTTTGCATTAATGACCACTTAGGAGAATAGTTTTGAAATGTGTTTTTGAATGTGCACTTAATGAAAGAATTAAATGAAAATGGGGGAAAAGGGGGTGCGTTTGATGGTTTGTATGTTTGTGTTATAAGTGGCAGGAATGTGAGGATTGTGAGAAATTGTGTTGTGAGGGAATAAGCTTAATTGTGAAAAAGATGAAGAGTACGAGAGTTGTGGATGATGGTGCTTGTTTTGAGGTTATTGATGAATTTTATACTTGAAGGCTTGAACCTTGCGAAATTTTTGTTGAAGACTACACATATGGTTATGGTTCGAGATTGACTTACTTGAGGACAAGTGATATGAGCTAAAAAGTCACGTTTTCACCCCGGTATTAAGGCCCAAAAACAAGAAAGATTTGAACTTTATCGGAAAAATACCCACTTCATCGGTTAGAATTGAAGAACAAGTAATTACAAAGACGGTGCAAAAAGAATCAAGAGAATCGGAGCTAAAACGAAGATTCTAGAGAGAAAATAGTGAAAGACAAGAAATCAAGTTACGATCCAGGAAATTCGGCTGACCAGGCAAGCCAAAAGGCCTGCCAAACGGCCTGCCAAACGGCCTGCCAAACGGCTTGCCTGGCTCACAAACGGCCTGCTAAACGGGCCAGACAAACGGCCCTTGCAAATGGCTTGGCTTGGCAAATGGCCCCTGCAAACGGCCTGCCAGCCGTTTACAGGGAAAATTTAGGCTTATTTATAGGGTCTTTGTCATTCATTCCAACACACACTTCAATTCACTTCTTTCTCTCTCTTGTACAATATTAGCCATACTTTCAAGGTCTTCGACTCCGTGCGGGAAACCTAGTACCCGGAGAAGAACGCTGAAGATTGTATTAGGAGCGGTCTGGAGTCTTGAAGTTGTCACTTTTGTATTCGGAACTCGTTTAATCTACTGATACTTCTATCCTTTATCTTTATATAATGTCTTCTATCATTATGTTCTGTGATATTGTTGCCATGATTAGCGAGTAGTTATCTTTAGTGTATACTATGATGTAAGTAGTTATAATGCCGAAATAATGTTATGGTTTGTGTATGTTGTTGAAATGTTTTCCGATTATGCTTTAAACTTAATCGCTTTTCCAACTAATAGAACGTAGTTATTGGCTCTGTTATTGGGAAGTCGCGAACCCCGATTCAGAGTACACTATCTGTGTCACCCCTTGGTAAGAGAAGTCTATCAGATACAACGTAAGATCGACTGAGGCACACCGACTGTAGTAAGTCTATCGAGCTTTGGATTCCGACTGAGGACTCTTTCGTAGTGAAACATCTGACTGTACCCTTAGTACATTGTCGGTACCAAACCATGCTAGTGTAGTCACGAAGCATATAAACATCGTTCGTGCATGCTGAAGCACAACAGTTGTTGTAAGCTGTACCTCTGCTAAGTAAGGCCATGGAACCCGGTCAGCGTTGATTAGTACACTGCACCATAACGCGGTCTCAAGCATTGCACCCCACCTGAGGATTCATAGTTAATTAAGGAATTGTTTGTTTAGACACCTAAAGGATTGGACCGTTAGGATAACCGAACGTGTTCATGGAAGTCAGCTTGACTTGGCCATGGTGTTCTTTATGGTTGAACTCTTTTTAAAGGGCCTAACTATTTTTTAAAACCAATCATTAACGAAAGCATTGAAACACTTCACGTCTCTCGGATATGGTAAACCATGTATTCTATTATGCTTAAGAAAGTTTAGACCTTTGTGGAATGTTAATACGTCACCCAACCGAGTCGCTCAATTGGATGAGTTGTCTGAACGTGTATGCCTGTAGTCAGACTGCACGGGCGTTGGGGGTAAGGGACATTGCTGTCTATTCAGAATCTTCAAGCCTATCACAATACCCAGTGACATGTCATATGACAGGGGCGTTTAGGACCAGTGTAATGAATACAAGGCCTCTGCCTGTTCATGAGCAAGCATTCCATAATCTCGGCAGAATAACTGATGAGATCATAGTATGCACTTACTTTAACCTTATCTGAATCACGAATTTAATCGCAATTACTTTATCTATCTTATAAATTAGAAAATCCTGAAAATTAAGTAATCACTACTCCTTCATAACTATCTTAGGCTTAAATATAGTTTCAATTCTACTGATATCTCAAAAATACGACTCTAGGTCATACTTCCGTTACTCATACTAAGGATTAGTACGATTTAGGCCCCGCTAAATATAAATTTAAAACAGTACCCCCCTCTTGGTGGTTGATTCTGACGTGTTGCGACCTAAATGCACCGCACAAATAAAACCGTCTGTTTCGGCCATATCAAGAGGGAAGCTAGTTTTTGGCGCCGCTGCTGGGGAACTGGTATCAGACAATACTGCTCTCTATCAAACTTATTCACAAGAATTTAGTGGTGTCTAAGAAAGACAATTATACACGGAATTGGTTGTTGGATTTTTCGAACAGTCTCCAATTATATTGGTACCAAAAGGATCTTGCCTCTCCGTAGTCGGCCTTGCCACTTGGTTTGTTAAATAGTTCGTGCAGAGCTCTGTTGACGAAATACCAGGGAATCAGTAGCCAGAACCAAAAACATATTCAACCTTAGGATAGTTAGTTAAATTAGATTACGTTAATTTAGATTACTTTAGATTAGATTACCTTAGATTAGACTACCATAGACTAGCTTAGCTTACCTTAGATTACTTTAGAAATTTAGTTTATCTGCTTAAAAATTAAAAACAAAAAGGCATACCCAGTGTATGACCCAAACCCGATCTAGACCAGGGCCATTGTTATTCGTACCTCATCCAGACGTAATAATCTCTAAAGCACGCAAGGAAGCACGAATCAGAAATTGAATGGCGTTACGAGCTACTTTAGCAGAAAATACCAAACCCTCGATTAAAGGTCAAGGAGGACCGATCAGATTTCCAGAGATTCAAGGACACTTGTTTGAGTTAAAACATCACATCATCCAGCTCATTCAGAATAGTTGTCAGTTTCATGGATTACCGAATGACGATCCTAATTCTCACCTTGATAAATTCATATCTCTTTCGAACTCCTGCAAACATCCAGGGATAGGACAAGATATAGTCCGGCTATACTTGTTTCCCTATTCTCTCACTCATCATGCTCAAACCTGGTTCGAAGGACTGAAAAAAGATTCTATCACGTCATGGACGGAGATGGCTACTAAATTCCTAACCAAATATTTTCCTCCTTCTAAACAAACCAAACTAAAGAATGACATCATTAACTTTAAACAAAGTTATGATGAATCTCTTCACACTGCATGGGAGTGATTCAAAACCCTGCTGAAGAAATGCCCTAATCACCAGCTAGAACAGTCAGCCCAAATCTGTACCTTCTACAATGGTCTTACGGTAAATCATAGGACGAAGGTCGATGCATCAGCTCAAGGGAATCTGATGAACCAAACCGCAGATGAAGTATGGGAATTGATCGAGAACATGATAAGGCATCATCATGACTGGAACAGTGGTGAAACAATTTCATCATCTGCCCCACTCTCTGCACTTAACAATCAAACGGAGGCCATTAAATCCCTCACGGATAAGATGGAATCTCTCGCTAAACAACTCGGAGAATTGAAGACACAGCCGCAGCAGGTCAACCAAGCTCAGGCTTGTGTTAATTGTACCAACCCGCAACCTACTGAAAAATATAAAGTTGAGTATGAAAACCCTGACTGTTAAGTCTGTTACGTTCAATACCCAGCTCATCTACCAAATCTCAGATTCAATCAACAACCTAGGGTTAATCAATTCCAGCAAAGCAACCAGCCTTTTTGCTATCGTTACCCACCTTATCCAGTCCAACAATCTCAATTGACCTATGATCAACCACTTCCACTCACTGGTTCACCAGTCGAGGAAAATTCCCCTACCACCCAGATTACAAAAGCAACTAACCCCACTCTCGGAGCTGATGATCAGTTGACTCAGTTCATTCAAGGACAACAACAGCTAAATCAGAGAACTGCAGCCAGACAAGATCAGACGGAGATACTAATGAAAAATCAATTAGCTCTACTCAAAAGTCTGGAGAAGCAGCTCGGACAGTTATCACAACGCCTTGAAAACCGACCAAAGGGAAGGTTACCAAGTAATACTATCCAAAATCCCCACATTGAAGAAGCAAAGCAAACGGATTCTGTAATCCCAGAGGAAGAACCACGGAGAAGGTCAGCTAGGCTCTAGAACAAATCAACATATACTCAGAAGTTGACCCCTGCAACTCCAGTTCGTGTACCCTATCCTGGAAGGCTACATGAGGAACCATCTAAGCTTGATTCCTTCAAACTTGATGGAAGATTCCTGGACACTATGTCCAAAGTCCCCAACCAGAAGAGATACATCTGAAGGCTTCTCTCTACAAAGGAAAGGATACCAGATTCTAACAAAATTCCACTGAGTGAAGAATGCTCTGCATTACTCAGAAACTCTCTACCACCAAAGCTAGGAGATACGGGCCGATTCATTTTCTCGTGTTCAATCTACCAATCTGGAACCATTCATGCGCTAGCAGATTTAGGAGCAAGTATCAACCTAATCCCCTACTCTCTCTACAAGAGATTAGAGTTAGGAGACTTGTCACCAACTAAAATGACAACCCAACTTTCCGATCACACAATTCGATATCCTAAGGGAATAGTTGAGAACATCTTGGTGAAAGTCGACAAATTCTTGTATCCTACGTATTTCGTAGTAATGGATATTAAGGAAGACCTACACACACCAGTAGTGTTAGGAAGACCTTTCATGAATACGGTTAGGACTGTCATTGATGTGTACAACCAAACCTTGATCTTGCAATCACATGGGGAGAGCATTACCTTCAAAATTGATCGACCAACCGATCTTTCTGGACAGGTAGAGATGTTTGCTATTTCCACCAGATGGATCACTTCCGATGACGAGTCTTCACCACCAGCCAATGATATCGAGATGGGTGTCGAGTCACAGTCAGTAGATGACCCAGAAATGGAAGAAGAGGATCCCAATGAAGAAATAGAGGAAGAGGAGGAATCTGAAGAGGAAGAGGAAATGGAAGACGTAAAAGAAACTACGATAATACCAGCTCTAAGCATTAAGCATCACGAAGAATTAATGAGGCTTGAGACGGAAGATCACAGTTTAATCATTCGCTTCAAAAAGAAGACTGACAAGGCTGAGGTTAAGGATATAGAAATTGACCCTGCAAGTATCAAAGTGAAGAATCAGAATACTGAAGAAACCCGTTCATCAGACGCATCCTCAGAAGAACAATATATCGATGATGACAAGGAAGAGCAACATGAAGACATTCTGGATAACTCACACTCTCCAACCGAACCAGATCAAGGGGAGCCGGACTCTTCTTCAGATCGGATTCCGGTCATATCTACACACGCAGACATGATAACCTTCATCAATGATTGATATTGTGCATTTCTCATATATTTATCATGGCAATATCCGTCATTTTTAGTCCATTTGGATACGATTTTGGTTATTATTTGTGATTATTCGGAAGATTATGAATTGAGAGCTGAGAAGTGATTAATTGAGTGTTTTATGGTGTTTATGGCGCGTGCACAGCAGTTTCTATGTTATCAAGTGACTTTGGTTGTACTTTGGTCGAGTTATTAGTAAAAATGGATGGGATTAGCTGTGTTCAGGGGTGCGCCCCGCGCGGAAGGATGTGTACCGCGCAAATGTACTTCGAATCAGATCAGGGATTAATTAATTTTGTCCAACGTATTTTATTTAGAAGTGCGCACCGCGCACTTATCTATGCATCACGCATATTGGGTCGGCCAGAATTAAAATCCTATAAATAGGGAGCAGTTTTTAGGAGGAAAGGTAATCTTTTTGGGAGCTCTTAGGGCGATTTTTGGGCACTTTTGGGGAATTCCAAGGTTACTCTAACGCTCTAATCATTCCGCTATCAAGGACCAAATCAAGCAATAATCAAGATTCATTGTGTTAGGTTGATTCTTACTTATCATACAATGTTTACTCTATTATTTATTACTTTTTTTTCTATTGTTGCCATGGTTATTGGCTAAGTTATTTAATGTTTGTCCAGACTTATAAACCTTTGTATTGGATGCTACTTATCAGTTATTCTTTTAATTAATGATGATTTGATGTTTGAATTAAAGAACGATTCTTATTAAAGCTAGACTTTTCGATTCAATTGGTTGTGTATTTGTTTGATAGGACGAGAGTTCATCAATTTAATGCATAAATTTACAATTGGTTTGTCTTAATTGATTGTTTGCTTACTTGGAGACGAGAGTAAATTGAATTTAAAAGGCTAGACGAAATATGGGTGAATTATACGCAACGAGAGTTGGTGTAATTGTAATTCGAGTCTTCATCTCAGTTGAGGTATTTGGTCACAATTAGGAGGTCTTAGGCTACGGGGAATTCCGTGTCGTGTAATCTTAATTGAAGTGTTTGCGCTGGGGAATTTCAGGTGAACCGACTAGATAATTCACATTAGTTAGATAATAACTGGGGCTTAATCAAAATGCATCCAATACTAGGTGCAAAAGGTCTAGACAAGCATTCGTTCTCCTATTTGATTTCAACTATTTTATTTTTACTTGTCTGTTTGGTTTAAAGTTTAAACTTAAAAATACCAAAAATATTGTTTTTCTTCGTTAATTAATTAAAGTTATCCTTGATTTGGCTAATCGTTAAATAGCCACCAACAAAACTATTTCATACATTCCATTTTCTTAGATTAACTTAGTTTACTTTTATTAGTTACAATCTTAATTCTCACGTTTAACTGTCCTTGGAACGAATACGGATTTACCAACTTTGTACTATTACACGATCGGGTACACTGCCCGTTAGTGTGTAGTAATCCTTTTTACCGGTATTTTCCATTATAAATATAGATGCGATTTTACACATCAAGTTTTTGGGGGATGTAAAATCTCTCGAGTTGGTTGTTAATGGAATCATCATCATAGTAGTTTTAATCTAAAAAGACTTGACGTTTCACAGGTTTTGGTCGTAAAAAAAATTTGAAAACTTAGGGGTAAAAATAAAAAAAATAGAAAAGTCAGTTTAAAAATAAAAAAAAGTAGAAAAACAATTGAAAATTCGGCCAAAACCTTTGTTAAGAAAATTGATTTTGATTTGGCTTGGTATTTTATGGCATATTTCAAAGAAGCCAAAATTGTTCCACATGTTCATCTTCTTGGACATGAAATTCTACGAGTTTTGGAAACTTAATAGTAGGTCACCTGTACCAAAACGAGTGTAAACTGTGAGAGAGCGGTGATTGCATAGCGTGATTGTGACCGAATCACGTGCCAGATCGAAAACTTTAGGTTACTTGGTATAGCAGACTTCCGAAACTATACCATTTTATTATTACATCACCTAATGTTGTGATACTGTGGGAAGAGGAGCCTTGAGCTTCACCAGTGTTGTCCTTTTTAGGAACAATAGCTACGTGCTTGTGTTTGCTTAGACAACACAACCCATAGTCAAAAGCTATGGCACCCAAAGGTTTTTGGAATTTATCAGAAGGGTAGTATATACTTCCTACCTTTCTTAAAACAAGCAGAAAAGCTTGTCATGTGGGAAGTAGGCAACTTGGAATTAATTCCAACCACGTTCATTTCCATTGAATATGAAATCCCACGAATTCTTTAAGAATTCAATCGTAGGTCACTTGCACCAAGGCGGGTGTCAACTGTATGAACGGTGATTGTATCATGTGGTCAAAACTGGGCCATGCGCTAGATCAAAAACTTTAATAGGGCAATCCTCATTGTTTCTCCTAACAAGGACAATGTTGCACCCGACCACTTTATATAACCCGAGGAGTAAAGTCTCCAAATCGACACACTTGCTGATTTATTTCAGAAGTTATAGTCCAGACCAGTTGTAGGGTGACGAAAAGTCTTAAAAAGTCAATACTAACATCGACTGGAAATCTACCAGGCCTCAACATCAAGCAGGGAAACTGGTAGTCAGACTTATCTCGATGAGGGAGATATGTCTCGTCAAATGGGGGCGCACCATGATACACAAATCTGTGATTGATCAGATCCCCAGTTGGATAACCTCTGGAAAGGTAAGATATCAGCTTTTAAGCCTGATGAACTTCAATCTTTATTATTGACTTAACGGATTAGATGATTACCTCATGATTATCGATGATATCTGGACGTAATGTGTATCCTCCTAAGCACATTATTTTCTTGCCGACATCTCACGATGTTAGGTACTGTGGGAGGCATTGGCTTGACCAATCGCGGGGTAGCCCGTATGGTTCGTATGGTTCTTTGGTTCGAGGGTTTTACCTTCTCGGCTCATGGCTTCCACTCGTATCCACGTTTCATATATTTGAAGACATTATCAGATTCAAGATTCTCTACATTTATTTGGATTACATATTTGGTGCACTTGGTTCGAGTTTTTATTTTGTGCCGATTCTTTATTTGGGGATGTTGGAGAATTTGGGATTACAAGTGGAAGTCGCATGGTTAATTTGTTCTATTAAAACTGTACCCACGCTAGTTGTTGGTTTCTTGGTTGTACGCATGGTTCTACATACATGTTTGAAGAAGTTATTATATGGTAGAAGATTATTTTTCGAGTCAGATTTGCTTGAGGACAAGAAAGACTCTAGTGTGGGTGATTTGATATTGCGCATTTCTCATATATTTATCATAGCAATATCCGTCATTTTTAGTCCATTTGGATACGGTTTTGGTTATTATTTGTGATTATTCGGTGAGAGCTGAGAAGTGATTAATTGAGTGTTTTATGGTGTTTATGGCGCGTTTACAGCAGTTTCTATGTTATCAAGTGACTTTGTTTGTACTTTGGTCGAGTTATAAGTAAAAACAGACGGGATTAGCTGTGTTCAGGGGTGCGCGCCGCGCGGAAGGATGCGCACCCCGCAAATGTACTTCGAATCAGATCAGGGATTAATTAATTTTGTCTAGCGTATTTTATTTAGAAGTGCGCGCCGCGCACTTTTCTGCGCACCGCACATATTGGGTCGGCCAGAATTAAAATCCTATAAATAGGGAGCAGTTTTTAGGAGGAAAGGTAATCTTTTTGGCAGCCGATTTTGGGAGCTCTTAGGGCGATTTTTGGGCACTTTTGGGGAATTCCAAGGTTACTCTAACGCTCTAATCATTCGGCTATCAAGGACCAATTCAAGCAATAATCAAGATTCATTGTGTTAGGTTGATTCTTACTTATCATACAATGTTTACTCTATTATTTATTACTTTGATTTCTATTGTTGCCATGGTTATTGGCTAAGTTATTTAATATTTGTCTAGAGTTAGACCACTCGTAACGGGCCTCGGCAACGGCGTTGCCGGCTGAGTTAGAGACCGGAAAACGCCGTAACAAGGCATTTTCGGGAGCCGTTTTCGCGGCGTTGGGGGAGTTCCAACGGTGGAGGCAACGTGTGTTGAAGCCACGTGGCGTTTTGTGATTCGTTGGTCAATCCAACCGTTGAAGAAGGCAACGGCTATAAAAAAAAATTTACCTTTTTTTTATTATATAAACACTACAATACCTCAAATACATACACACAATATTCTACAAAACATCTCATAAACACTCTAATCTTCTTACAAATTTATCAAAATGTCTAACACTCCAAACACACCAATCACTCCACGAAACCATGATCACGAAGAACCCGCAACACCACTCTCCAATACCCGTTCGTTTTCTAATCTTTTAGCGTTCGGGGGTGCTAACCAACCCGGAATCGCAAACCAACCAATACTCACGCCAAGTCCACAACAATACGCTCATGTAACTCGAAATTTGTTCGGGTTAAATCAACAACAACAACCACCCTTGTAACGACCCGGATTTTTCCGTTAATATATTGAAGATTAATATTTATATAATTAAATGTTTTCAACATGTTAAGCAATCAAACTTGTCAAGATATATATATATATATATATATATATATATATATATATATATATATATATATATATATATATATATATATATATATATATATATATATATATATTTATTTAGAATGGATTTTATGCAAATGTTTGACCACCCAGTCTGTCTGACGATTCACGAACATCATAATTTGAAATAATTATATATATATATATATATATATATATATATATATATATATATATATATATATATATATATATATATATATGGATATATATATATATACTTATGATTTGTTAAAATGATATTTAAGTATCTCATCTCATTATATATAATAACAATTGGTTATATACATAAAATGAGATTACTAACTTAAAGACTATATATATATATATATATATATATATATATATATATATATATATATATATATATATATATATATAACGATTAACGTTGTAATAACTTCCAAATTAAAATGAATGTATATGTATTGTATTAATATGTATTAATACACTTTTGAAAGACTTAATAATATATATCAATACTCAATAAAGATAGCTATACTCATTTTCTCATTCAATTTTATCAAGAATCCTATTCGTATTCATACGGTATTTATACCCGTATAATACCCAGCTTCTATACGTATTTACTATAGGTATATACATACCAAATCATTGATCTTAGCAGCCCTCAATCAGTTGTGAGACATGTATAAACATGATGTAGACTTGTGGGAACCATGGCTTGGAAACTAGTATGACTAAATGCATAAAATTACAAACCATGGAGCCATGTTGTTGTCCCCATTTTGATGCCAACATGTAGGATAAATAACCATCCATTTCATTCCAATTAACTACATCATTTTACTCTCTAAACACATACTCAAACACTCTCTCAAACCTCCATTCAATTCAGCAAGTATTGGTCTCATAATCCAAGTTATAATCATCAAAACAAAGCTTGATCAAGAACACTTCAAGAATTCCAAGCCATCAAGGGTATCTTTGAACTCAAGATATTCTTCTTATTTCTCTAGCAGCTTTACTCATTTGATTTGAGGTAGTAACCTTATTCATAATCTTATTCGATTCGTATTCATATAGCTATCTTATTTTTAGTTATAACTAATAACAACAAGAACATAGTTTAGATTATTTTAAACTTGTTTGCAAATAAATTTAATCCTTCTAAATTGACTTTTAAAACACTTCAACACATGTATTATGACAGTATGTCAAGCTAACATAAGGATATAAAACTTGTAAACACGAAGAACACCTTAAAATCGAATATACGCCGTCTTAGTCGAACGGGGGCTGTTTTGGGTTTAATTTTAAAAACCTATCTTAAACTTTGAATTAAAAGATTTAATTTTTTGAAAAATCTTATTTTATATGGGTATGAAATATATCCAAAATTCATGGTTAAACTCAAAGTGGAAGTATGTTTTTCAAAAGGGTCATCAAGATGTCGTTCTTACGACAGATATGACTATCTTCTCTTATTTGACACCTAAGCTGTATTTTCGACTATAAACCTATATTTTTTCTGTTAAGATTAATAATGTTGAGTTCTATACGAAACCATGGCAACTCGAATCACTCAAAACGGATTTGTAACGAAGAAATTATGGGTAAAACAAAATTAGATATTTTTCTTAATTTTTAGCTACGGACATGATTTATAAAAATGGATGCTAACCTTATCCTAGCTAACTTACCTTGTATCCTACATGTATTTATACATGTCTTGTTCCCAAACTTATGGAAATACAATTTATAATAGTCGTGATTAAGTTCTACGACAATATATTATAGTCTTAATAAAGATCGTAAGGCACCATATATATATATATATATATATATATATATATATATATATATATATATATATATATATATATATATATATATATATATATATATATATATATATATATATATATATATATATATATATATATATATATATATATATATATATATGACTTGATCACCGTGGAATCGTATACAAAGTTTTGACAAATCATTTTGACTTCTTCTATATATATTATTAGAATGAACTATTAGACACCATTGGCAGTAATCTCGAGTTAGCTGTGGGTCAAAGTGGATTCCAAAATATTATATACTTTGAGTTGTGATCGAGCCTGAGACATGTATACAATGGGTCGCGGATTGCTTCAGACAATATACATATTATGTGTCTTATTATATTAAGACAATATATTATAGTGTTAGTGAATTCTAACACAATATACGCATTTATGTTTATATATATATTTATACTGTTGGACTATTGGACTATTGGACTACGAACGTTGGATTACTAACAATGTACAATTAAAATTATCACAAGTATCATAAGTATGGAACATTAATTTTATATATATATATATATATATATATATATATATATATATATATATATATATATATATATATATATATATATATATATATATATATATATATATATATATATATATATATATATATATATATATATATATATCTTGACACAAGAATATTATTATTAGGTTCGTGAATTTGTCAAAAGGCCAAGTCTTATCACCATCTATTTGGAAATCATCACAAGTGAGTTATAGTCCCATTTTTACTATTTAAATTATTTTGGGATGAGAATACATGCAAAATTTATAAATGTTTTACAAAATAAGCACAAGTTCATGGAACTACATTCAACGATTGATTTGTTATACCAGATATCTGTACTTATTATTATTATGCTTGGTAACCTAAGAATTAGTGAAAAACAATAATTGACGCGAATCCTAAAGGTAGATCTACGGGCACCAACCACCCCCATTTTCGAATAGTGGAAATGCTTTAGTACTTCGAAGGGTTCTTGTCATACATTTGAATAGTGGAATGTATGATACCAGATATCCTAAGCGCTCTATGTTAAGGTCGATTACCAGGCGACTCATCGTATGAATGATTTTTTTTGCAGTTGTAATGATCCTGCGCACTTAATTAAATGAAATTGTGTGGCTTATTAAATGTTATGATTATTATATAGAAATTAAATCTATGACTCACCAACATTTTTGTTGACGTTTTAAGCATGTTTATTCTCATGTGAATATTAAAATCGCTTCCGCTGTCGTATGCCAACCCAAGGTCAAGATTTGGAGTCGGCATAATTGTTTATATTGTTTAAACTTGCATTCAGAGTATTTGTTGTAATATATTTGATCATATTGTAATGGGTTGTGTAAAAACTTATTTATTTGAGGAGATTGTCTTTGATAGACAATATAAATTATGTAATTAAGACATTTATTCAATAATAAAGGTTATGGTTGTTTTTAAAAACGAATGCAAGATTTGAAAAACGTCTCATATAGAGGTCAAAACCTCGCAAAGAAACCAATTAATATGAAACGTTTATAATTAATATGAACGGGGCATTTCAGTTGGTATCCGAACGTTGGTCTTAGAGAATCAAAAATTTTTTTATTAGTGTGTCTAACTGATTTTTGATGCATTAGTGAGTCTGGACTTTGACCGTAATTATTTTAAAAATGATTGCTTAATATAATTGTTGGAAACATAAGATTATTAACATATAAATATTATAAGATATATCATTCTCTTAACGTGCCTGCTATTATGTGATAGATGACTTCATCCGATCATATAAGCATCTCTAGTGATTCAGATTTCATTTACTTATCAAGTGATTCAGAGGCTGAGTCAAAGCATACGACTTATGAACCAACGGAAAAGTTAACTTTTGATGCTACCATTAAAGTGGAAAACTGTTGGGAAAATTGGGAAGATTCACAATTGCCAGTAGAGGTTCCAGAAGAGGATCCAAAAGAAGATCCCGAAGAGGAACCCGAAGAAGAGGATCCTGAAGAAGTTGTGGAAATTACCGAACCACAACGTGATTTGGGAAAATCTTTGGCTATAATACCCGATCCCAAACCCGATGAACCTATTATGACCCAAAATGTTTGTGATCATCCACCTGAACCACTGATGTCGTAGCGTGGGGGTACGAAATAGTTTATATTTTTACTAGGAAATACTATTAAATATGCTACAATTTTACACAGGTTTTAATTATTTATTTACAAATGGGATATACCTAAACCTTGCTACAACACTATAGGCAGTGTACCTAATCGTAGAGTAGTATAGTTTTTAGGAAGTTCGGTTCGTTCCACAGGGAGCGGGCTTATTGCACACTATATTTTTAAACAACTATATTTGTACAAAATATATTATATTAATATATAATAATATATAAAAGGGGGTTTTACCGTTTAATGACCCGTTTGTCGATTTTATATTTTAAGCGAAGCGTAAAGTAAATGACGATATTTAACTAACAATATAAAATAAATAACAATAATTAAAATGACAATAAATAAAAGTACGAGGAAATATGAAATAAAATATATTATGCTTATTTAAACTTCCGTAACCATGATGGTTGACGTGTTGATTTTAGTTTTATGCCCATGGGTTAATTGTCCTTTATCCTGGATTATTTAATATGTCCGTCTGGTTTTTGTCCATAACAGTCCATCGGTCATAAATTTAAAGTGCGAGTGTCCTCGTCAAATTATTCTTATACCCGAAGTCAAATATTCCAACTAATTGGGGACTTAAACTGTAACAAGGTTTTAATACTTTGTTTAATAATTACACCAGGATTTCGACTGCATGTAACCCAAGGTTTTAATACTTTGTTATCAATTATGCCAAGTGTCCTTGTACATAATTTCACCCCTGTTTTAATAATTCCATAGACTATTAATCCATTCTCGTGTCCGGTTAAATGAACGATTATTCGTACATATAAATACCCCGCCCATCGTGTCCGATCGAGTGTATATGGTTATTTATAGGTACATCCAATTGTAAATCTTTATATTAAAATTAACAAACTATCATTTAGTTAAACAAATATAAAGTCCATTAATAGCCCATAGTCTAATTTCCACAAGTGTCGTTCTTTTGTCCAAACCCCAATTATGGTACAAAGCCCAATTACCCCGTCTTTAATATTTAGTCCAACATCATGATTACTTTGGCTCAAATAAGCATAATAATAACTTAAGTACGAGACATTAATTTAAAAAGGAGAACATAACTTACATTGAGTATTTATCGCGTAGTGTTACACGGACAGAATTTTGACTTCAAAAACCCGTAAAATAACCTTTACATAACCCGAACTAATCTAATATAAAACTACCCTATACTATATATATATATATATATATATATATATATATATTATTTATTACAGAGTATTATTATTATTATTTATTATTTTAAACTCGGCAGAATGCATGGCCTTTTATAGGGATTTCTGATTTTTCAAACTCCGCGAGTCGTGGAGTTTTAAGCCTGCAAACTCCGCGAGTCATGGAGTTTGAAAATCCAGCTCACACAATTTTGGAACCTTGCTTGTCGACATAATTTATATATAAATATAAAATATAAATAATTAATATAATTATTTACATATTATATTATATTCTTGTGCATAGTAGACTTGTAATTTTTAGTCCGTTGCGTCGGGCGTTGATAGTTGACTCATGTCCCGGTTCCGGATTTTTGAACGTCCTTGCGTACAATTTAATATCATGTACTTTGCGTTTTGTAACTTGTACTCTTGTCATTTTGAGACGTTTCTCATCAATAAATTGAACCACTTAGATTGTATCTTGTACATTTGAGCTTTTTGGACGTTTTTGTTTTCAAATCTTCGTTTTCGCCTTTTGTCTTCGCACTTATTTATTTAAACAATTACAATGAAAATATAATACAATTACATATGAAAACCTATTATTTAGGAGGGATATTGCTATGAAATATATGTTCCTTTTTAGTCTTATCAAATATCCCCACACTTGAGCGTTGATTGTCCTCAAGCAATACAGAACTTGAAATAAAAACATACATGAATCACTTTTTTATTCATCACACTTTGTACATTAGTGATTTTGATATGGTGGTATAAACAATGATAGTAACGATAGAACCATGGTCAAAGGTGGGTGTGTCATCCACAGTTGCCTCGGGTTTAGGTAAACGACACTTGCAATCAAATAGCCGATTTACTTTCGGTTTCCAAAGCAAAGTGCACATTTGAAAGGCGGTTTACAGTCCCACATGACTATGAAAATTTAGATCTGTTAGGAAATTGGATCTTTATGAAAACATTTGATCTTTTAAAAATTCAATCTAGCTTTTACCCTAGACAAGTTTTCCGGAATAACCCTTCACCGGTGTTTGCAAAATATTTTTGTGGGTTGTGTGGGTTTCAGATTTGAAAATTTTAGCTCAACACTTGTGGTTTTGTGTTATCCACTTGCTAACCTTGTATTAGGAAAGCAACACGTCCAGTTCACTTGTCCCGTATATTACCTTTCGGCAAACTACCGTCCGGTTGTAAAGGAAAGCGATGAACAAGCAACTGTTAAGGCAATGTCTAATGACATGCATTTGATTATGGTCCAAAAACGTGTCGGATGCTATTACTATCCTTTGTAGGAGTAATAGTAAAGATCATCCTATGATTTTTTAGTCTGGCACAAGGTCCTGTCTTCGACCATGCTATGCAACCACCGTTCTTACGGTTGACACCCGATTTGGTTCAGGTGACCTAATGAATTCCAGGTGAATTCCTAGGATTTTACGTTCAATGGTAATGAACGCATTGAAAATGGGTTTTCAGAAAACAAATCGGTTTATAATTTTGATCAAAATATTTTCTCGTTCAAGCTCGAGTTTAGATATCATTGAATTCCATGAGTTTAAATTCTCAATCTTTAAGGTCAATCTCAAGGATTGAGTAATATCAATCTTAAAAGCTGATTTTTAATCTTTAAGGAGATTATCCTTTTCGGGGATCTGATTCATTAGTCTTATCAAGCTAATTTGCACGGTGTCCCCCCCATTGTACGAGATAAATCCTTCTCATGGTTAGGATAAATCTGACCACTTGGCGACCCTGTTTGATGCTGAGGTCCGTGGATTTCCTGCTAATTTTAGTGATGACTTTTCTAGATTTTTCGTCAACCTACAACTGGTCTGGACGACAACTTCTTGACCTAAATCAAGAAGTGCGTGTCTTTTTCGGAAGACTTTACTTCCATTTAATGATGGAATTGATTCATCGTGTAGATCCATCTTTTCTTTTCTTTCATCGGGTAAAATAGTTAATTTAGTCCAAAACAAAAGCACCTGCAATAACTTTACGGAAACATGTGCTAGATAGTTTTTAATTGAATAACTAGGTACATTCTCCCCACACTTAGTTTCTTTCTTTGCCTTTTTATTCTCCTTTATTCCATTTTAAATGAATTCAAGCGTTTTAGGGTGTTTCTCAATTTATGCCCTTTCTGAGGTAACGATAATTTCGGTATTAACACCTAGTTTTCACCGTTCATAAATATATGTAAACATGATTTTAAATTCATTTAGTTGAAAATTTTTCAAATTTTCATAAAACTTGGCAAATAAACCAAGTATAAACCCGAGAGAATTTATAACCCTTCCCCACACTTGAGATCATGCAATGCCCTCATTTGCATGAAATCAGACTCTAATTATAAATTCATGAGGGTGATTAGTGTAGAAAAATGATTGAAAATACCCAGTTTGTAATTATAAAGCTCGTCGAATGATAGATGGCGCGCCTCATCGTTCATTTCTTCTTGTTTTATCACACATGCTTTTTTTTTTCTTTCAAAAACGGCTGCTTTTCTGAACTGTTTACTAATATTTGAAAAAGCGTCTTTTACCCTAATCATGCATTTTTATTAACGAGTTATGCACTAACCCGAACCCCTAATTTAACGTTAAGTGGGGTTAGACTTCCCCACACTTAGCTGACGACATGTGAAGTCGGTAGAATAAGTTCCACGAATTAAAATAGTGAGCCAGTTATTTTCATCTCGGGTGTTATATATTATATCAATGGGTTTAAAGTTTAGACCCACCCGATCGTCACTACTTAATTCTTTTTTAAGTGTAGCTTTTAGTAAATGGATATGTCTCTTTTCTGGTTCTTGGTCAAATGGATCGATATACACCGACATACATATTTCTATAGGGTGGACAATTCCTAACATTTCCTTTCGTTTATTCTCGGGATCAAAGTTTTCACCTCTATTACCCAATTGGGTGAAATCCGAGGTGTCATTATCTATTACAGCTCGTAGTTCATTTTCGGTAGATGACTCGTCTATTGAGAATATTGGGTTGGAAGGTTGTGTAATGGTGAAGTTCGGTTTGGCCTCGGGGGTAAAATTTTCAACGTTATCGTTTTCCCAAGAGTACCAATTTGTCACCCTTACTTCTTCTTCATCATCCATTGATGGATTGATGATTTCGTCGGTAGAGGCTAATGTGTCATTATGTTGTGAAATTGGTAAGACTGAATAAAAAGTATCATCGGGATAGTTGGTGATTTCGGAGCTCTCGAATTCATCAAAATTCGATGATATGAGATTTTCTTGTACAATAATCCTCAGATCAACAGGTGTGTAGTCTGATAGAGTTTCAGCTTGCCGGTTTACAAACTCTCTCATTTGTTCATTTTGAGCATTGAGTTCTTCGAGTTTGATTTTCATATTGTCTAATAAATTTTCAGACACGTAATTTTCCTCGTCTACTGGTTGTTGAGTTTGGAAATATTCTTGGGAATAATCCCAAATTGAATTGTATTCTTCATAATCATTCCATTCAGGTTCTGTGGGTGCGTAATTTTCCATAGAAACGTAATAATAACATTCCCATGTTGAGTGATAATCTCCACAGATTTCACAACCAGTTATTGTTTCGTCATTCGTGATCCAAGATTGACCGAACGAATTGTCATCAACACTCGGTTGAGAGTATTGATTTCGTATGTCGTAAAGAGTTTCCAAAATATCTTCGAGACTTTTCATAATGCGCTTATTACCAAATTTTAATTATCCTATTAGTTATAAATATAAAAATTATATAAGTTATCAAATTAATAGACTTTTCTGCTTTTGCCCACGTTTCGAATAGCCAATAGATGCAGCAGGGAGCCAGAACCCTTTAAATCGGAAGCTCACAACTCAGCCACTAACAAATCCAACTATTACTACGAAGCAGAAAATTTGGATGTCTATCAATTTAACCACTTAAAATAATTTTTCGTTTGGAATTATTAGAGAAGAAGTAGAGAAAATTTCTAAGTCCTAAAACTAGCGTGGCGAGAAATAAGAAAGAAAAAGAAGCGCGTCGAAAAATATCGAGAAATAAAAATAAGAAAGTAGCGCGTCGTGACTTAAAAGGCACTAAAATTTTAAAATCGTCTCAAAATTCTAAAGCACCTAAATCTTAGTATAAAGAAATAGCACTTAAGGGATTTTACGGCAAAGCCTAAAAATCTAAAAATAAAAATAAGCTACGGCAAAACTATATTTAAAATTAACTACGAACGATAAAAATATTACGATTACACTAAATAAAAGGATACAAAATATAAAAATAAAAAGTGATAAAATTACTTATTTTTATAAAAATATTATTTTTATATTTATTTTATAAAAGTATTAATTTTTAAATATAATAAAACTATATATAATTAATTAAAACTAATTAATTAAAACTAAAACTAGATAATAAATTAATTAAACTAATTTAGGGTTTTAAAAAATAATAATAATTAATATAATCCGTAATTAATGCGAAGTAGGGTTCCTGGGTGCGCCTGTCAGGGTGGCTCCGCGAGTCGTGGAGTTTTAAGCCTGCAAACTCCGCGAGTCGTGGAGTTTGAAAAACGTGTTTTTTTTTAATTTTATATTATTTTTCTAAAAATATATATAAATATATTTATACAAAAATAAATTAAAAATATAGCATTTCGCCGAGTTCCCCGGCATCGGCGCCAAAAATTTGATGTCGTAGCGTGGGGGTACGAAATAGTTTATATTTTTACTAGGAAATACTATTAAATATGCTACAATTTTACACAAGTTTTAATTATTTATTTACAAATAGGATATACCTAAACCTTGCTACAACACTATAGGCAGTGTACCTAATCGTAGAGTAGTATAGTTTTTAGGAAGTCCGGTTCGTTCCACAGGGAGCGGGCTTATTGCACACTATATTTTTAAACAACTATATTTGTACAAAATATATTATATTAATATATAATAATATATAAAAGGGGGTTTTACCGTTTAATGACCGGTTTGTCGATTTTATATTTTAAGCGAAGCGTAAAGTAAATGACGATATTTAACTAACAATATAAAATAAATAACAATAATTAAAATGACAATAAATAAAAGTACGAGGAAATATGAAATAAAATATATTATGCTTATTTAAACTTCCGTAACCATGATGGTTGACGTGTTGATTTTAGTTTTATGCCCATGGGTTAATTGTCCTTTGTCCTGGATTATTTAACATGTCCGTCTGGTTTTTGTCCATAACAGTCCATCGGTCATAAATTTAAAGTGCGAGTGTCCTCGTCAAATTATTCTTATACCCGAAGTCAAATATTCCAACTAATTGGGGACTTAAACTGTAACAAGGTTTTAATACTTTGTTTAATAATTACACCAGGATATCGACTGCGTGTAACCCAAGGTTTTAATACTTTGTTATCAATTATGCCAAGTGTCCTTGTACATAATTTCACCCCTGTTTTAATAATTCCATAGACTATTAATCCATTCCCGTGTCCGGTTAAATGAACGATTATTCGTACATATAAATACCCCGCCCATCGTGTCCGATCGAGTGTATATGGTTATTTATAGGTACATCCAATTGTAAATCTTTATATTAAAATTAACAAATTATCATTTAGTTAAACAAATATAAAGCCCATTAATAGCCCATAGTCTAATTTCCACAAGTGTCATTCTTTTGTCCAAACCCCAATTATGGTACAAAGCCCAATTACCCAGTCTTTAATATTTAGTCCAACATCATGATTACTTTGGCTCAAATAAGCATAATAATAACTTAAGTACGAGACATTAATTTAAAAAGGAGAACATAACTTACATTGAGTATTTATCGCGTAGTGTTACACGGACAGAATTTCGACTTCAAAAACCCGTAAAATAACCTTTACATAACCCGAACTAATCTAATATAAAACTACCCTATACTATATATATATATATATATATATATATATATATATATATATATATATATATATATATATATATATATATATATATATATATATATTATATATATATATATATATATTTATTATTTTTTACAGAGTATTATTATTATTATTATTTATTATTTTAAACTCGGCAGAATGCATGGCCTTTTATAGGGATTTCTGATTTTTCAAACTCCGCGAGTCGTGGAGTTTTAAGCCTGCAAACTCCGCGAGTCGTGGAGTTTGAAAATCCAGCTCACACAATTTTGGAACCTTGCTTGTCGACATAATTTATATATAAATATAAAATATAAATAATTAATATAATTATTTATATATTATATTATATTCTTGTGGATAGTAGACTTGTAATTTTTAGTCCGTTGCGTCGGGCGTTGATAGTTGACTCATGTCCCGTTCCGGATTTTCGAACGTCCTTTCGTACAATTTAATATCATGTACTTTGCGTTTTGTAACTTGTACTCTTGTCATTTTGAGACGTTTCTCATCAATAAATTGAACCACTTGGATTGTATCTTGTACATTTGAGCTTTTTGGACGTTTTTGTCTTCAAATCTTCGTTTTCGCCTTTTGTCTTCGCACTTATTTATTTAAACAATTACAATGAAAATATAATACAATTACATATGAAAACCTATTATTTAGGAGGGATATTGCTATGAAATATTTGTTCCTTTTTAGTCTTATCAACCACCTAAGAGACCAGTTTATAAAATGACCGCTCGTATAACGACTGTTGGTTTTACACCCAAACAATTAGCCGAAAGAACCAATTGGGAGGAATTGGAAAAAGAACTATCCAAACGAAAATCCAAACGTTTGGTCGAGAAAGAAACAACGTCAACATCTAAGAAATCTCGCCGTTCTTGAACCATCGGCAGCTATCCTGTATTCCATGCATTGTATAATATGTATTATATTGTGTGTTTAAGGTTGTAAGAAAATCCGCAATGTAATTTTCCTTATGATTGTATAATAATAAGAATATGCATGGAAGGTTTATTATTATTATTACAACTTATTATTACGTAGTAACGTAATAACTTACCATAGTTTTTCATATTAGAATTTTAGTAGTTAATTTGTGTGTTAGCTGCTAAGTATGAACATTATTATAGTTATAAAACGCTAATATGAAGAAAAGGCTTTTATAATAATAAGTTCATATTAAGCTACAAAATACTTTTTGGCTACTTCTAAAATTCTATATGATTAACTCAGTCGGCTATTTTTAAAGGAAATGGCTCTTCCAGCTACTAGACAACAACAATTGAACACAGAAGAACTTCAAGCTTTCGCTGCAAATATGGCTGCAGTGGTGAATGCAATGAACAACAATAACCAATCGGGTTCCAGCAGTGGAGGAAACAATGGCAATAGGGTAGGATGTTCCTACAAAGCTTTTATGGCCTGCAAACCCAATGAGTTTGAAGGAACTGAAGCACCCGTTGGACTAAAGCGGTGGACGGAGAAGGTTGAAGCCGTGTTCGCAATCAGCAACTGAGCAGAAGAGGATAAAGTTAAGTATGCCACACATACTTTCAGGGGTATTGCTTTGACATGGTGGAATAGCTACATGGATTACGTAGGACAGAATACCGCCTACGCACTTCCATGGTCCGCTTTCAAGCACATGATAACGGAAGAGTACCGTCCCAGAACCGAAATCAACAAGCTCAAGGCAGAGCTTAAAGCACTGACAACCCAAGGGTTAGATGTCACTACCTACGAGCGACGTTTCAATGAACTGGCTTTAATGTGTCCTGGAGCATTTGAGGACGAAGAAGCAAAAATTGAAGCATTCATAAAATGGTTGCCGGAACGAATCCAAGAGCATGTAGGTGCTAACGACCCTGCAACAATGCAGAAAGCGAGCCGTATAGCCCACAAATTGATAGGCCAAATTACCAAAAGGATAAAGAAAGAAGTGGCCGAGGAGGCCATAATGAAACAGGGAAAAAGAAAGTGGGAGGAAAGTAGTGATCAGGGTCGCCAGTACAACAACAACAATCAAAACAACAACTACAACAACAATCGCAACCATCCCAACAACAACAATAATCGCAACAACAACCGCAACAATAACCGCAACAACCATCCCAATAATAATAACAACAACAACAATCCCAATCACAACAATAACAACAACAAACGACTCAACAACAACAACCCTAACAACAACAACAACAACAACAACAACAACAACAACAACAACAACAACAACAACAACAACAACAACAACAACAACAACAACAACAACAACAACAACAACAACAACAACAACAACAACAACAACAACAACAACAACAACAACAACAACAACAACAACAACAACAACAACAACAACAACAACAACAACAACAACAACAACAACAACAACAACAACAACAACAACAACAACAACAACAACAACAACAACAACAACAACAACAACAACAACAACAACAACAACAACAACAACAACAACAAAAGGCAAAGAACTATATGCCCCAGGTGTGATACATTTCATCCAGAATGGTTTTGTAGAGAATTATGTACCAAGTGTAATAGGAATGGCCATATTGCGGCAAAGTGTGAAGTCTACGGACCAAATAGAAACAAATGAGTAAATAATGCCGGAAAAAATAATAACAGCGTTGTTTGCTATGGATGTGGAAAACCGGGCCATACCATAAACCAGTGCAGGAATGGAAATAGGCAAGGAGAGCCTTCAACATTAATGGGGAGAAAGCACAGGAAGACCCGGAGCTTGTTACGGGTACGTTTCTTATCAACAATACACCTGCTTATGTTTTATTTGATTCGGGTGCCGATAGAAGTTATATGAGTAGAGAATTTTGTGCCAAATTAAATTGCCCGTAAATGCCTTTGGATAAAAAGTGTATAGTTGAAGTAGAAACGGTAAACTAATTAAGGTTGATAAAATTTGCCGAAATCAAAAAATTAGTTTAGTTAGCGAAACGTTTGCAATTGATTTAATACCGGTTGAATTGGGAAGCTTCGACGTAATTATTAGACATGGACTGGATGTCTAAGGTGAAAGTCGAAGTTGTTTGTCATGAGAAGGCGATTCGCATTCCTAGAGAAAACGGGTTACCCTTAATGGTGTACGAAGAAAAGGGTAAGCCAAATTAAATCTTATTAGTAGTTTGAAGGCGCGTAAACTAATAAGAAAAGGTTGCTATGCCGTACTAGCACACGTCGAGAAGGTTGAAAAAGAAGAAAAGAAAATCGATGACGTTCCCGTTGCAAGAGAATTTCCTGAGGTGTTTCCGGACGAATTACCGGGACTACCTCCACACCGATCCGTTGAATTCTAAATAGATCTTGTACCAGGAGCCGCACCAATAGCTCGTGCTCCATATAGACTTGTGCCCACCGAAATGAAAGAATTACAAAGTCATCGACAAGAATTATTAGAACGTGGTTTTATCCGACCGAGTACGTCACCATGGGGAGCTCCAATTTTGTTCGTTAAAAAGAAAGATGGATCTTTTCGCATGTGTATCGATTACCGTGAGCTGAACAAAGTAACCATCAAAAACCGATACCCTTTACCCCGAATCGACGATCTATTTGATCAACTCCAAGGTTCGAGCGTATACTCCAAATTCGACTTAAGGTCGGGTTATCATCAACTGAGGGTTAAAGAAGCCACTATACCGAAAACAGCCTTCGGAACTCGTTACGGCCACTACGAATTCATGGTTATGCCATTTGATTTAACCAATGCACCCGCAGTTTTCATGCACCGAGTATGTAGTCCATATTTAGATAAGTTTGTTATTGTCTTTATTGATGACATCCTTATCTATTCGAAGAATAACCAAGAACACGAACAACACTTGAGACTTGTGTTAGAGCTGTTAAGAAAAGAACAACTTTATGCTAAGTTCTCTAAATGTGCTTTTTGGTTAAATGAAGTACAATTTCTTGGCCACGTAGTCAGTAGTATTGGAATCAAAGTTGATCCCGCCAAGATTGAAGCCATCAAAAATTGGGAGACCCCGAAAACTCCAACGCAAATACGTCAATTTTTGGGTTTAGCCAGTTATTATAGGAGATTTATTCAAGATTTCCCCCGAGTAGCCAAACCTTTAACCGCATTGACACATAAAGGGAAGAAGTATGAATGGACTTCCGAACAAGAGGGTGCCTTCCAATTGTTGAAAAAGAAGTTGACTACGGCACCTATTTTATCGTTACCTGACAGAATGGAAGATTTTGTTATCTACTGCGACAAATCAAGAATAGGTTTTGGGTGTGTTCTTATGCAACGTAAGAAGGTGATTGCATATGCTTCTCGACAACTCAAAATTCATGAACAAAACTACACCACACACGATCTGGAATTGAGCGCCATTGTTTTTGCATTAAAGATGTGGATACATTATCTATATGGGGTCAAGTTCATCATATACACTGACCACAAAAGTATCCAACATATTTTAAATCAAAAGCAACTAAATATGAGGCAGCGTAGGTGGGTTGAGCTGCTAAATGATTATGATTGTGAAATTCGTTACCACCCGGGGAAAGCAAATGTGGTAGCCGATGCCTTGAGTCGAAAGGAAAGAGAACCTATTCGAGTAAAATCTATGAACATGATTATTCATACTAATCTTACTACTCGAATAAAAGAGGCACAACAGGAGGTTTTGAAGGAAGGAATTTTTGGAAGGGAAATACCCAAAGGATTAGAAAAACAGCTTAATATTCGGGAAGACGGAACCAGGTATTTAGCTGAAAGAATTTGGGTACCAAGGAATGGGGATTTGAGGAAAGTGGTACTAGATGAAGCACATAAAACCAGATATTCAATACATCCCGGAGTGGGGAAAATGTACCAAGACCTCAAGAGAAACTTTTGGTGGCCAGGAATGAAGGCCGATATAGCCATATATGTAGGAGCATGTTTGACTTGTTCTAAAGTCAAAGCTGAGCATCAGAAACCATCGGATCTACTCCAACAACCTGAAATCCCAGAATAGAAATGGGAAAACATTACCATGGATTTCATTGCTAAGTTACCGAGAACCGCAGGTGGTTATGATATGATTTGGTTAATAGTCAATCGTCTTACTAAGTCAGCACACTTTCTGCCAATAAAAGAAGAGGATGGTATAGAGAAATTAGCACGATTATATCTGAAAGAAGTTGTTTCTAGATATGGCATACCAATCTCTATTATCTCTGATCGTGATAGCAGATTTACTTCTAGATTCTGGCAGGCATTACACGAAGCGTTGGGAACTCGTCTAGATTTAAGTACTGCCTATCATCCACAAACTGGTGGGCAGAGTGAAAGGATGATTCAGACACTCGAAGACATGCTACGAGCATGTGTTATTGATTTTGGAAACCGTTGGGATCGACATCTACCATTAGCTGAGTTTTTCTACAACAACAGCTATCATTCTAGTATTGAGGCGGCACCATTCGAGGCACTTTATGGGAGGAAGTGCAGGTCTCTGATTTGTTGGAGTGATGTGGGAGAAAAATAGATTACAGGTTCGGAAATTATCCAGGAAACTACCGACAAGGTCATTCAGATTCAGCAACGATTGAAAACGGCCCGGAGTCGGCAAAAGAGCTACGCGGATGTTAGAAGGTAACCTTTAGAGTTTGAGGAGGGTGATATGGTTATGCTTAAGGTATCACCTTGGAAAGGTGTTATTCATTTTGGAAAGCGAGGGAAATTGAGCCCAAGATACATTGGGCCATTCAAGATCAAAAACGCATTGGGCCGGTGGCCTATCGACTTGAACTACCTCCACAATTAGAAAAGATTCACAACACCTTTCATGTTTCGAACCTGAAGAAATGCCTAGCTACCGAAGATCTCATTATCTCTTTAGACGAAATTAAGATTGACGAGAAACTAAATTTCGTCGAAGAACCCGTCGAAATTATGGATCGTGAGGTCAAACGACTCAAACAAAGTAAGATACCAATCGTTAAGGTTCGGTGGAATGCTCGTAGAGGACCTGAATTCACTTAGGAATGAGAAGACCAAATGAAGCTAAAGTACCCACATTTGTTTTCCGATACCGCACGTTAACTAGGTACTATTCTAAATTTCGGGACGAAATTTAATTTAACGGGTGTGTAATGTAACGACCCGGATTTTTCCGTTAATATATTGAAGATTAATATTTATATAATTAAATTTTTCCAACATGTTAAGCAATCAAACTTGTCAAGATATATATATTTGGAATCGATTTTATGCAAATGTTTGACCACCTAGTATGTCTGACGATTCACGAACATCATAATTTGAAATAATTATATATATATATGGATATATATATATATACTTATGATTTGTTAAAATGATATTTAAGTATCTCATTATATATAATAACAATTGGTTATATACATAAAATGAGATTACTAACTTAAAGACTTCAAGACTATATACATATATATATATATATAACGATTAACGTTGTAATAACTTCCAAATTAAAATGTATGTATATGTATTGTATTAATATGTATTAATACACTTTTGAAAGACTTAATAATATATATCAATACTTAATAAAGATAGCTATACTCATTTTCTCATTCAATTTTATCAAGAATCCTATTCGTATTCATACGGTATTTATTCCCGTATAATACCCAGCTTCTATACGTATTTACTATAGGTATATATATATATACCAAATCATTGATCTTAGCAGCCCTCAATTAGTTGTGAGACATGTATAAACATGATGTAGACTTGTGGGAACCATGGCTTGAAAACTAGTATGACTAAATGCATAAAATTACAAACCATGGAGCCATGTTTTTGTCCCCATTTTGATGCCAACATGTAGGATAAATAACCATCCATTTCATTCCAATTAACTACATCATTTTACTCTCTAAACACATACTCAAACACTCTCTCAAACCTCCATTCAATTCAGCAAGTATTGGTCTCATAATCCAAGTTATAATCATCATAACAAAGCTTGATCAAGAACACTTCAAGAATTCCAAGCCATCAAGGGTATCTTTGAACTCAAGATATTCTCCTTATTTCTCTAGCAACTTTACTCATTTGATTTGAGGTAGTAACCTTATTCATAATCTTATTCGATTCGTATTCATATAGCTATCTTATTTTGAGTTATAACTAATAACAATAAGAACATAGTTTAGATTATTTCTAAACTTGTTTGCAAATAAACTTAATCCTTCTAACTTGACTTTTAAAACACTTCAAAATGTATATTATGATAGTATGTCAAGCTAACATAAGGATATAAAACTTGTAAACACGAAGAACACCTTAAAATCGAATATACGCCGTCTTAGTCAAACGGGGGCTGTTTTGGGTTTAATTTTAAAAATCTATCTTAAACTTTGAATTAAAAGATTTCATTTGGTGAAAAATCTTATTTTATATGGATATGAAATATATCCAAAATCCATGGTTAAACTCAAAGTGGAAGTATGTTTTTCAAAAGGGTCATCAAGATGTCGTTCTTACGACGGATATGACTATCTTCTCTTATTTGACACCTAAGCTGTATTTTCGACTATAAACCTATATTTTTCTGTTAAGATTAATAATGTTGAGTTCGATACGAAACCATGTCAACTTGAATCACTCAAAACGGATTTGTAACGAAGAAATTATGGGTAAAACAAAATTGGATATTTTTCTTAATTTTTAGCTACGGACATGATTTATAAAAATGGATGCTAACCTTATCCTAGCTAACTTACCTTGTATCCTACATGTATTTATACATGTCTTGTTCTCGAACTTATGAAAATACAATTTATAATAGTCGTGATTAAGTTCTATGATAATATATTATAGTCTTAATAAAGATTGTAAGGCACCATATATATATATGACTTGATCACCGTGGACTCGTATACAAAGTTTTGACATATCATTTTGACTTCTTCTATATATATTATTGGAACAAACTATTAGATACCATTGGCAGTAATCTCGAGTTAGCTGTGGGTCAAAGTGGATTCCAAAATATTATATACTTTGAGTTGTGATCGAGCCTGAGACATGTATACAATGGGTCGCGGATTGCTTCAGACAATATACATATTATGTGTCTTATTATATTAAGACAATATATTATAGTGTTAGTGAATTCTAACATAATATACGCATTTATATTTATATATATATTTATACTGTTGGACTATTGGACTATTGGACTATTGGACTACGAACGTTGGACTACTAACAATGGACAATTAAAATTATCACAAGTATCATAAGTATTGAATATTAATTATATATATATATCTTGATACAAGAATATTATTATTAGGTTCGTGAATTTGTCAAAAGGCCAAGTCTTATCACCATCTATTCGGAAATTATCACAAGTGAGTTATAGTCCCATTTTTACTATTTAAATTATTTTGGGATGAGAATACATGCAAAATTTATAAATGTTTTACAAAATAAGCACAAGTTCATGGAACTACATTCTACGATTGATTTATTATACCAGATATCTGTACTTATTATTATTATGCTTGGTAACCTAAGAATTAGTGAAAAACACTAATTGACGCGAATCCTAAATGTAGATCTACGGGCACCAACCACCCCCATTTTCAAATAGTGGAAATGCTTTAGTATTCTTGTCATACATTTGAATAGTGGAATATATGATGCCAGATATCTTAAGCGCTCTATATTAAGGTCGGTTACCAGGCGACTCATCGTATGAATGATTTTTTTTTTTTGCAGTTGTAATGATCCTGCGCATTTAATTAAATGAAATCTTGTAGCTTATTAAATGTTATGATTATTATATAGAAATTAAATCTATGACTCACCAACATTTTTGTTGACATTTTAAGCATGTTTATTCCCAGGTGAATATTAAAAACGTTTCCGCTGTCGTATGCCAACCCAAGGTCAAGATTTGGAGTCGGCATAATTGTTTATATTGTTTAAACTTGCATTCGGAGTATTTGTTGTAATATATTTGATCATATTGTAATGAGTTGTGTAAAAAATTATTTATTTGAGGAGATTGTCTTTGATAGACAATCTAAATTATGTCATTAAGACCTTTATTCAATAATAAAGGTTATGGTTGTTTTTAAAAACGAATGCAAGATTTGAAAAACGTCTCATATAGAGGTCAAAACCTCGCAAAGAAACCAATTAATATGAAACGTTTATAATTAATATGAACGGGGCATTTCAACCCTTGCCACCACTAACGTTAGAACAACAACAACAACAATGGGTGTTTTTTCAACAACAACAACAAATGTTTCAAAACCAACAACAATTGTTTCCAAACCAACAACAAATGTTGCAAGCGCAACAACAACAAATGTTCCAAACGCAATCTCAATCGCAACAAGCGCAATCGCAATCTCAATCTCAATCTCTATCGGAAGAACCACAACAACGGGTAGCTCAAAAACACTCAAGAAAGAGCAAAGGTATATTATTCTATATATATATATATATATATATATATATATATATATATATATATATATATATATATATATATATATATATATTTACATTTATATTTAATATGTATTATAATTAATATATAATTATATATATACCTACTGTTGGTATATTTATATATATATTTAGATTTATATTTAATATGTATTTATTTATAAGTAATATATAATTATTTTAACCTACTATTACATACATATTATAAATATATTTATTTAATATACTAATACGTAATACAATTTGTATATATTGTAGGTAAAGATGTAGAAGAACTGACAAAAAAGAACGCGAGGGGATGGTCACAAAAGGAGCTTTTATGGTTAGCCGAGTGTTTTTGTGATACCTCGGAAAATCCTATAGTTGGGAGATCACAAAAACGGGGTAGTTTTTGGGGAAGGGCGATGGAAAAGTTCAATAACAACGAATTTGGATGGGTACGAAACGAAGATTCAATGTCTTCAAAGTGGCGTGATTTAAACAAGTCGTGTAGCGAGTTTTTGCCAATTTATCAAGACATTAAGGATCATTGGCGTAGTGGGGCAAATGACGATGATGTTTACCAAAACACGTTACAAGCATACTATGATCGATACACCAAAAACTTTATTAACAATGACGCCTTTTTTTCTTGAAAGAACATCCGAAGTGGATCATTCCAAATGATCCAGTTGCTAGAGCTCAAGCTCAAGGTGAAGGTGAAACAGATTATCGTGTGGATATGACGGGCATTGGTGAAAGTCAAGGAGACCCGGTTAGCCTCTCGCAAGACTTTGAGGCGGAGTTGTTTGGGGGCATTCTGATGCCGCGTCCAATGGGACGAAATAAAGCAAAGAAAGCTAAAAAAAATTCAGAATCTTCGGATGCGGGGGTCCTTCTCGGGGTAGAAGTTCGAATTCGTCAAGGATAGACTCGTTTATGGACAAGTGGGAACATGTGGTGAAAGGGAAGGCGAGTGCGATATCCAACTTCAATAAGTTTTGCACTATGCAAACCGCACTCACACAAGTTGATTTGTTGGGGAGATCTTCGGCTACGATGGAAGATCCGAATGACGTGATTCGTCTTCAAAATCTAAAAAAATATGTTCGAGACATGATGAAAGACGACATGAACATCGACCATAACCCCCGAGATTAGATTCTATTTATGTTGTTCCGTATTTTTTTTTATGAATTAAATTTATGTTTCTAGGACTTTTAAGTATGTAATTTTTTTTTAAGTAATGGTATGTTTAGGACTTTTAATTATTTACGTTATTCCATATTTTTTTATTTGAGTGCTACAATAAAATGAATAAAACCAATCAAAAAAATAAAATAAAAAACATAAAAAGAAAATTAAAATGCCACATCAGCATTCCACTACCACAACACAAACTCACAACACCAACTTTCAACACCGCCACTACTCCACTCTCTCCCATAACACATCCTAATCATCAAAAAACCCACAACACCACCCCACAACACACCCAACCATTACAAATGGTCTTATAAACCTTTGTATTGGATGCTACTTATCAGTTATTCTTTTAATTAATGATGATTTGATATTTGAATTAAAGAACGATTCTTATTAAAGCTAGACTTTTTGATTCAATTGGTTGTGTATTTGTTTGATAGGACGAGAGTTCATCAATTTAATGCATAAATTTACAATTGGTTTGTCTTAATTGATTGTTTGCTTACTCGGAGACGAGAGTAAATTGAATTCAAAAGGCTAGACGAAATAGGGGTGAATTATACGCAACGAGAGTTGGTGTAATTGTAATTCGAGTCTTCACCTCAGTTGAGGTATTTGGTCACAATTAGGAGGTCTTAGGCTACGGGGAATTCCTTGTCGTGTAATCTTAATTGAAGTGTTTGCACTGGGGAATTCCAGGTGAACCGACTAGATAATTCACATTAGTTAGATAATAGCTGGGGCTTAATCTAAATGCATCCAATACTAGGTGCAAAAGATCTAGACAAGCATTCGTTCTCCTATTTGATTTCAACTATTTTATTTTTACTTGTCTGTTTGGTTTAAAGTTTAAACTTAAAAATACCAAAAATATTGTTTTTCTTCGTTAATTAATTAAAGTTATCCTTGATTTGTCTAATCGTTAAATGGCCACCTACAAAACTATTTCGTACTTTCCATTTTCTTAGGTTAACTTAGTTTACTTTTATTAGTTACAATCTTAATTCTCACGTTTAACTGTCCTTGGAACGAATACGGATTTACCAACTTTGTACTATTGCACGATCGGGTACACTGCCCATTAGTGTGTAGTAATCCTTTTTGCCGGTATTTTCCATTATAAATTATAGATGCGATTTTACACATCAATGATACCGATGAATTTGATTATATTCTCGAAGCCATCCGTAAATCATTAATTAATTTCATGCTACGCTTAACAGAACGAATTATGGCTACCCGAGAAGAATACAACCTTTATCTCCAAAGAGAAGACAATGATGTTGAAATCCTAGAAGAACGCATTCAAGACTTTATCAACACTCTTCACGATCATATCTACCGAGAAGAAAGGCAACGAGAGCACAATACAGTGGTTTGCACTATTCTTGAGACAAGATTCTGTCGAGATCAGAAGATCATTTACTCTAAGGTTTATATCGCCTTAGCCGGATCTGCACTTCCGTTCTCCGCAAACCAACGAGCACTACTGACTCTCATCCGAAAGAACATGGATCTTTCCACCAGACGCCCGACTTATCACTCTGATTTGCAAATGATTGAGGATATTCACAGCTTGTTCACTCTCTTGGAAAGAGATAATTTCAAAAACACACCGGATAGACTAGTGATTTACGTAACAATTGATCACCATGCTGATCTAATTATCAAAGAGTTACGAAATGCTGTTACGGAGGAAGTAAGGCGCAGCAATCCATTCTCTCATCTTGGACCAGATCAAGTCAACATTGCCACCTATCTTACAAAACAGATATCACGTATCTTCCATGAATCCACAGATCCAAGTTTCACATTTAAAGCCGGATGTCGGGAGATATACTTAAAGACGGTGACGTTGATGCTCGGGTCAGGTTTGCTGTTCACTTCTTTTTAGCTTCGTCTTTTAACAAATATGTGCAAAGCTACAGACTCTTACTGTGGAGATCACCATTCCGAAGACTTCGAGATTCTAAAGATACAGTTTCTAACATTGTTTGAAGACCTCCGAAATGAGCATCCCATCAGAGAAACAATCACCACTAGCACTGCTTCTATGATTGACATTCATGGGTCAACCAGTAGAGTCGTGGATCACATTTTCATCGGACTTCAAGAATTATCACGAGCTGAAATTGCGCACTACTTATCTTTCAGAAGATCTTCAAGAGAAGTACCGGACCTTCTACCACTATTGGTCCGACACTTTCTCAGGATTTACTCGCCAAGACTCACATTCCCTCGAGAAGACCAAGATTACAACCATCACCGAGGAATGTTTGCTTTTTGAAGCATCACTACGGTCGAGCCAACGACCTTAAACAAAAGCGCTTTCCGGGAGGCAACCCGTGCAATAAAGTAGAGTAGAAGAATAAAGGATGACAAATGAGCCGATCAATAAAAACGCAAGGATTGAAAGCCAGCCACATCTGTTAGGGGTATTTCTTTCTTCCCGTTACTAGCTCAAAATTCAAACTATGCCACATCCTAGCTTATCACTAAATGTGGGATTTCAACCCAAATTAAACACTAGACAAATACTCCTAAATCTTCAACTAAAACTCCTAAGTGTGAGATACACTAGGAACATTGAGGACAATGTTCTTCTAAGTGTGGGATGATGATATAATCTTTTTATGCTGTATTAAAATAACCCATTACGAAGATTCCAAGTTCTTAAGCCAAATTTCAAAATTTTTAACAAAAGAAAGTCTTTTCTAAAAAGTATTTTTTTGAAAACCTGAAACGTTTGTAAATAAAAGTAAGGCTTAAGTAGGGTGGAAATCTTGTTAGGATGAACCAAATCTCTAATAGAGCATTGCATGACTAAGACATTATCGACCTAAATTGATTATGGTAAGGCACCCCAAATAAGACCAGCATTCATCTTTAATGCTTCACTGTTTTCCGTTGAGAGTGCCGATGTCTGTGCTCAGAATCAGAACTTGCTTTAGATCTACATTTCCAAAGTAGCGAAATGTGATTCAGTTATAATCAGAAGAGCTAGCCATTTGTCAAAAATAAGCCTTTCGCACCTCCACTACTTCTACTCCACCACCACATCCACATCATCTTTACTATTACTCGAAAAATCCAGAAAATGAGATTCGTTCCGAAAACCCGATGTTATAAACCTCTCAAGTATCATGGAAAAGGTCTTGAAAAAGTTTACCGGCAAAAAGTTTCTCGAGATAAAATCTCAAAAAAAAATCAAAGTTCTGAGAAAAGGAGCAGAACTTATTAAGAGAAACGCCGAAAAAAAACTTGACCGAAAATGATAATCAGATAAAGAAAAGTCCAAAAGTGCTTCTCAAACATTTCAGCACTCCTACCTATCTGAATAAAAGTCTGCATAAAGATTACATTACCCTTTTCTCTCACCCCTCAAAAACAACTTCACTACCACTCCAAAATTCATTTCCATTATGGACAATTGACCTAGAAGCTAAGATTACTACCGTTCTCACATTAGTAGCAAGGATTTGAGTCTTTATCAAGCCTATGACAATGGGTGCAGCATGACAGGCTATGAGTTAATTCATTTTTTAGATCTGTAGGGAACACTAAACACTTGTGTGATTTAAGTTACCCATGAAACCTAGCCTATGTCATGTAACCTCCTCGCATGCTTGCAGAGATAGTTTCAATCATAACATATATGACTCACCTTATCTTTCCGCTCTTATAATAAAAAGCAAACCGCTTAGACTATTAGAAAAGAAACTCTGAAAAGATTTCTTAAGGTAAAATGAGAGTTTGCTTGAGGACAAGCAAAGTCTAAGTGTGGGATATTTGATATCGGCTAAAAAGTCACGTTTTCACTCAGTATTAAGGCCCAAAAACAAGAAAGATTCGAACCTTGTCAGAAAAATACCCACTTCGTGGGTTAGAATTGAAGAACACGTAATTACGAAGACGGTGCAAAAAGAATCAAGAGAATCAGAGCTAAAACGAAGATTCTAGAGCAAAAACGGTGAAAGACAAGAAATCAAGTTACAATCCAGGAAATTCGGCTGACCAGGCAAGCCAAACGGCCTATCAAACGGCTTGCCTGGCTCACAAACGGCCTTCCAAATGGGCATACTGTAACATCCCGCATTTTTCCGTTAAATTATTTTAACGCCCTTCTTTTTTTAGATAATATCTTTCGTTATCTAAATTCGTATCTTTCGTTAAATAACGTTCTTAATATTCCCGTTATTGAATTATAACATCTCTCGTTACTCTAGCGTATTTAAATAATTCGTTTGGTTAATTCTCGCACCCGCTTTCAAACTCGAGGGACTAATGTGGTCAAGTGGGCAAAGTTGTAACTAGTGGTTGACTAGTTAACCACCATCCTCCCACCATTCATTTTCATTTTATTTTCTTTTCTCTTTTTCTCTCATTTCTTTCTTCCATTTTTACACCATTTTCTCCATTTACATAAATCCATCATCTAAATCGAATCTAGCAAGCTAACTTCAAAACAAATTGTACTTTTGGAATCCTCTCTTCATCCTCTACAACTTGATACCAATTTCATCTTGTTTGGGTAACATTTCTAAAACTCTAGATTTCATGTTCTTAGTGTTTTTGACTTGAAATGGTGTTAATTAGTGTCTATGGCTCAAGTCTAACATGAATATGTGATTTGTTTGCTCGATTTGTTGTTTTGGAGTAACTAGCATGAACACTTGAAATGGGTTAGTTTAATCTTTGATTTTGGATGATTAAATGTTGTTTAAATGTTAAAGTTCATGTATTAAATGTGTTACTAGCATCATTAGCTTCGTTTTGGTATGTAGATTGATTTAGAAAAACTTCATTAACATGATTGTTGATTTTGTGATTTTTAGTTAGGGTTTGATAGACTTAAAACGAACTTTTGATGAATTGAATGCTATGAGTTGTTATTTGTAAGTGTTTAGTTGTATTGTATGTTTAATTACCTTCGAAACGGCGTATCGTATGTGTAAATTGGATTCCCGAATCGCCATTTACATTTTTGAGCTTGCAACGTTAAATAATGATCTTTCGGCGAGATTTCGGTTATTGTAAATGATGTTTTTGTTTAAATTACCTTTTCAACGATATAAGATACATGTTTTGAATGTTTACGGTTCATTAGTTATGAATGAAAGAAGTTTGGCTCAACACTTAGAAAATTCAGCATTTCAGCACCTGGAGGACCAAAGTTACGGCCGTAAGCCAGGACATTGCAGCCGTAACCCATGCCATTGCGGCCGTAACCCAGGACATTGCGGGCGTAACATTATGGGCTGTCCAAAATTGTCATTTTTCGTAAAATTCTAACTATGCTACGCAACTCCGATTGACATGAAACTTGGCCAACATGCTTATATATGACTTCTAAGCTTAGAAAAATTGTCCGAGACCCGACCCGAACATGTTGACTTTTTCGTTGACTTTGACCAAAGTTTGACTTTTAGTCAAACTTAACCAAATACTTATGCAATCGTTCTAATCTTCTTTTATATGTAATTTTTGCATGAAACTTGACAACGTGACTCACATGCTATATAATCGAGTCGTAACGAGCCATAGGACTAATTGAACACATTTCGCCCGACCTCGTGTCATAACCGGTTGATTGATACAACTTACTTTTTTAGGTCAAGACTAGCATTCATTCATGCACACGTTTACTTTGTGAAGTACCTTTATACTCGTGCACTTGAGGTGAGATCATAGTCCCACCTTTTCAACAACTTTTATTCTTTTAAATCGTGGGCTGAGAAACATATACTTTGTTACATCTTGTACTACTTACTTTTATGCTTTGAACACAAGTACGAAGAAACAAACATTCCACAGCGAGTTTAAACAAAAATCCTCAATTCGATTATCATTAGTTACACTTGCCGGGTATAAGCGAGAACTTATGTTGTATGGCCATACGGGTTTGACAAACCCTCATTCGGACGGTTTGCTACCGTTACACGGATGAAATATATTTTCGAGAAACAGTGTATGTTCTAACACTATTGTGATGGGGTTCTATGTATGGAAAGTTAAGCCTTGATAATTGGGTGCTCGCGAATAACAACTTTTGGAATGCAAACGATTTGGATAATCAACTTTATGGAAATACTAAATCTTGTGGTTCAAAATATAATGGTTACAAACACCTATGATTTCACCAACGTTTTCGTTGATAGTATTCTATATGTTTTCTCAGGTTCATGAATGGCTATTTGATACATGCTTCTGAACACTTTGATTACTTGCTTGGAGTCAAGCATACATGCATACGCTAGCGATAGCACTTTTGGATTCAAACTTAAAGCATACATACTTACGCTATTTATAGCAACTATGATTTTCGACTTATATTATGTCACAAGTTATTTCATTTATACTTTACATCTTTGGTAAACTAAACTTTGCAAGTCTTGTACGTTTCAAATGAATGCGACATAATTTTGGTCAAACGCGTCTCTTATAGGGACTATGACCACGCAACGGGACCTAAGTTAACGGCGCCGTAAATGACGATTTTGTCAGGTCGTTACCGATGGTATCAGAGCCACTCATGTGCCGGTAGGGGTGGTGGGGCAAACCTCATCGAGGACGATGAGTCCATGAGGGGGGTGAATGAATGTAACACCCTAGGCAAATCCCACATTGCCCACACACATGAGTGATCATGGGATTATAATATAATACTCACGCTTAAATGACACAACACGTTTTGGGACCACAGGCAGAGCAGATGTGTGAGTACGCTGCGGTTAAGCGTGCTCGAGCGAGAGCACTACCAGGATGGGTGACCTCCTGGGAAAGTGCTTCTCGTGTGTGGTCGCCAAGAAAAAGCTGTGCGCCTACGGGCAAAGCGGACAATATTGTGGTCATGTTAAGTTGGGGTGTTACAGAATGGTATCAGAGCATTGCTTTTAGGGAACTAGGATGTGCATTAGTGTGTCTGACAAAGTCGTTAGGACGCATTAGTGAATCTAGACTACAACCGGATAGTTATCCATTGCATTCTGACATACATTTGCTATAGATAGCACTTACTTGACTACTTGTGCATTATACTTGAATCATTCTTAGGCAAACTTCTTAATGGTACCAAACTTTCATCATACGAATCCGTATTCTACCACTTTCTGGTAACACACGTAAAATCAAGATTCATACGCGTAAGGATGATGACGACTTCATTAGTCACACTTGTTCGGGAACTCTGTCTCCCAGATTGTTATTCGCCACCATTTCAACTTGCTATCAGTGTTGCACCAGTGTTCCTTACTATCTACCACTTCTTGTTACTACCATCACTACTCTCGATGTGTATCGTCATCACTACTTATCACTACGGTTATGTACTACTCTTTATCAAAATTCGTTACCCTTTTCGTACCTGAGGATATTATTGTTTGACTTGAACCGCATTGACGTGAACAATCATTTATACACTTCCCTCGGGAAACACTTCTTCAGAGTTGCTCAAATTCTTTCAATTCGATACGAGTTACATTAGAGATGTCGTTACACTTTGTTCATTTTAAATCTTCATGATTACACGAACTTGAATCTATGGGGTGATGTGGGAATGGAGGTATGAGTTAGCGTAATATAACGACACTCGATCAATGTGGTTATATTATGGTAAGTCATACCAAAGTTCTAATGACTCGTGATGGTGATTGGACTCGATCAACCTAATCACCACCATGTGCTATGTACATGACTTCATTTTTCTTGTTGGGTATCCGAAAACTCCGAGAATGTTGATAACAACCATACCAGGGACACATCTTCGATTATTTTCGAACCATATTTATGCTTCTGAATGAATGACAAGTTCTTTCAACTTCAAACATATGTTACACGTGTATACTATCTCGTTTTCACACAGTTTTATCGGTGAACTACAATATACTTGTTATGCTCACATCGAGACGAAAATTTCTCTCGCATTACACTCGTACTTCCATATAAGGAAATCTTTTATCTAAATTCTCAATGGAGAGAGAGACTGTTCACATTATACTAGCATTCGCCTTGAGGATGAATAGTCCTAACGAACCTTTTTTCAGAAACCGATAAGAAACTTGTTCTAACAAACATTTTCAAGTCCTAACAAACTTGTTTGACGATATCTTAAAGAAATGTACCTCTTTCGGATCGAGATACTCGATTCACTTCTAGATTTTTGGGTGCCTTACAAAAAGCCTTGGGGAACACGTTTAGACATGAGTACCGCGTATTATCCATAAACTGACGGACCAAGCAAACGTACAATTCAAACCTTGGAGGACATAATGCGAACTTGTATTTTATCTTTAGCCGAATTCTCTTACTACAATAGTTATCATTCGAGTCTTAACGCCACACCTTTCGAAAACTCATATAGCCACAATTGTCATTTTCTAAATTGTTAAACCAAAGTAGGTGACAAGCAAGCCACCGAACTTGAACTCATTCATGAAATAACCGTTAAGATCGTTTAAATCCAAGAAAGGCTCAAGACGGCCCGTAGTCGCCAAAGGAGCTACGCCGATGTTAGACGTAAACATTTCGAATTCCAAGTGGATAACCGCGTAACGTTAAAAGTCCCACCTTAGAAAGGTGTAATACGTTTCGGGAAACGTAGAAAGCTAAATCCGCGATATTTTAATCCTTTTGAAATCTTGGAGCATATTATACCGTTGCTAACCGTTTCGAACTCCCAACTCAATCGAATTCCGTCCATCCTACATTCCATGTACCAAACTTAAAGAAGTGTCTTGCGAAACAAGAACTTTTTATCCTCTTCGATGAGCTTACTATCGACGATACACTCCACTTCATAGGAGAACTGGTTGAAATTGTGGATCGTGAAGCCAAACTTTAAAACAACTTAAAATCTCGACTGTCAAAGTTCGTTGAAATGCCCAAGGAAGTACCTTCACTTATTCGTAGAATTGGCAACACAAGATCTCGAGGAAGAAACGACGACTACTACTTCCAACTAAATTTCGGGACAAAATTTCTTTTAAGGTGTGGGTAATGTAACATCCCGCATTTTTTCGTTAAATTATTTTAACGCCCGTCTTTTTTTTAGATAATATCTTTCGTTATCTAAATTCGTATCTTTCATTAACTAACGTTCTTAATATTCCCGTTATTGAATTATAACATCTCTCGTTACTCTAGGGTATTTAAATAATTCGTTTAGTTAATTCCCGCACCCGCTTTCAAACTCGAGGGACTAATGTGGTCAAGTGGGCAAAGCTGTAACTAGTGGTTAACTAGTCAACCACCATCCTCCCACCATTCATTTTCATTTTATTTTCTTTTCTCTTTTTCTCTCATTTCTTTCTTCCATTTTTACACCATTTTCTCCATTTACACAAATCCATCATCTAAATCGAATCTAGCAAGCTAACTTCAAAACAAATTGTACTTTTGGAATCCTCTCTTCATCCTCTACAACTTGATACCAATTTCATCTCGTTTGAGTAACATTTCTAAAACTCTAGATTTCATGTTCTTAGTGTTTTTGACTTGAAATGGTGTTAATTAGTGTCTATGGCTTAAGTCTAACATGAATATGTGATTTGTTTGCTAGATTTGTTGTTTTAGAGTAACTAGCATGAACACTTGAAATGGGTTATTTTAATCTTTGATTTTGGATGATTAAATGTTGTTTAAATGTTAAAGTTCATGTATTAAATATGTTACTAGCATCATTAGCTTCGTTTTGGTATGTAGGTTGATTTAAAAAAACTTCAATAACGTGATTGTTGATTTTGTGATTTTTGGTTAGGGTTTGAAAGACTTAAAACGAACTTTTGATGAATTGAATGCTATGAGATGTTATTTGTACATGTTTAGTTGTATTATATGTTTAATTACCTTCGAAACGGCGTATCGTATGTGTAAATTGGATTCCCGAATCGCCATTTACATTCTTGAGCTTAAAACGTTAAATAATGATCTTTCGGTGAGATTTCGGTTATTGTAAATGATGTTTTTGTTTAATGAAATATGTTTAGTTGTATTCCTTGTTAAATTACCTTTCCAACGATATAAGATACATGTTTTGAATGTTTACGGTTCATTAGTTATGAATGAAAGAAGTTTGGCTCGACACTTAGAAAATTCAGCATTTCAGTACCTGGAGGACCAAAGTTACAGCCGTAAACCAGGACATTGAGGCCGTAACCCATGCCATTGTGGCCGTAACATTATGGGCTGTCTAAAATTGTCATTTTTCGTAAAATTCTAACTATGCTACGCAACTCCGATTGATATGAAACTTGGCCAAAATGCTTATATATGACTTCTAAGCTTAGAAAAATTGTCCGAGACCCGACCCAAACACGTTGACTTTGACCAAAGTTTGACTTTTAGTCAAACTTAACCAAATACTTATGCAATCGTTCTAATCTTCTTTTATACGTAATTTTTGCATGAAACTTGACAACGTGACTCACATGCTATATAATCGAGTCGTAATGAGCCATAGGACTAATTGAACACATTTCGCCCGACCTCGTGTCGTAACCGGTTGATTGATACAACTTACTTGTTTAGGTCAAGACTAGCATTCATTCATGCACACATTTACTTTGTGAAGTACCTTTATACTCGTGCACTCGAGGTGAGATCATAGTCCCACCTTTTCAACAACTTTTATTCTTTTAAATCGTGGGCGGAGAAACATATACTTTGTTACATCTTGTACTACTTACTTTTATGCTTTGAATACAAGTACGAAGAAACAAACATTCCACAGCGAGTTTGAACAAAAATCCTCAATTCGATTATCATTAGTTACACTTGCCGGGTGTAAGCGAGGACTTATGTTGTATGGCCATACGGGTTTGACAAACCCTCTTTCAGACGGTTCGCTACCGTTACATGGATGAAATATATTTTCGAGAAACAGTGTATGTTCTAACATTATTGTGATGGGGTTCTATGGATGGAAAGTTAAGCCTTGATAATTGGGTGCTCGTGAATAACAACTTTTGGAATGCAAACGATTTGGATAATCAACTTTATGGAAATACTAAATCTTGTGGTTCAAAATATAACGTTTACAAATACCTATGATTTCACCAACGTTTTCGTTGACAGTTTTCTATATGTTTTCTCAGGTTCATGAATGGCTATTTGATACATGCTTCCGCACACTTTGATTACTTGCTTGGAGTCAAGCAACTGTGATACATACGCTATTTATAGCAACTGTGATTTTCAACTTATATTATGTCGCAAGTTATTTCATTTATACTTTACATCTTTGGTAAACTAAACTTTACAAGTCTTGTACGTTTCAAATGAATGCGACATAATTTTGGTCAAACGCGTCTCTTATAGGGACTATGACCACGCAATGGGACCTAAGTTAACGGCACCGTAAATGACGATTTTTTCGGGTCGTTACACAGACAAACGGCCCTTGCAAATGGCTTGGCTTGGCAAATGGCCCCTGCAAACGGCCTGCCAAACAGCCTGCCAAACGGCCTGCCAACCATTTGTAGGGAAAATTTAGACATATTTAAAGGGTCTTTGTCATTCATTCTAACACACACACACATCAATTCACTTCTTTCTCTCTCTTGTACAATATTAGCCATACTTTCAAGGTCTTTGACTCCGTGCGGGAAACCTAGTACCCAGAGAAGAATGCCGAAGATTGTATTAGGAGCATTCTGGAGTCTTGACGTTCTCACTTTTGTATTCGGAACTTGTTTAATCTACTGGTACTTCTATCCTTTATCTTTATATAATGTCTTCTATCATTATGTTCTGTGATTTTATTGCCATGATTAGCGAGAAGTTATCTTTAGTGTATGCTATGATGTAAGCAGTTATAATGCCGAAATAATGTTATGGTTTGTGTATGTCGTTGAAATGCTTTCCGATTATGCTTTAAACTCAATTGCTTTTCTAACTAATAGAACGTAGTTATTGGCTTTGTTATTGGGAAGTCGTGAACCCCGATTCGGAGTACACTATCTGTGTCACCCCTTGGTAAGAGAAGTCTATCGAATACAACGTAAGATCGACTGAGGCACACCGGTTGTAGTAAGTCTATCGAGCTTTGGATTTCGACTGAGGAATCTTTCGTAGTGAAAGTTCTGACTAGACCCTTAGTACATTGTCGGTCCCAGACCATGCTAGTATAGTAACCAAGCATATAAACTTCGTACGTGCATGTTGAAGCACAGCGGTTGTTGTAAGCTGTACCTCTTATAAGTAAGGCCATGGAACCCGGTCAGTGTTGATTAGTACACTGCACCATAATGCGGTCTCAAGCATTGCACCCTGCTTGAGGGATTCTTAGTTAATTAAGGAGCTGTTTGTTTAGACACATAAAGTATTGGACCGTTAAGATAACCGAACATGTTCATGGAAGTCAGCTTGACTTGGCCATGGTATTCTTTATAGTTGAACTCTTTTTAAAGGGCCTAACTATCTTTTAAAACCAATCATTAACGAAATCATTGAAACACATCACGTCTCTCGGATATGGTAAACCATGTATTCTATTATGCTTAAGAAAGTTTAGACCTTTGTGGAATGTTAATACGTCACCCAACCGAGTCGCTCAATTGGATGAGCCGTCTGAACGTGTATGCCTGTAGTCAGACTGCACGGGCGTCGGGGGTAAGGGACGTTGCTATCTATTCAGAATCTTCAAGCCTATCACAATACCCAGTGACATGTCTTATGACAGGGGCGTTTAGGACCAGTGTAATGAATACAAGGCCTCTGCCTATTCATGAGCCAGCATTCCATAATCTCGGCAGAATAACTGATGAAATCATAGTATGCACTTACTTTAACCTTATCTAAATCACGAATTTTATCGCATTTACTTTATCTGTCTTATAAATTAGAAAATCCCAAAAATTAAGTAACCACTACTCCTTCATAACTATCTTATGCTTAAATATAGGTTCAATTCTACTGATATCTCAAAATAAGACTCTAGGTCATACTTCCGTTTCTTATACTAAGGAGTAATACGATTTAGGCCCCGCTAAATATAAATTTAAAACAGTACCCCCTATTGGTGGTTGATTCTGACGTGTTGCGACCTAACGACACCGCACAAATAAAACCATCCGTTTCGGCCATATCAACAAGCAAGGTTCAAGTGTGGGGAATTTTGATAACGCCATTTTTATACATATATTTTGGGCATTATATTGTTCCAATTGTTCGTATTTTGAAGACTTTGAAGCCTTTATTGGTTCGTTCGATGATTAACGGAGAAAAAGGTGAAGACAATGTTTAGAGTTAATATTTGATACTTTTTTGTGAAGATTTCGGTTAAAGAAGATTGTTCAAGATAAGGTTAAAGCGTTCAACAAAGAAAAAATGAAGACCTGCTGTTACTGTATGTAATTAAAGCCGCAACATTATACACTACGGTCGTAATATTTGGACAGAACAACACAATATGTGCAACATCAAAAGTTATGGCCGTAATATCCAATATTACGGCTGCAATTTCTGCTTTTTGGAAAGTTATGGCTGTAATTTCCTGAATTGCGGCCGCGATTTTTAGGTCGGTCAGCAGATTTTTCCAGCTACTATAAATAGACGATTTTTATTCCAATTTAGGGTTATGCAGTTTTTATTCTGAATTTTAGCCTACAGCAACATTATTTACGAATTTCTTTGTCTTTCTTCATTATTTTACAAGGGTTTAAGCTACAATATCATTCTTAGTTAGTTTTGATCTTGAATTTACTTTATTTACTTTCAATTTCAATTAATACAATGTTCATGTTTGATTGTTCTTCTTATTTACTTGTTATTTACTTTGCCATGAGTAGCTAAATCTTTAGTATTCACTTAGATGCATGAACCTAGGTGATGGATTGCGATCTTTTGGTTAAATACAATTAATTTTAATTACACAATTTTTTGTCTAACTAAGATCCATCGTTATTAAAGCTTATTGATTGTTAGATCACGGAAGTTATTGATTAACTAACGATAGTTAAATTGATTAATAGCTTTTACTAGATTATTGAACGTGAATAATTTAGGAGTACGTGAGATTTTATGAGGGACACCGATAATAAAAGTAATCGTATAGTGGTTGAGCTTGAAATTAGTTACAATAATTGTGAGGTTGTAAGGGACACCAAACCAACCTAAGTTAGACTATAATCTTGAGTAATATCATTGTGAATTGATTAGTAATTCTAGGTTAACGACAGTTATACTTAGGTTGCTAGTCTTAAACTGTAGGAATCGACAAATAAATACAGTGTCACATCATTATAATTGTTTAATTAACGGGTTTAAACGAGCAATCCTAGCCTAGGGAATTGAATCTAAGTGGATACCTTTGTCTCTTATTGAATTGAGTCTAATTAACTTACGCGTTTAATTAGTTTTACAACAAAACTCCCCTTTTAAATCTTAGAGTAATTAACAGTTCAAGTTTTCAATTACATGCTCTCTGAAACGAATTGGTCAAACACTTGTTTAATTACTACACAAACTGGTTATAGTTGCCTGTATTGTGTGATAATCGATAGGTATTTAGCTAATAATTTAGAGTACAAAATTACACATCAACTACTAACAATGGACTATTAACATAAAATGTTAAAAATTATTATATAAGTATTCTATGAACATGCTATATTAAGTTTGTTCACATGTATTATCATCTGAATCATTATTATTGTTATAGGTTCGTGAATCCAAGGACGTCAGCTATATTTTAATAAGTTGAAAACTTTTTAAAATTATACTTTTACGACAGTGAGTATATAGTCCCATTTTTAAATTCTACAAATATTTTGGTATGAGAATACATGCATCTTTTGTTTTTTTTTTTTCAAAATAGCCACAAGTACTTAAATATATATTCTATGTTGAGTTGTACCTTTGTATATATCCCTAACAGTCTAGTAACTATTTGTTACATGTGGTTAACATGTAAGCGAATCCTATTGATAGATCTATGGGGTTTGACAACCCCACTCGGGCTAGTTAGCACTAGTTCATAACGGGTGTTTAATACTTCATTTTACTACACTAGGTACTGTGTAGAGATAACTTTCAAAAGGAAATATGCACATAGTAATTGGGAGCTCAACAACATATAGAATATCTTTGAAGAAACGTTTATAACATGAAATCTTGTGGTCTATTAGTATATCTTATGCTGGCTTTAAAACCTATATCCCACCAACCTTTGTGTTGACAGTTTAAGCATGTTTATTCTCAGGTCTCTAAAAGTCTTCCGCTGCTTTCTTGCTCATGGTGCTGCATGGCGTCATTCATGTTTTTGTTTAAAAAAAGTTGCGTTCTAATAAACATTATCTTTGTCGTGTAATATATTTGGCAATAATGCCATGTTGTAATATTCCAAAACTTATGTATTCGGGGATCATTTCTCAAATGATCGCCCACATGTTTAAAACTTTCATTTATATATGAAAGGTTTGGTCGTTATGAAATAAGAATGCAATATTTTATAAAACGTATCATATAGAGGTCAAATACCTCACTATTGAGATCAATGAATAACGTACTTCGTTTATAGTAATATGGACGGGTCGTTTTAGCCAGGTACACCTTGTGTGGAGAGACAGGATCCTTTTGGTCCCAATAAATTGGCGACTGTTTGAAAAATCCAACAACTAAGTCCAACCGGTTTATTCTAGACACCACTTTATCCGGAATATCAACCGATTATTATTATCATTTTAGTATTATTATTATTATTAAAAATTATCATTTTGAATAGAATTATTATTTTTATAAATATTATTATTATTACTGTTAATATTAAAAAGTATCGTTATTATTAAAATTATCATGATTAGAATTATCATTTTATCAAAATTAATATCATCATTAGTAAATATAAATATTGTTAGTAGAATAATAATAATTATTATTATTATTATTATTACAAAATAATACACCTTTTACTTATTATTATTATTATCAATATTATTTTATTCAATGAGTATGTGATACAAAGATATTTTACCACGTGTAATATAATTACATTATAAATACATACCACTATATTTTAAGTGAACTTTATAAATTTTATTAGTTAAGATATATAAAAGTATATTTTTATCATATATAAATTTTAAATATAAATTTTATTTAACAAATGACTTTTTATTAATTACTCTAGTAAAATCTGTTAAATATATTTAAAACGACTATATTTAGGTTATATAATAATCATATATAGATTTTGGAAGTCATTTTGGGTCAAGTTGGCTTTTGTTGACTTTTGCATATTAGTCTCGAGTATTAGGATTGTGATACACTGCGGTTTAACCTAAATTGTTAGACAGATATTGACCAACATATAAATATATATAATTAATATAGGTTCGTGAATCCGAGGCCAACCCTGCACTTGTTCAGTGCTGTCATATGCATTATTGCTACGAAATACAGTATTGTGAGTTTCATTACTCCCTTTTTATATATATTTTTGGGACTGAGAATACATGCGCTGCTTTCTATAACTGTTTTACGAAATAGACACAAGTACTTGAAACTACATTCTATGGTTGAATTATTATACCGGATATCACCCTTTTTACCTTGGTAGCCTAAGAATTTGGGAACAGACTCCCAAATTGACGCGAATCCTCAAGATAGATCTATGGGCCTAACGAACCCCATCCAGGTTATGGATGCTTTAGTACTTCGATTTTTTATATACAGATGAGTGTACCTGTATATTGGGGATATTCTAGATACATTTTGTTAATGTCGGTTACCAGATGTTCACCATATGAATGATTTTTAATTCGCAGGTTATGCGTACTATTTTGTACTCGGGTTACGTGTACAATAAAATATCCAAAATCTTGTGGTCTATTAAAATGATGGAAATGAATGTTTATGATAAACTAATGAACTCACAAACCTTTTGATTGACACTTGAAAGCATGTTTATTCTCAGGTTTGAAAGAAATCTTCCGCTGTGCATTTGCTCATTTAGAGATATTATTTGAAGTCATTCATGGCATATTTCAAAAGACGTTACATTCAAATCATTGAGTTCAATAAAGATTATTATTAAGAAGATAACAGATTAAGTCATTTATAGATTGGATATATTATGAAAGGGTATGCATGCCTGTCAACTTTCAATGAAATGAAAGTTTGTCTTTTAAAAACGAATGCAGTGTTTGTAAAATGTAACATATAGAGGTCAAGTACCTCGCGATGTAACCATATGTTATTGTATTCATCCTTATGGATTAGGACGGGTCGTCTCAGGTCCTACGATAATTCCCCATGTACTTTATAGTATTTCTGATGGGTTCATACCTTGACCAATGTATAAACACAGATTATTAATTACCTTATAATTGTCGACTTTATAAAAGGTTTTAATCACATTTATTAGTGGAATGACGATAATAACGAGGTTTAATATCATAGACAGCAAACAAGAAATGATAATCATCCCTAACTAACATTATTAAATCATGGCAAACAATCAAGTAATTACTCACACATTATGGCAACAAGCGTTTCTAATATTAATAAATCATAAACATCGAACAAGAATATTATAATAAATTAATAAAAGAAATGATAGATATTACCGAATAATGTCGGCAGAATAACACTTGTATTTCTTCATAATATCCATAGCGTTACACTGCTTGATAGCTTCTACTACTAACTGCATATTAATCTCCTATTGATCACTAGAGAGCGATAATATAGAAATAAATATTTTCCTAATCTCTATATTTTTCTCTCTCTATAATCTAGAGAGAGAAAGTAGAGAGAACTAATCTCCCAATGATCACTAGAGAGCGACAATAGAGAGATGTTTTAGGGAGAGAAGAGGAGGTGTGTGTTGAAATCAGTGACAAATGCCCTTTAAATAGACCCGGTTTTTGCTAGCATACGGCTGGCAGGCCGTATGGCAAGCCGTATGGCCAGGCCGTTTGCCAAGGCAAGCCGTTTTCTTGGGCCGTTTGCTGGCAGGCCGTTTATGATGTTGGCAGGCCGTATGGAAAGCCGTACGTCACCCTGGCAGGCCGTATGGCACCCTGGCAGGCCGTTTGGCTTGGATCATTTTGCTCGTTCTCGGGATCGTAACTTGGTTTCTGGGGTTGTAAATTTTCTTTCACCGTTTTCGCTCTAGAATCTTCGTTTTAGCTCCGTTTTACTTGATTCTTTTTGCATCGCCTTTGTAATTACTAATAAATCTACCAAATTAACCGACAAAGTGATTATTTTGGTGATAAAGTTTGAAACTTTATTATTTTTGGGCCTTAATATCGAGGTAAAACGTGACTTTTTAGCCGATATCACCAGTCCATATAGTTCAAGCCCGTAAGCTTGTCCTTTTCTAGGAGCCCTTTAAGGCAAAAATTAGTGATTGATGACGGAGTAGGATTTGTGTTTGTTGTAGACATCTGACATATTTTAAAGTAAGTTGTATAAGTTAGTTTGACATGTTTAATCCTTGTTAAAATAATTACCCAAGTGTTCAATATTCAAACAATTATAATTAACAAGGCTAAGATCCATATTTCACTTATGGTAACTACGGGTTTGCCGCGGATCGCTATTCATAAGCTATTTAGGTAGGTAACTATATTACCAATTTCATGCATTATGAAACACTTAGATCTTCGCGGGATTCAAAGATATCCATTATATCACTTGGCATGTTTAATCCCTTATACGCTAATCCTCTCTCGTGGCGGGTTTGTGCACAAACCACAAGTTTAGATTGTAAATCGTCCGTGATAGATACACATGAAATCCTGCCCAAGACTCTCGGGTATCGCGAAAATCACCTCACCCTTCCCAGCACCCAATTAAAGTCCGGCCCAAGACTCTCGGGAATTGCAAACTCTAATAGGTAGAAGGCTCATATGTTTGTACTACTGATGTCGGTGTGTTTATGCAACTATACATCTTTTACCCTCAAAATTTATATATTATTCAAACACTACAAATAAGCACACACAACTAATGAGCACTTAGAACCCGGTTATTATAGCACTTCAATGTAAGTATTCTTATCAAGTTCGTCCCAATAGAGCGGTGTAAGTCAGATATTTGAAACTATCAATTGTCCTAGTTTTGTTTGATTGGGGATTTTGATTGATATTAACTAACAACTAAAACTTTCACAATAAAACAAACTAAAACTTTCACAATTAAACAAACTAAAACTTAACAAGAAAACTAGAAGCAAGAAATAAGTAACGAAGTATTAAGACTTAAATCAAATTAACAAAGAAGTGTTCACTTATCTAATCCTCTCTATGCTTGGCTTGCCCCGTTTTTCCCAAATTGCTATCGCATTAGTTGTTGAACTATTAAATGTTTAGAATCACTTCCAAACCTCAAATCAAATAACACTCCGCGAATTCACATAAGCATTGTATCCTAAGATCGAATTAAGCATGATTTGGTCATTGAGATTGAGCTTGAGTTAAAATCACTTAAAACCCCCAACTATCGAAATCACTTAAGATAATTGGCACTACTATGTTGACTAGAGGCCAATTGAAACCCAAACTAGATCAGGAATGTAATCACTTGCAATTCCTAAGCTAGTTGTCTAGATCACCAAAGGTGTTGAAGCACATATTGATTCACTTCTCAAATCACTAAGAGAGCTACTCAACATATGTAATCAAAGTCAAGCCTAAAACAAACTCATAGTAATGGATCTTTAGCTAACTTAACAACACATGATCATGTAATTCATTCAAACAACAATATTCAACTAATTTGGGGCAAACACTAACATTAGAGATTCATAGATAAGCAAACACAAGAGATTTATCCAATCATGGCTAAAATCAAACTAGTAATAAGCAAAGAAACATAAACAATCATCATCTTCAAGTTATTACAAGTAATCAATGCAATGTATGTAAAGTGAAGTGAAGATTACAACCCAAAATCTAAAGAAGATGAAGATCTAAGCTAAACAATGATGGATCTTGAGCTAGCTTCCTTAAATCCGACCTTAACACCAATGGATGATGAAATTAGGGTTTGTATGTGAAATTTGGACCTAAGACAGCTGCTCTCTAAAGATGAATATGAAAAATGACCTAATTTCGTTCCTTTTATAGTGCTGAAAATCTGTGCTGAAACAGCGACAGGAGCGCCGCTTTTGGCTCAGGAGCTGTGCTTTTGGCTTAAGTGAGGAGTGACGCTTTTGGTCAGGAACGCTGCTTTTGGCTCAGATTAGGGGCGACGCTTTTATTGTAGGAGTGACGCTTTTGGCTGGATAGGAGCGGCGCTTTTAGGTTTAAGAACGGCACTTTTGCTCACTGATGAAGAATGGAGCTTAAATGTGCATAAGAACATCGCTTTATCAGTAGGTGTGGCGATTTTGCTCCACAGGAGCGGCGCTCTTAGTTGAGGAGCTGCACTTTTTGAGCTGATTCTGCACTTTCTAATTTCTTAGCCACTTTTGCCCAAGATTTAGTCAATTTTACACCAAATCAAGTCCTTAGCCCCCAATTTACCAATTACCTCAATAGCACACAAAATAGTCTCCAAGATAGTCAAAAACTGAACAAAGTGAGGTAGATATCGCGAGATAAAACATATATAAATGGAGCGATATCAAACCCCCTACATTTGAATCTTTCTTGTCCTCAAGCAAACAATCGACAAAACAAGCTTTGGAGATAGAGAACAAATAAGTGATCAATGCCAAAGCGCAAGAAGTTTGGGTACAACTTAATACCTTCCATGAATATGCACTTGATGGCTAGAATGTTCTCCAAAGACTTGCACTTGCTTAGGACCAAGCACAAAAATCCTCTTCTTCTACTAACACAAGCTCAAAACAAGCTCAAACAATCTCTTCACTAGCACAAGCTCAAAGCAAGCTTCAAATCTTTAATCCTTAAATACTAACACAAACATAATTCAAGCCTAAGTCTACCCGAACCAATCATGCCCCCGGCCAAAGTCAACTTCATCTACGAGAAGGTCATCAAACACCAATCAATAAGTATCAAATTCTTACAAACACGAACTAGACCTCCTTGACCTTGACCCAATATGTAGGATTCACGGGATAGCCATAAACTCATCAAACTAATCAATCATATCAAATCTCCAAATCAATCATAATCTAACACAAATCTACTCAAACGGCTCAAGGTGTACTCAAAAGATGTAAAATGCACCCAAAAATGAATAAGGGCCATGAATGTCGTACACATCACCACCGATCATGAAATACATTGTGCAAACAATACGCTTTCAAAAAGAATGCTCACCTTATCAACTCGCGATGACTATCCCTCTTCCACCTCCATGCCCCCAAAACACCTATTTTTCGTCAATTCCAAAAATGGTCGTCAATTCCAAGTATAAGGTTAAGGTGGGTATGCCAAAGGTAAGTTTAACGACCCGTAAAAGTACACTTGACGACCATCGTTATCTTGGTCCCACATCTTGATCATAACTCTAAATGAATTTAATAAATAACCTTGAATTCTTTATTTAAAAATAATTTTCTATAAAGGAAACCTACCAAAATATGTAAGTTTAGAAAAACCATACATAAATACTTAACCAAAAGTTGATCAAGACAAAGTCAACAAACACCCACAATTTAATATAATAAAATAGAATACAAGTTAATGTTTAACAAAAGCTGCCATCAAAAATATGCAGACTCTCTAAGCACAGCGGAAGCAATCAATCATGAACCTGAGAATAAAACATGCGAGTAAACTGTCAACAAAAATGTTGAGTGAATTATAGGTTTAATATTGCAAACAATATTTAAATTAAACCATAAAAATTTATGTTTGAAAACATAAAAACTCATTTTGGACCACAAAAATTATATGCTCGAAAACATATAAAACATTATTTCATTAACCCGTGAGCCACCTGGTAATCACTTAACAATTCCATACCCTTAACAAAACCATAAATATACACTGAACAGGTGTATCATCTAAAATACGAAGTACTAATACATTTCGTCTGTAAATGCTAGCTCGACTAGCACAAAATGGGGCTGTCAGGCCCGATAGATCTATCCATATGATTTGCGTTCACCAGTAGAAACCAGTGATTAAAATTACCAGATTAGGGAATATTTTCGTTTGACTCACAATGAATAATTTAAACCAACTTCCACTTGTGTCCAATATGAAAAAAAATGCATGTATTCACATCCAAATATATTTAAAATATAAAAATGGGACTATAACTCACCTTAACGTAAATGAAGCAACAACACAGTAATGCGAAAGCAAAAGATAAAGTGATCAAGAATGATCACAACGCCGACCTATAAATAAAGCAGGTCGATATAAATAACAAACTTAGGTCAAGTCTTAGTATGATAGATATAGTACTTGTGGCAAATAGGCATAGAACAACACTCAGTATGTTTCGGTATGATCAGGACAGCGTATAACATGTACTTTCTATTTTTAGAAAGTTTCTATTTTTAGCAGGTTTCATTTTTGGAAAGTTTTTATTTTTTGAAAGTTTCTATTTTAGGAAAGTTTCCATTTTTAGAAAGTTTCCATATTTAAAAAGTTACTATTTTTAGAAAGTTTCTAACTTAGGAAAGTTTTCTTAATTTGAAAAGTCAACAAAAGTCAACTGAAAGTCAAAGTCAACCGAAGTCAACTCAAAAGTCAACCTTGGTTAAACTTAGTCAACCTTAAATTTTAAAGTATAAATTATGTTAATAATATAAGTTATAATGTTATTTAATGTCATATATGTATAATCATGTCATATCATAAGTTTAATTAAATTAAATTGAATTATTAAAGTTAACATAAGTTTAAATGATATAATTAATATAACATAAGTATTTAATTAATTAATTAAGTATTAATCATAATATAAGTATTATTAATTAATAATAGATTTTAAATCATGTTATAAGTATTATCAAGTAATAATGAATTATTAATCATATCATAAGTATTATTAATTAATAATGAATTATTAATCATATCATAAGTATTTAATTATAATTACAAAACCATAAGTATTTAATAATTAAATTATAATTAAATGATAACTAAGCCTTATAATAATTAAATAATTAATTAATCTTTATTACTAGTACAAGTCTTAATGTAATCCCATAACATAAGTTTAATACTTATCATAAGTATTTTTCATTAATAATAAATGTATTATTAATCATAAGTTTAATTAAATCAAATGTAATTAATAAATGATATAATAAATATATATATCATAAGTCTTAAATTAGAATAATTACTTTTATATCATAAGTAATTCAATAATAATGAAAATCATTATTTATATCATAAGTTCAAATTTTATAACCATAAGTTTAATTAAACGTTCGTCGGGTCATAACTTGAGCCCCGGGTGTCGGTTTTCGATGAATTCTATATATATTTCGTCTAACCAAACAACCCTACACATTAGTGCACTCAAGAGCACCCTAAGGTCAATTCATGAGTCATGAAGAACAGCCATGAACCAACCTAAACCATTAATCCGTTCAAAATCTTGTTTTAGCCATTCCGGGTGTACCGTGGCTCGGATTTCGATGACCCGAACATGAATGTTCATCCAATCATCAATCCTAACCTACTAGTACACCCTAGAGCCTCCAAATATGGTAAAAAAAAGTCGGACCCCAACTGATCAAATTCGTTTTTACATTTTAATTTCATCAAAACCCTAAATCGAGCATAACTTTTGATCTGAAACTCAAAACAACATGAATTTGAAGCCTAAAATTATTGTATTGATGAGAGGAGCTCATCTAAACACTTTATTTAACCAAAAAAATCTGTCAATTTTACTGATTTTAAACAAATAGCTGCTGTCTGCTTTTAATCATACCGAAAACATAGTAAATCGAGCATTTCTACGCATAATAACAACAATACAATCATACACAAGTACTATAACATCATCATACTTGTAAGAATCAGTAAAAATAATTAAAATTGAAAAAGCTAGGGTTAGGTTTTATACCCTAATCATGGATTGAATGACATGAACGCGTAGAGGAGAACGAGAGCAATCCAATTATACTAAAAGCCCTATGATCCATGCTCTTGATTGAATGAAGAGGATGATGATATGATGTTGATGGGGGACGGCCAAGAAAATAAAAAAAGAAAGGAAGAGAGTATTTAGGTCTAGATAGAAAAGGGATAAGTGTAAAATGAAATGGAAAATGGAATAAGGCTAAATGAAAAGTCAAAAGCAACTCCCCCCATCTAAGGGGTTTTCGACCGAAATCCTCATAAGGAGTGGGCCATTTTGGCCCAATTTTATTAAACGTCTAATAGCTTTTGTCCCGAACGCCCGAACGAAGCCCGAAACGCAAAAACGCCGTTACGCGATTAAATATTCGGAGAGATAACGCACACACGACAAATAAAATATATAACACTATATATATACATATGATATAAAAATATCATATTTAAAATAATTGGGATTCAAAAATCTCAAAAGTCTAATCGTTGGTTTGAAAACTGAAATGATTCGCCGGATAGAAATCCACGACGTGTAGAAACGTACAATTTTAAATACGGATACTTATATTCATATAACACATAATAAAGAATATATTATTACAAAAATAATAATATAAGTCATAGAAATGACGTGGCACGAATATCAACTAACGAATGTTAAATAGTAAACGGTAAAAGATAACAGAAAAAGTAGGGTCGTGACAGTAAGGGACTGGGTACCCCACCTTTATTGGTCACCCCGGGCTCGGGATGACCGGTACTCATCAAGCTTTCTATCACAACTCGATGGTTTCTCTCATAGTAGGTCGAAAGCATTGACGGAGGTTCGTGGAATTAGGGCCCCACGTGGCTAAATAAGAGAGTCCAACAATTCCAAATTTTTGAAGCACAAGGAAGACTTTAAATCTCTTTCAAATGATCGAGCTTGACTTGGGAGACTTTACTCCTAAGCTTGGAACACACACAACTTGGAAGACTTTACTTCTAAGTTTGGAAGACTTGACTTCCAAAATGAGACAATGGGAGGACTTGACTCTCCCGGGAGTGTCAAAGCTCGAAGCTTTTATTCACTCATCTACTTCCCACATAACAAGCTTTTATGCTTATGTTGAGAAAAGGTAGGAAGTAGGTACTACCTTTCCATAATTGATTGAACAAGTGTGCTATAGTTTTTGGCCATGGCGTGTGTTGTCTAGCAACACTAGCACGAAGCGATTGCTCTTCATCAAGAAGATAGCACACGGTGAAGCTCGATGGCTCCTCTTCCCACGGTATGATACATCGGTTGAAACATCGTGAAATAATGAGACAACCAATGTCAATATGAAATGGTGTGGATTAGGAAGTCTCCCACACCAAGTAAAATGAAATTCGAGAGACTTGACACCCTACAATGGATGGACTCGATTCATCCGGAAGTATTAAAGCATGAATCTTTAAACACTTGGTTTTGGTGCACATGCATGAAAGACTTTAACTTTCAAGCATAAGTTTGATTTTTCTCAAAATTTTATCATTTTCGCACGAAATCATATGAAAAGTGAAAGACTTTGCTTTCACTTGGTGAAATTCAAGAATGAAACAAAAGGAAGACTTTACTTCCTTAAGTTTTAGAAACAAGGAAAAGACTTTACTTTTCCCAAAAATTATGAAAATTTTACAAGTTTTAACCATTTTAGTGTTTATGATATGAATTAATGTAATGGTTAAAAACTTGTTCCAAAACTTATTCGACAATGCAAGCTTGAAACTTTGTAGAATGTGTGATACGTTTACCCGAAAAAGTTCAAAATGGCCCGATATTTTAACTCTCCCCCCTACATTTAGTGTATGCAATGCCCTCATTGCATTAAAATGATAGAATAAGTGAAAATGAGGGACATTCTGAAATCGAAAAGTTGAGAGAAAATAAAGTAAAAACCGGCTAAGATCAAACGATCTTTGTTGTCACCATTCGAGAAACGTAATCACCAAAGAATGCAAGTTGATGAGCTTGACGCCTGAACTTAATGCCAGGCTTGGATCAATCATCAATAAGGTGTATCCTGCCACTAAGAACCACAACAAGCAAGAAAATACACGCAACCACAAGAATATCCACACACGCCCATTGTCAAATTATTACAAACATAGAGATGATCATGTGTGAGAGTAGCACTGCAAGTCTACTACCTCACACCGAATCGAGAATTCCAAGTTTCACACACACAATTACCAAATTAGGTTAAGTTACATGCCAAATCATAAGATAAATTATTCACAAACCATGATGAAGATCGATTACCAAATAACCTATAGAGTGTTGGCTTGATATCTAGACGCGCCTCCAAATGCACTCATGATAACCCAACTGCTCCATTGGCATCTCCTCCAACTCATTGGTGAAATTCAGAATCTGTGTAGAGACCTAGGCATGCCATGAATTGGCTCATGCTCATTTGCCATTCTGCACCCCCTAGCCTGAATCTGAGATAGTTGCGGATCCATGGAGAGGCGGCCTTGAAATCAACCCTAAGAGTTGCTAAGAACTCACGGGTTAACAATTGTAGACACTTTCTTTCATGTAAAGGAGGAACTCCAATGGGCACGTAACCTTATTACCCTCTTCAACCGTGAACGTTTCCCTAATCTGATGACCTAACCCCGCCATTTCAAAGTCAGTCCAATTGATGTACTTAGCCGGACACACCGGCATGTGAAGCCTATTAATCACTTGATCTTGAATTGTTTCATCCGGTAAAAGCACTTGCAACCACTCATGAGCATCGGTGGAGCATACATATCCTTCTCCTGTACCACGTCCCTGAAATAGACTTAACAAACAATACACGCAAAAACGTTTCCATGATGTTAGCATCAATCAAATATAACGCATGCAAACAATGGTGGGGCAACATGCCCCCTACATTTAATTCCAGGACAAAGGCTTCACAACATGAAATCATGAACAATATGGCCTAATAGCAAAAAGTCAACTCTATTCAAAGTCGAAAGTCAAATTAAACTAAAAACTAGGAGCACGCATTTTAGTATAGCAATTAGCCAAACCAACAAGTATAATCATCAACAAGCAAGGTTCAATTGCAATCACACCCCAATTGGTCAAACTTAATCAAAAGTCAAAGAATCAAGAACCCTAAATTCAATTTAATCGAATACAAGCATGAAAGTTTGTTTCTTTTTTATCTAGACATAACATATAAGCATAAAATGACCAATTGTATCATTACATTCTCGATTAAACAACATCTTTGAAAACCCCTAAATTGGGAAGAACCTAAAAATTCAAGGTGTAAATTTCCAAATGAAGCATGCAAATCATGTTAGGAATCACGATAATAACAAGGATTTATCACCAATTTAGCATAAACATCATCAATTGTTTAAAGATCTAGAAATAAGAAGAAACAAGAAAATAGCAAGAATCATGCAAATAATTGAAGAAAGTGTAAATGAAGCATGAATCTTACATTACTCATGTTATATGATGATGAAAATGCAAGAAATCTTCACAAAAGATGTTAATTTGAAGTTAGGTGTCAAAGTTGCTGAGCTTTGGTCGCAATATGGGAGAATAAATGAAGTGGGTGTGAAAAATGAAGTGTTTGAGTCGTATTTAAAACTTGACAACCCAGGTCCAGGAGCGCCGCACTTGTAATAGGAGCGCCGTTCCTGAGGAGGTAAAAGCGCCGCTTTTCAAATAAAAGCGTCGCTCTTGAGAAAACAAAAGCGCCACTTCTGAAAGGAAAAGTGCCGTTTTTGGCTACTGTCCAATTCTAATCCAAAATCACAGGTTAAAGCGTCGCTGTTGAAACAGAAGCGCCGCTCTTGAACGCCCAAAAGCGCCGCTCCTAGGACAAAAGTGCTGCTTTTGTACCTGGTGCAGTTTTCCAGTTTCAAAATCATTCAAAAGCTATTTTTTGCAGTTTTTCCAAATTACCCAAATGCATGAAATGCAACTACATGCAAATGCAACCTATAAAAACATAATATCATACAAGTCTAAATGAAATGCAATTTCAAATGCACAAGTATACACAAACGTGATTGTTTTGATCACGGGTCTATCACTTGACCCGTTTTAGAGCAAAGGTGTTATTTTGGGTAGAACTTGATGTCATCAAGCTCAATAGCATTGATGTCATCCCTATAAACCTTCAATCTATTACCGTTAACCTTGAAAGTGTTCCCATTCCCATATAACTCTACATAACCCGTAGGATATGCTCTCTTAACAATGTATGGACCTGTCCATCTAGACTTCAACTTACCGGGTGAGAACTTAAAGCGGGAGTTAGAAACTAAGACCTTGTCATTTGGGTAAAATTCTTTAGGACCTTTGAGTCGGGCATCGTGCCAACGCTTAGTTTTCACTTTGTATACCAAAGAGTTATCATATGCCTCTAACCTAAGATCCTCTAATTCGTATAATTGCGTCACCCTTTTTTCCTTAGCTCTTTCTAGATCTAGGTTTATCTCCTTAATTGCCCAAAATGCCTTGTGTTCTACCTCAACCGGGATGTGGCATGCCTTCCCATATACTAGAAGAAATGGTGTGGTACTTATAGGTGTCTTGTAAGCAGTTTTAAATGCCCATAATGCTTCATGTAGCTTGGTTGACCAAATTTTAGGGTTATTACTAACCGTTTTTTCCAAAATCCTCTTCAAAGCATGATTTGTATTCTCGACTTGACCACTAGTTTGGGGATGGTAAGGGGTCGAAAAACGATGGTTTACACCATATTTTTCCATGACTCTCTCCATAAGACTATTAGAAAAATGCATCCCTCGATCCGAGATTAACGCCTTCGGCGCACCAAACCTAGCAAACAACCCTTTTAAAAACTTAATAACTACTCTCGCATCATTGGTTGGTAATGCTTTGACCTCGGCCCATTTTGAAACATAGTCTACTGCCACCAAGATATAAACACACTTATTTGACCTCGGGAATGGACCCATGAAATTTAAACCCCATACGTCGAATACCTTGGATATTTGAATGCCGGTTTGGGGCATCTCATCTCTCTTGGAGATGGATCCCGACCTTTGGCAAGAGTCGCATCACTTAACTAACTCATGTGCGTCCTTAAAAATAGTAGGCCAATAGAACCCGAAATCGAACACCTTTTTTGCGGTGTGATTCGGACGAAAATGGCCTCCCGTGGGCCCACTATGACAACTTCTTAAAATATCTCAGGCCTCTTGCTTATAAATGCATCTCCTAATCACTTGAACCACTCCAATGCAGAACAAGTGTGGGTTCATCCCAAAAGTAATACCGTAAATCGTTGAAAAACTTTTTCTTTTGTTGGTAAGACAAGCCTTTTCGTAAAACATTTGACGCCAAGTAGTTTGCATAGTCGGCAAACCAAGGGACTTCATCGAATAGGTCAATTCTCATTAAATGTTCATCCAGGAAAGTATCCCGAATTTGGACTCATCTAAGGGTTGAAGTCCGGGATTGTCTAACCTTGACAAATGGCCGGCTGCCACATTCTCGGCTCCCTTTTTATCCCTAATTTCTATGTCAAACTCTTGCAAAAGTAACACCCAACGAATCAAACGATGTTTCGCGTCTTACTTTTGAAAAGGCTACTTTAACGAGGAATGATCAGTGTAGACGGTTGTCTTTGAGAGTACAAGATAAGACCGAAACTTATCAAAAGCGAATACTACCGCGAGAAGCTCCTTCTCGATAGTGGTGTAGTTCAATTGAGGCCTATTTAGGGTTTTGCTTGCATAGTAAATCGGCCTAAAGTGTTGGTCAACTCTTTGACCAAGAACCGCACCTAGTGCATAATCGCTCGCATCGCACATCAATTCAAAATCTTTGTCCCAATCGGGAGAGATAAGAATAGGTGGGTTAATTAGATTTTCTTTCAATAAGTTGAATGCCTCAATGCATTCATCATCAAACAAGAAAGGTTAGTCCTTTTCTAACAATTTGATCATAAGGCGGGCGATTTTTGAAAAATCTTTTATGAACTGGCGATAAAATCCCGCGTGCCCAAGAAAACTTCAGATTTCTTTCACATTTGATGGTCTAGGTAAGTCCTTTATCACGCTAATTTTAGCCTTGTCAACCTCAATTCCCGCCTTAGAAATTTTGTGTCCCAAAACTACCCCCTCGTTGACCATGAAGTGACATTTTCCTAATTAAGAACCAAATTTGCATTTTCACAACGAGTTAACATTTTATCAAGATTTTTAAGACAAGGATCGAAAGAGTCACCAAAAACCTAAAATTAATCTATGAAAACCTCCATAGTATCCTCGACCATATCGAAAAAGATAGCAAGCATGCATCTTTGGAATGTCCCCGGGGCATTGCATAACCCGAAAGGCATTCTCCGATAAGCAAATGTGCCATATGGGCATGTAAAGGTCGTTTTATCTTGATCTTCGGGGTCTATTGGGATTTGAAAGTAACTCGAAAACCCATCAAGAAAGCAATAGAACTCTCTCTCGACTAGACGTTCGATCATTTGATCGATGTAAGGGAGTGGGAAATAGTCTTTTCATGTGGCATCGTCTAGACGCCTATAATCTATGCATACAAGCCATCCCCTGATGGTTCGGGTCGGGACAAGCTCATTTTGGTCGTTTAAGATCACCGTGTTCCCACCCTTTTTGGGTACCACTTGGACGGGACTCACCCATGGTGAGTCAGAAATTGGGTAAATAAGACCCGCGTCCAATAGTTTGATCACTTCCTTTTTGACAACCTCCTTCATGTTTGGATTAAGTCTTCGTTGTTGTTAGAAAATTGATTTATAGTTCTCCTCCATGAGGATCTTGTGCGTGCAATATGATGGATTAAACCCCGGGATACGTGGTCTTCCATGCTATGGCTTTATGGTGAGACTTAAGTAGTGAGACAAGTTGGGTCTTTTGGTCTTGGGTGAGTTTTGAAGAAATAATCACCGGAAGTTGGTTTTCATCCTTAAGATAAGCATACTCAAGATGTTCAGGGAGCTCTTTAAGCTCAAGAGTGGGAGGCTCCTCCCATGAAGATTTGATTCGAAATCTATCTTCATGAGGGATTGACTCAAATGACTCTTCCCGAATGGTCTCATTTTCACTTTCAAATTCATCAACATTAATATTCATCAATTCCTTAAAGTCGGCCTCAAAATCCACAATTTCATGATCACAAGTTTGATTGAACCCCGAGGTATCAACCTTTAAAAGCTCTTTAAGTTCGTTATGCACATAAAGATCAATGTGGTCAAAAGCATAGCACTCATCATCATTGGTGTTACTTGGTTGCTTCATAGCTTCCCGGATATTGATGGTCACACGCTCTTCACCAACTCCAATGTTGAGTTGGTTGCGTTGAACTAAGATGATGGTGTCGGCGGTCGCCAAAAATGGTCTACCTAAGATGAAGGGGACTTCAAGGTTCTCCTTCATCTCCATGATAACAAAATCAACCGGGAACACCAAGGTGTCAATGCTAACCAAGATGTCCTCGGCGATGCCAATAGCGGTATCAAACGAATGCTTGGCCAATCCTATCCTAATTCGAGTTGGTTTAAGAGGTCCAAGACCAAGTCTCTCGTAAAGTGAATGGGGCATTAGGTTAATGCTTGCCCCAAGTCGGCTAGTGCATTGAACACTTTCGATTCACCGAACTTACAAGGGAAAATAAATTTTCCTGGATCTCTTAACTTCTTAGGAATCCTTGGCCTTGATGCAAGAATCTTTTTGCATTCCTCTTCAATAAAGAAAGATGTTTCGTCATGATATTTACCCCTTTGAGATATTAGCTCCTTGATGAACCGACCGTAGTTTGGCATTCCTTTAAGCACATCGGTTATCGGCAAGTTAACCGAGACATTTTTCATCATTTCTTGAAACTTTTTATATTGAACCGCCAACTTGTCCTTCTTTAAATCTTTTGGATATGGCACCAGCCTCGTAATCTTTGAAGACTCATCACCCTTTTTCTTACCCGATTCATCATTACCCGTACCCTCAGTTGAGTTGACCTTTTCTTTACCCTTCTCTTTACTAACCCCGATTTCCTCTTCAACAAAACTTGGTAGTGGTTCATGGGCTATAAAGGGTTGTGGATGGGGATCTTCAATCCCTTGAGTGGTTAAACCGCTTCGAGTGGTTAAGGCGTTGACATTTTTGTTTTGGTTTGGGTAATTAGGGTTTTGGTTGGTGCCTTCGATAAGAATCACTCTTGTGTTGTTGTTTTGATGGTTTTGAGTGTGTTGGCGGTTATTGTTGTAATTGTTAATCGGGTTAACTTGTGTGTTTGAAGGTAAAGTTCTTTGTGGTCTTTCGACAACTTGATTTGAAAGTCTTCCAACGGCACTTTCAAGGTTTTGAAATGAGGCTTGTTGGTTTCGTATTTGTTGCTTCAAGAGCTCGTTCTCTTTTATTAGAAAAGCTTCGATTGATTCTACCTTCTTGATATTGTTTTGCATGATTTCTTCCAAACTCTTCGAAGGTTAGGATTGTTGAATGTTTTATTGAGGTTGTTGATTGTAACCTTGGTTATTTTGTGGTTGACTATAACCTTGGTTGTTTTGATAATTCGAATTGGCTTGGTTGTTATAAGATTGTTGTTGCAAGGTTGTTGGTTTTGGTATTGAAAGTTGTTGTTTCGGTTTTGGTTATAGTTGTTGTTGTAACCTTGGTTTCGGTTTTGGTTTGTGAATCCGGGTGGTGTATTGGTTTGGTTGTTGAATGACACTTGTTTTTGATTAGGATTGTAGTAGATTTGGTTTGATGTTCCTCCCCATTGATAGTTTTGATTACTCACGTAGTTAACATGAGCATCCGAATTCATGGGAATGTCATCTAGATCAACATGATTCCATTGAGTAATTTGAGGACAATTCTTTATGAGATGTGGACCCTCTCATCGTTGACAACCTACTTGCATTGCGACTACCATTTGTTGAATTATTTTCAACTCTTTCCCAAATGTTTGAAATTGATTGTTCAAGCTTGCAAGCGTCACTTGCCCATTATCACTCTCGATTTATGCTACACTTTTCCTTGTCAAATCTCGTGGTGAAGGTGCCCATTCATATATTAATCGAGATGTCTTCTAATAAGATTTCGGCCGCTTTTGGTGATTTATACATAAATACCCCACTGGATGAAGAATTAAGATATTGCTTCGTCAAAGCATTAGTACCCCGGTAAAATGTATTGATGTACTCCTTCTTCCTCAAACCGTGCGGTGGGCAACCTCTTAGTAGCTTTTTGAATCGTACCCACGCATCATACAAACTCTCGTCACACCGTTGGGTGAACCCATTAATCTCCATTCTAAGTCGCTCTACTTTTGACGATGTGAAGAAGTGATTGATAAACTCATTTGTTAATTCTTGAAAAGACATTATGGAATCGGATGGCAAACTTCGCATCCAAGCTTTTGCGTCTCCTTGAAGTGTGAAGGGGAATGCCCTTAACTTAAAAGCATCATCGGTGACATTTTTGGTTTTGTAAATATCACAAAGATTATTAAAGTGTTAAATGTGTTCGAACGGATTCTCATCTATCAACCCATGAAAGTATGTATCCTTGATTAACGTGAAAAAGTTACCCTCGATCTTCCAATTATCCGCTTCAATTGGTGGTTTTGTAATAACCGGTGCTATCATTGTTGGTGCTACCAATCTAGCATTCCACATTGGTGTATCGTTTGGATCATTCAATAACTCTTGAACAACCAGTGGACCATGGTTGATTGGATTACCCTCTTCATTAAAAATCGGTTGACCGTTAGGATCCATGTCTTCTAAACAAAATAGTAAAGCTTTGAAATTTTCTCTTAATACCCGTGCTTCTCTACGATTATAAACCCCATGCACGTGTTTTTTCGGATCAGAGAATGGATGTGTGAACTCTTGATCCTTGTGAGACCTTGTTTTCATACACCAAAGGCACCTATCCTTCAATCATAACACAAACACAAGCGGTTTTACAAACAAAAATAATATATAAAATGCGAAAAGTAACTTTCGTAAGGGTAAACCCCTACGAAAGGATCGAACAATCAAAAGTTTAAACCAAATACCTAACTAGGCTAACCGCTCCCCGGAAGCGGCGCCAAGAAAGTATGATGTCGGTGTGTTTATGCAACTATACATCTTTTACCCTCAAAATTTATATATGATTCAAACACTACAAATAAGCACACACAACTAACGAGCACTTAGAACCCGGTTATACTACCACTTCAATGTAAGTATTCTTATCAAGTTCGTCGCACGAGAGCGGTGTAAGTCGGATATTTGAAACTATCAATTGTCCTAGGGTTTGTTTGATTGGGGGTTTTGATTGATATTAACTAACAACTAAATCTTGCGCATTTAAACAAACTAAAACTTAACTAGAAAACTAGAAGCAAGAAACAAGTAACGAAGTATTAAGACTTAAATCAAATTAACTAAGAAGTGTTCACTTATCTAATCCTCTCTATGCTTGGATTGCCCCGTTTTTCCCAAATTGCTATCGCATTAGTTGTTGAACTATTAAATGTTTAGAATCACTTCCAAACCTCAAATCAAATAAAACTCCGCGAATTCACATAAGCATTGTATCCTAAGATCGAGTTAAGCATGATTTGGTCATTGAGATTGAGCTTGGGTTGAAATCACTTAAAACCCCCAACTATCGAAATCACTTAAGATAATCGACACTACTATGTTGACTAGAGGCCAAATGAAAACCAACCTAGATCAAGAACATAATCACTTTCAATTCCTAAGCTAGTTTTCTAGATCACCAAAGGTGTTGAAGCACATATTGATTCACTTCTCAAATCACTAAGTGAGCTACTCAACATATGTAATCAAAGTCAAGCCTAAAACAAACTCATAGCAATGGATCTTTAGCTAACTCAACAACACATGATCATGTAATTTATTCAAACAACAATATTCAATTGATTTAGGGCAAACACTAGCATTAGAGATTCATAGATAAGCAAACATAAGAGATTTAGCCAATCATGGCTAAAATCAAACTAGTAATAAGCAAAGAAACATAAACAATCATCGTCTTCAAGTTATTACAAGTAATCAATGCAAATTATGTAAAGTAAAGTAAAGATTACAACCCAAAATGTAAAGAAGATGAAGATCTAAGCTAAACAATGATGGATCTTGAGCTAGCTTCCTTGAATCCACCCTTAACACCAATGGATGATGAAATTAGGGTTTGTATGTGAAATTTGGACCTAAGACAGCTGCTCTCTAAAGATGGATATGAAAAATGACCTAATCTCGTTCCTTTTATAGTGCTGAAAATCTGGGCTGAAACAGCGACAGGAGCGCCGCTTATGGCTCAGGAGCGGCGCTTTTGGCTTAAGTGAGGAGCGACGCTTTTGGTCAGGAACGCCGCTTTTGGCTCAGATTAGGGGCGACGCTTTTGTTTTAGGAGCGACGCTTTTGGCTGGATAGGAGCGGCGCTTTTAGCTTTAAGAACGGCGCTTTTGCTCACTGATGAAGAATGGAGCTTAAATGTGCATAAGAACGTCACTTTTTCAGTAGGTGCGACGCTTTTGCTCCACAGGAACGGCGCTCTTAGTTGAGGAGCGGCACTTTTTGAGCTGATTTTACACTTTCCAATTCCTTAGCCACTTTTGTCCAAGATTTGGTCAATTTTACACCAAATCAAGTCCTTAGCCCCCCAATTTACCAATTAGCTCAATAGCACACAAAATAGGCTCCAAGATAGTCAAAAACCGAACAAAGTGAGGTAGATATCGCGAGATAAAACATATATAAATGGAGCGATATCAACTACTCATAGATAGCGTAAAGTTTACATTTAAAACGGGTTTTTGTTTTCTTTTAGCAATAGTAGTTTTATACCATTTTAAAACATTTGCTAATTTAGTATTGCGTGATGCGTTTGTTAAACCAATTTTAACCAAACCGTTTTATATGATTATTGTCCTTTGTTTTAAAACAATTTTCTAGCTAGCATGGCATAAACAGATAATAATAATCATAATACGCAATATCGGTAGTATGCCTCAAATCCTATGCGTTCTTCCGGTGAGCCAACGTACAGAAAAACTAAGTCAACTGGGGACATAAACCTTGTGTGAGAATAGGCTCCCACTAAAACCGTCATCTCCATTATATGATCGGATGGGCCGCCTTGTGAACATCATCTTCGTGATTCCAATCTTGGTTGCACTATCTTTGTATACATTTACAAAAGAACTATTCTATTTTCTATGCTATTACAAATACAATATGGAAAATAGAATACGACATGCAAACCGGTTAATAAAATATTACATTCATCCCGAATAATAATAAATTAAACAACACAATCAAACATTACACAAGGGTCGAATAGAGGCAAATACTACCGAATACATACAACAACCACGTATAACAAATGGAGTGCCAACCGTCCATTTTCATGTAACATGTTTTGATAAGGATTGATTTAAACAACACTTAATGGCACTTATAATAATCAATCCTTGTTTAAATAACATATGTATGTAAACCCACTTCATATTTTGTAAGTATGTTTTTTATGCCAAAACCATTCAAACAAACATATTAAGTGAATTAAAACATGTTGCAGATTTGCATTCAAAAGTCCACGATAAACAAATTCCATTTGCTTATTTCATGTAAAACATGAAATTAATTTGTGTACTTTATTTTCTCAAAATTTGAATCTCTTTTAGTGAACATGCAAGTTACTTTTTCAATTTTCAAAATGATTTTGGCAGATTCAACATCCAACTTTAAATGGTCATATCTTACTTATTTCTAATCCGTTTTCAACGAATTTTTTTTTCAAATTTAAGTTTTTTCAGTTAGCTTTCAAACGCAATTAGTCTTATACGAATATACTGAGTTTTGTACCTCGAAACAGTCCACCAAAGGTAGACTGTCTTTGCTGAAAAAAACTTTTAAGAAAAGATTAACCCATTTAACATTTTGCCAAAATCCAAGATTCAAATTAGCATTTAGGAAACATAAATATTGATATATGTTTTGCATGTTTGTTATGCATAATCATGTCCACGAATCATGCACAACACATCCATAAAAAATAAATATCACAAGAAAAGTTTGCTAAAACTTGTATAAGATGGCTCGGATACCACTGTTGGAGTATGATACAAACACAAAGCGAACGGAAGCATTTTCAAAACATTACAAAATCATACTCTTCCAAGAACCCATGTACAAAACTTTTAGCAAACAAAATATAAATCTAACAAGAGAAAGACTAGATTACAACCTTTGTAGTTCTTTCTTGGAGATCCTTGCGATGAACCCAAAAGAGAGTTCCTCTAAACGGTAGACACCCAAAGTTCCAACCTTGCTCGATCTACCCCTTCTCTTAATGGATCTTTTCTTCTTCCTTCTAAGATCATCAAAACCGAACCCCAATTTGGATCTCAAATATTTTGGTTATTTGAAGTTGAGAGAAAAGATGAGAGAGTAAGTTATGAGATATGATGGAATGCGCATTCTACTAGTTGCATGTATGAGTTAAATAAAAGCAAGCATGCTTTTTCTCTTTCTCATGTGAGGTAGAGTGTAAGATTGTTTAAACCAATGTGACTAGATACAATGTATCTAGTTTACTTACACTTTATTTAAGACAAAATTACTTCGGTCGTCCTTGAACTTGTACCTAAATCACACAGGTCGTCCTTAATCTTTTTTTTTTACTTAGGTCGTCACTATCCTTTTAAAACGTACCACCCGTCATCCTTCTGTCTACTAGCCGTCCACTTGATCCGTTAACCCACCTCATGTGCGTCCCACGTGAGGGTATTTATGTACTTTTCACCTTGTTGTCCCATTAATATCTCACCTACTCTCGTTTTCCCCCAATTCTACCAGATACCCATTTTCCCTCCTAAATCACCCCCAATTCGTTCACTTTTCTTAAACCTAATCTGAATCAATTCAACCATGCAACCCAACATTACTAAGTTCTACCAGATTCGCGATGACGATGTAACTTACAATCTTAAGGAGCTCTATGGTAAGCATTTCTCCATAATTTGATTATTAATACTAACATTGTTGTATAAAATACGCCAATTTTAACCTAAATTCTATGTTATGCAGAACATACCTCTACATTATTTTCAATACAGTTGAATCATGGTGGTCATTTTACTGATGCACCTGGAAGAAGATATTTGGATGGCAAGGTAACCTACGTCGATGCCCTTGACACTGATTTCTTTTCATATCACGAACTTGCTGATATTATTCAGGATTTGGGTTACAATGGTCATGAAGTCATGCTTTTTCACTTTTTAAAGCCTAATTATGATCTGGATTATGGTTTAGAACCGTTAGGATGTGATGATGATATAAGACTATTATCCAAGTATGCAATGGAATTTAAGATAATTAGTATATTCACTGAACATGGGTTGAAACCCAAAGTAAACCCATTTAGGAGTCCTACAGCTAGGGTTAATTTTGTGTTAGAAGAGATTGTAGATGAAGAAACTAGACCAACTAAGATTGAAAAACCAACCAAAAAGCCTGCATTGAATCCAAAGAAGCTGCTATTAGAGTACAATGAGAGTCAAGTATTAGATGAGAGTCAAGTATTAAATGATAGTCAAGGAAAAACACCTAGTGTTGTTGTTGATGAATTCCAACAAAATGAATTTGAAACACATAGTGAAGCTGCCAATGATGGTCAAGATATCCAACAGGATGAATCTGAACCACATGATAATATTGAAGATGCCAATGATGAAGATGCCAATGATGAAGATGCCAATGATGAATCTGAAAGTGATAGTGAAGATGATGATTTTGTAGTTGATAAACATAATATTGAGGATGTTGAGGTTGATATGGAAACCTTTAATTTTTGCATTGATAAAGATGTGGAGTTTGTGGGTTCTGGTTTACAAAATGATAGTGAGGGTAACAACTTTGAAGGTGATGAACCAGTTATGTTGAACAATGATGACCTTGATTCTGGGTCTGAGGATGATATTAGGAAGAAGAAACTTAAAGAATTGAAAGAACAAGAGATACATGGTAAAGATTTTAAGACAACTGTGTTCTATCTTGGGCAAGAGTTTGGAACTGCAGAAGAGGTAAAGAGATATATTGAGTTGCATGCAATAGAAACTAGAAGAAATTTAGTATTGATAAAAAATGACAAAACTAGAATCCAAGTTGGCTGTGAAGGTTCAATTGGAGTTTTCAAAGATGGTCAATTAGTTGGGGGACAAAAGTGTGAGTTTGGTAAAAGTGCTAAGCATGTGAAATCTGGGAAAAAGGGGACCACAAAAGAAGGAATAAATGCTTTATCAGATAAGGACAAAAAGAAAGATAGAAAAAGAGTGAATGCAAAAGATCTACTGTGCAAATGGAAAATGTATGTTTCTAAAAACTCTAAATCTGAAACATGGGTTGTAAGATCACTTAAAGATAAACATAAATGCTTGACCTCAAGGTACATCAAACAGTGTACATACAAATACCTTTCTACAACATTGGTTAATGATTTAGCAACCAATCCAAAGATCCCAATCAAAGCTGTTAAAGCTAGATTTGAATCTGAGTTAGAAGTGAGGGTGCATAGAATGAAGGCTTTTAGGGCATTAAAAGAAGCACAAAAAAAGATACAAGGAGATTATGCTGAGCAGTATACTGTTTTAAGAGATTATGTTGAAGAACTGTTAAGATGCTATCCTGGATCTACTATTAAGCTTGATGTTGAACCTGGTAACTTAAGGTCAAAGACAAGGGTCTTTAAAAGAATCTACATATGTTTGAGTGTACTGAAAAGGGGATTTAAATCAATTGGTAGAGATTTTATTGGTGTTGATGGGGCATTCATGAAGGAACCTGCTACAGGTCAGATGTTGACAGCTGTTGGACTTGACTCCAACAATGGGATTTATCCTGTTGCCTATGCAATTGTTGAGCAAGAAACTACCAACTCATGGACATGGTTTCTTGAGCTGTTAGCTGCAGATTTAGAGTTAAATGAACTATCTAACTTCACCTTCATGAGTGATAGGCAAAAAGTAAGTCTTTTTTACACAAATAACATGCCTGCAACTATGTAGTTACTTAGATTTTATTTGTTTGCTTATGTTATGTTTGTTACTTATGTTTTGTGTGATAGGGTCTGATAAATGCAGTTGAAAAAGTGTTTCCAGTTGCTGAGCATCGTTTTTGCCTAAGACACATTCAAGAGAACATGAAGAAAAAATGGAATGGAAAAGCATACAAAAATCACTTGTGGTCATGTGCTACAGCAACAACTGTGCCAGAGTTTGAAAGAGCAATGTCAGCCCTGAAAGAGTTCAACAAGGACTGCTATAAATTTTTAGCAGATATTCCACCAAGGCAATGGGCTAGAAGCCATTTCACAGGTTTACAATTAATTCTGTGTGTTTCCAGTTTGTTATTCTGTGTGTTTATAATAGCAATTTCAAGTTTATCTGTACAATAAATATGTTAATTGATATATGTAGGTAGAGCAGTCACAGATATTTTGTTGAACAACATGTGTGAGGTGTTGAATAGATGGTTGGTTGATGCTAGGGATAAACCAATTATAACTGCATTAGAGTATGTGAGAGAGTATTTGATGAAGAGGATAGTTAATGTGTTGGGTAAGTGCAAAAACAATGATCAACTGTTAACTCCTTATGCAACCAAACAATTTGAAGTCATTAAGAAGGAAGCAAGTAAGTTAACTGTGCTTTGGAGTGGTAGTCAGCAATACCAAGTGAATGGTCCTCATGGTGAACAAGTTGCTGTTGATTTTGGGAACAAAGAGTGTGCTTGTAGGAAGTGGGAGATTACTGGTATTCCTTGCAAACATGTTGTTGCTGCACTTTACAACTTAAATGCAAATGATGATCAAGTTGGTCCACCAGATGAAGTAGGTGCACCAGAGCATTGGGTTCACCCAGTTTATAGGATGGACACTTGGAAAAATACATATACATTTACCATAAACCCTGTTAATGGTAGATCTATGTGGCCCAAGTCTAATGTTCCTTATACCCTAATGCCACCAAAGAAAATAGCAAGAGCAGGTAGGCCAAAGAAAAATAGAAGGAAAGGGTTAGAAGAGAAAGACAACATTAGCACAGATGGAAGGTTGTCTAAAAAAGGGATTATCATGCAATGTTCAAATTGCAAAGAGTATGGCCACAACAAAAGAGGGTGTTCAAATGGGGGAACTAGTGGAACAAGCAAGAAGAGGACCAGAAATGCTTCAACCAGTGGAACAAGCAAGAAGAAGTCAAAGAATTGAAGTTAAAGCAAGTTATTGTGTTGTCTTTTAAACTTTGTAATGTTATTGGGTGTACTGGTACTTTAATTGTGATGTTATTGTGTTGTTGTCTTTTGAACTGGTACTTTAATCCTGATGGTATGTAATTTATGTCTGTATTTGGAACTATATTTAGGTATTTTGTGACTGTGGTATCATGTACTCTTGTTTCAACATAATGTGTTTGTTATTTTGTGTGTTTCCAGTTTGTAACATTTCACATTCCAGTTTGTAATACTCTGTGTGTAACATGGAGTAATGTACATATAAATGAATCAACTAAGAAATTAGTAATGTACAACAGATCTTTCATTCATTCATTAGTTCATACAAAAAACATTGGTTCTTATTAACCAAAACTATTACAACAGAGATTTCATTCTTTCATTCATTCATTGAAATCAATTAACCCAAACGATAATGAGGATAAAGAGGATCACAAAAAACATAATCTTCCACTTTCTTGAATTTACTTGTTCATCTTCCAATAGTTCTTCCAATAATTCATTGGGTCTTATTACCTCTGTACTGTTAATCGGTGGATCCACCCAAATGAACGACCTGCAGTCAGAAAACTAACCACGAATTCGATTCAATTAGGTGTATAACATTACACAAAGTTTTAACCCTTTAAATTATACAAAAAATAAATAAAAATATTACCAGTGTAGGACATGAATAATATCGACGACCAGGATTTTTAATAGTTTTCGCCTTACGAATAACCGCTCTCTTGCCACAATTGCAGAACACCATTGTTGATTGAAAATTGTATCGAAGGTTTTTTTTAATATGGAATTAGGGTTTATAGAGCATCTGAGTTGAATTGGGGGAAAACATGAGTAGGTGAGGGTATTAATAGGACAACAAGGTGAAAAGTACATAAATACCCTCACGTGGGACGCACATGAGATGGGTTAACTGTAGTGACCCGAACTTTTCTATGTTTATATACATTAATTGAGATTGATGTTTACATGATTAAATGTTTCCAACATGTTAAGCAATCAAACTTGTTAAGACTTGATTAATTGAAATAGGTTTCATATAGACAATTGACCACCCAAGTTGACCGGTGATTCACGAACGTTAAAACTTGTAAAAAAAAAACTATATGATGACATATATATGGTTATATATATAGTTAACATGATATTATGATAAGTAAACATATCATTAATTATATTAACAATGAACTACATATGTAAAAACAAGACTACTAACTTAATGATTTTGAAACGAGACATATATGTAACGTTTATCGTTGTAACGACATTTAATGTATATATATCATATTAAGAGATATTCGTACATTATAATATCATGATAATATAATAATTTAAAATCTCTTTTGATATTATAAACATTGGGTTAACAACATTTAACAAGATCGTTAACCTAAAGGTTTCAAAACAACACTTACATGTAACGACTAACGATGACTTAACGACTCAGTTAAAATGTATATACATGTAGTGTTTTAATATGTATTTATACACTTTTGAAAGACTTCAATACACTTATCAAAATACTTCTACTTAACAAAAATTCTTACAATTACATCCTCGTTCAGTTTCATCAACAATTCTACTCGTATGCACCCGTATTCGTACTCGTACAATACACAGCTTTTAGATGTATGTACTATTGGTATATACACTCCAATGATCAGCTCTTAGCAGCCCATGTGAGTCACCTAACACATGTGGGAACCATCATTTGGCAACTAGCATGAAATATCTCATAAGATTACAAAAATATGAGTAATCATTCATGACTTATTTACATGAAAACAAAATTACATATCCTTTATATCTAATCCATACACCAACGACCAAAAACACCTACAAACACTTTCATTCTTCAATTTTCTTCATCTAATTGAACTCTCTCAAGTTCTATCTTCAAGTTCTAAGTGTTCTTCATAAATTCCAAAAGTTCTAGTTTCATAAAATCAAGAATACTTTCAAGTTTGCTAGCTCACTTCCAATCTTGTAAGGTGATCATCCAACCTCAAGAAATCTTTGTTTCTTACAGTAGGTTATCATTCTAATACAAGGTAATAATCATATTCAAACTTTGGTTCAATTTCTATAACTATAACAATCTTATTTCAAGTGATGATCTTACTTGAACTTGTTTTCGTGTCATGATTTTGCTTCAAGAACTTTGAGCCATCCAAGGATCCATTGAAGCTAGATCCATTTTTCTCTTTTCCAGTAGGTTCATCCAAGGAACTTAAGGTAGTAATGATGTTCATAACATCATTCGATTCATACATATAAAGCTATCTTATTCGAAGGTTTAAACTTGTAATCACTAGAACATAGTTTAGTTAATTCTAAACTTGTTCGCAAACAAAAGTTAATCCTTCTAACTTGACTTTTAAAATCAACTAAACACATGTTCTATATCTATATGATATGCTAACTTAATGATTTAAAACCTGGAAACACGAAAAACACCGTAAAACCGGATTTACGCCGTCGTAGTAACACCGCGGGCTGTTTTGGGTTAGTTAATTAAAAACTATGATAAACTTTGATTTAAAAGTTGTTATTCTGAGAAAATGATTTTTATTATGAACATGAAACTATATCCAAAAATTATGGTTAAACTCAAAGTGGAAGTATGTTTTCTAAAATGGTCATCTAGACGTCGTTCTTTCGACTGAAATGACTACCTTTACAAAAACGACTTGTAACTTATTTTTCCGACTAGAAATCTATACTTTTTTTGTTTAGATTCATAAAATAGAGTTCAATATGAAACCATAGCAATTTGATTCACTCAAAACGGATTTAAAATGAAGAAGTTATGGGTAAAACAAGATTGGATAATTTTTCTCATTTTAGCTACGTGAAAATTGGTAACAAATCTATTCCAACCATAACTTAATCAACTTGTATTATATATTATGTAATCTTGAGATACCATAGACACGTATACAATGTTTCGACCTATCATGTCGACACATCTATATATATTTCGGAACAACCATAGACACTCTATATGTGAATGTTGGAGTTAGCTATACAGGGTTGAGGTTGATTCCAAAATATATATAGTTTGAGTTGTGATCAATACTGAGATACGTATACACTGGGTCGTGGATTGATTCAAGATAATATTTATCGATTTATTTCTGTACATCTAACTGTGGACAACTAGTTGTAGGTTACTAACGAGGACAGCTGACTTAATAAACTTAAAACATCAAAATATATTAAAAGTGTTGTAAATATATTTTGAACATACTTTGATATATATGTATATATTGTTATAGGTTCGTGAATCAACCAGTGGCCAAGTCTTACTTCCCGACGAAGTAAAAATCTGTGAAAGTGAGTTATAGTCCCACTTTTAAAATCTAATATTTTTGGGATGAGAATACATGCAGGTTTTATAAATGATTTACAAAATAGACACAAGTACGTGAAACTACATTCTATGGTTGAATTATCGAAATCGAATATGCCCCTTTTTATTAAGTCTGGTAATCTAAGAATTAGGGAACAGACACCCTAATTGACGCGAATCCTAAAGATAGATCTATTGGGCCTAACAAACCCCATCCAAAGTACCGGATGCTTTAGTACTTCGAAATTTATATCATATCCGAAGGGTGTCCCGGAATGATGGGGATATTCTTATATATGCATCTTGTTAATGTCGGTTACCAGGTGTTCACCATATGAATGATTTTTATCTCTATGTATGGGATGTGTATTGAAATATGAAATCTTGTGGTCTATTGTTACGATTTGATATATATAGGTTAAACCTATAACTCACCAACATTTTTGTTGACGTTTAAAGCATGTTTATTCTCAGGTGAATATTAAGAGCTTCCGCTGTTGCATACTAAAATAAGGACAAGATTTGGAGTCCATGTTTGTATGATATTGTGTAAAAACTGCATTCAAGAAACTGATTTCGATGTAACATATTTGTATTGTAAACCATTATGTAATGGTCGTGTGTAAACAGGATATTTTAGATTATCATTATTTGATAATCTACGTAAAGCTTTTTAAACCTTTATTTATGAAATAAAGGTTATGGTTTGTTTTAAAAATGAATGCAGTCTTTGAAAAATGTCTCATATAGAGGTCAAAACCTCGCAACGAAATCAATTAATATGGAACGTTTTTAATCAATAAGAACGGGACATTTCAGTTGGTATCCGAGCGTTGGTCTTAGAGAACCAGAAAATTTGCATTAGTGTGTCTTATCGAGTTTGTTAGGATGCATTAGTGAGTCTGGACTTCGACCGTGTTTTCTTTAAAAATGATTGCTTAACATTTTTGTTGGAAACTATATATTTTTAACATATGAATATTATGTGATATATTAATCTCTTAACGTGTTTGATATTATGTGATAGATGTCTACCTCTAGAACAAGTCCCATTGACTCACCTAATAATAATGAAGAGTCAAATGTAAATTGGAATGATTTGTGGACTGATTCACAAGTTCCCGAAGAGGAACCGGAAGAAGAGTCAGAACCGGAAGAAGAATCGGAACCGGAAGAAGAATCGGAACCGGATGAAGAAATAGAACCGGTGGGGGAAATAATAAAACGGTTAAGTAAAAGAAAATCCTAAACCAACCGACCAAAGTTAATTATGGTCAATGGTGTTTCCGCCAAGGAAGCAAAATATTGGGAGGATTACCAATTCTCCGATGAATCGGATTCCGACGAGAATTCCGATGATGTTATAGAAATTACCCCAACTGAATTTAAAAAGGCAAAAGAAAATAATAAGGGAAAGGGCATAAAAATAGAGAAATATAATTCCAACCCCGATGAACTTTATATGTATCGTCAACCCCCGAAGTCCTTAAGTTGTAACAATGACCCGGGAACCTCTAAACCACCAGGTTTTTCTAAACCAATGTGGACAACGACGGCTCGTATTAGGGGAACATCATATATCCCTAGAAACTTGGCAAAACGAACCAAAACCGAAGAAGAAGAAACGAGCGAGTCGGACTAAGATAGTTGTATTCGTGTGGTGTAATATATGGAATATAGTGTTCTTATGCTTTATGATATATGTAAAAATTGCTTGTATTAATAAGTATTTTTTTTATGAATCTAACTCTTGTCTATTTTACAGTTTAAAAACACAAAATGGATAGACAACCCAATATTTTAAGAGACCTACCCGGAGACATGATTGATGAAATCTTGTCTAGAGTCGGCCAGAATTCTTCGGCACAACTATTTAAGGCGAGATCAGTTTGTAAGACATTCGAAGAACGTTCCAAGAATGTCTTGGTTTATAAGAGACTTTCGTTTGAAAGATGGGGGATATCACATTGGGAAACCCATAAATTACGATGTGTTTACTTTGACGCATATATTGCGGGGAACCCAAATGCTATTTTACGCAACGGGTTAAGAAATTATTTTGACTCAATATATCCGAATATTGGACTTCGTGATTTAGAAAAAGCGGCTAACATGCAACATAAAGAAGCATGTTATGCTTACGGATTAGTAATGTTCGCTTCTCACCAAAGTGAGAACAAGAACATCGGGCTACAACTATTAAACAAAACATTTCCACAAGTGACGGAGTCGGTAATTGGGGTAAGAAATGAGGTTTTTAGATTATTACGGGACTGTTGGACATTACGTAACCCTCGTCCCTTTGATGACGTTACAACACGCTGTCTTATCAACGGCCATAACGGTTATGTTGCACAAGACCAAGGATGGGAAGTAGTCCTAGTAAAACCAGAATGCATGACTTGTTTCTGGACGTATGAATTACGTGTCTTTATTGCCTTTGCCGAACGACTTGTGTACTAGCTAGAATTGTCTTCACAACTATCTTGTATCAAAGTTATTGTGTGATATATTTCATGCTTTATGTAAAATAAGCGGTATTGTAAGTTTGTAAAATATTGTATAAAAGTTTGAACGCGAAATATTATTACAATCAGTTTTTCATATAGAATTGTAGTAGTTGAATTGTATATTAGCTACTAAGTATGAACTTAACGGGTAGGTACTACCCGAATTTAAACTTATAAAACGCTAATATGAAGAAAAAGCTTTTATAAATGAGTTCATATTATGCTACGAAATACTATTAACTACTCTTAATATTCTGTATGATTAACTTGTTCCATTTAACTATTTTGAAGGAAATGGCACCGACTACTCGACACACCGTGAATATGAATGAAGAGGAATTCCGTACTTTTCTAGCTTCAAACATAGCCGCAGTACAGGCTGCGCTACATACCAACAATAACCTTGGATCTAGCAGTACAGGAAATCGTGTAGGATGCACCTACAAAGAATTCACTGCCTGCAAACCTTTGGAATTTGATGGAACCGAAGGACCGATCGGATTGAAACGGTGGACCGAGAAGGTTGAATCGGTGTTTGCCATAAGTAAGTGTACTGAAGAGGACAAAGTGAAGTACGCTACGCATACCTTCACAGGTTCTGCGTTAACATGGTGGAATACCTATCTAGAGCAAGTGGGACAAGATGATGCGTACGCACTACCGTGGTCAGCATTCAAGCACTTGATGAACGAGAAGTACCGTCCCAGAACCGAGGTCAATAAGCTCAAGACAGAACTTAGAGGGTTACGAACCCAAGGATTTGATATTACCACGTACGAAAGACGATTCACAGAATTGTGCCTATTGTGTCCGGGAGCATTCGAAGATGAGGAAGAGAAGATCGACGCGTTTGTGAAAGGATTACCGGAAAGAATCCAAGAAGATATAAGTTCACACGAGCCCGCCTCCATACAACAGGCATGTAGAATGGCTCACAAACTAGTGAACCAGATTGAAGAAAGAATTAAAGAACAGACTGCTGAAGAGGCCAATGTGAAGCAAGTCAAAAGAAAGTGGGAGGAAAACGGTGATAAGAATCACCAATACAACAACAACAGCAATTACAACAATAATCGCAACAATTATCCCAACAATCGCAACATCAATCGCAACTACAACAAACGGCCCAACAACAACAACAACAACAACAACAACAGCAACTACAACAATCATCCCAACAACAATAATAACCGCAACAACAACAACAATCAGAAGCAACTATGCCAAAGGTGTGAAAAGAATCACTCGGGGTTCTGCACCAAATTTTGCAACAAGTGTAAAAGAAATGGTCATAGCGCGGCAAAGTGTGAGGTCTACGGACCAGGGGTTAATAGAACGAAAGGAACAAATGGTGTCGGAACGAGTAATGGCGGAGCAAGTAGTGTCGGAGCAAGTTATGCCAATGTAGTTTGTTATAAATGTGGAAAACCAGGCCACATTATTAGAAATTGCCCGAACCAGGAGAACACGAATGGACAAGGCCGTGGAAGAGTTTTCAATATTAATGCGGTAGAGGCACAGGAAGACCCGGAGCTTGTTACGGGTACGTTTCTTATTGACAATAAATCTGCTTACGTTTTATTTGATTCGGGTGCGGATAGAAGCTATATGAGTAGAGATTTTTGTGCTAAATTAAGTTGTCCATTGACGCCTTTGGATAGTAAATTTTTACTCGAATTAGCAAATGGTAAATTAATTTCAGCAGATAATATATGTCGGAATCGAGAAATTAAACTGGTTAGCGAAACATTTAAGATTGATTTGATACCAGTAGAGTTAGGGAGTTTTGATGTGATAATCGGTATGGACTGGTTGAAAGAAGTGAAAGCGGAGATCGTTTGTTACAAAAATGCAATTCGCATTATACGAGAAAAAGGAAAACCCTTAATGGTGTACGGAGAAAAGGGCAACACGAAGCTACATCTTATTAGTAATTTGAAGGCACAAAAACTAATAAGAAAAGGTTGCTATGCTGTTCTAGCACACGTCGAGAAAGTACAAACTGAAGAAAAGAGCATCAATGATGTTCCCATTGCAAAAGAATTTCCCGATGTATTTCCGAAAGAATTACCGGGATTACCCCCACATCGATCCGTTGAATTTCAAATAGATCTTGTACCAGGAGCTGCACCAATAGCTCGTGCTCCTTACAGACTCGCACCCAGCGAGATGAAAGAACTGCAAAGCCAATTACAAGAACTTTTAGAGCGTGGTTTCATTCGACCAAGCACATCACCGTGGGGAGCTCCTGTTTTGTTTGTCAAGAAGAAAGATGGTACATTCAGGTTGTGTATCGACTACCGAGAGTTGAACAAACTTACCATCAAGAACCGCTACCCACTACCGAGAATCGACGACTTATTTGATCAACTACAAGGCTCGTCTGTTTATTCAAAGATTGACTTACGTTCCGGGTATCATCAAATGCGGGTGAAAGAAGATGATATTCCAAAGACTGCTTTCAGAACACGTTACGGTCATTACGAGTTTATGGTCATGCCGTTTGGTTTAACTAATGCACCAGCTGTGTTCATGGACCTTATGAACCGAGTGTGTGGACCATACCTTGACAAGTTTGTCATTATTTTCATTGATGACATACTTATTTACTCAAAGAATGACCAAGAACACGGTGAACATTTGAGAAAGGTGTTAGAAGTATTGAGGAAGGAAGAATTGTACGCTAAGTTTTCAAAGTGTGCATTTTGGTTGGAAGAAGTTCAATTCCTCGGTCACATAGTGAACAAAGAAGGTATTAAGGTGGATCCGGCAAAGATAGAAACTGTTGAAAAGTGGGAAACCCCGAAAACTCCGAAACACATACGCCAGTTTTTAGGACTAGCTGGTTACTACAGAAGGTTCATCCAAGACTTTTCCAGAATAGCAAAACCCTTGACTGCATTAACGCATAAAGGGAAGAAATTTGAATGGAATGATGAACAAGAGAAAGCGTTTCAGTTATTGAAGAAAAAGCTAACTACGGCACCTATATTGTCATTGCCTGAAGGGAATGATGATTTTGTGATTTATTGTGACGCATCAAAGCAAGGTCTCGGTTGTGTATTAATGCAACGAACGAAGGTGATTGCTTATGCGTCTAGACAATTGAAGATTCACGAACAAAATTATACGACGCATGATTTGGAATTAGGCGCGGTTGTTTTTGCATTAAAGACTTGGAGGCACTACTTATATGGGGTCAAAAGTATTATATATACCGACCACAAAAGTCTTCAACACATATTTAATCAGAAACAACTGAATATGAGGCAGCGTAGGTGGATTGAATTATTGAATGATTACGATTTTGAGATTCGTTACCACCCGGGGAAGGCAAATGTGGTAGCCGATGCCTTGAGCAGGAAGGACAGAGAACCCATTCGAGTAAAATCTATGAATATAATGATTCATAATAACCTTACTACTCAAATAAAGGAGGCGCAACAAGGAGTTTTAAAAGAGGGAAATTTAAAGGATGAAATACCCAAAGGATCGGAGAAGCATCTTAATATTCGGGAAGATGGAACCCGGTATAGGGCTGAAAGGATTTGGGTACCAAAATTTGGAGATATGAGAGAAAGGGTACTTAGAGAAGCTCATAAAACCAGATACTCAATACATCCTGGAACGGGGAAGATGTACAAGGATCTCAAGAAACATTTTTGGTGGCCGGGTATGAAAGCCGATGTTGCTAAATACGTAGGAGAATGTTTGACGTGTTCTAAGGTCAAAGCTGAGCATCAGAAACCATCAGGTCTACTTCAACAACCCGAAATCCCAGAATGGAAATGGGAAAACATTACCATGGATTTCATCACTAAATTGCCAAGGACTGCAAGTGGTTTTGATACTATTTGGGTAATAGTTGATCGTCTCACTAAATCAGCACACTTCCTACCAATAAGAGAAGATGACAAGATGGAGAAGTTAGCACGACTGTATTTGAAGGAAGTCATCTCCAGACATGGAATACCAATCTCTATTATCTCTGATAGGGATGGCAGATTTATTTCAAGATTCTGGCAGACATTACAGCAAGCATTAGGAACTCGTCTAGACATGAGTACTGCCTATCATCCACAAACTGATGGGCAGAGCGAAAGGACGATACAAACGCTTGAAGACATGCTACGAGCATGTGTTATTGATTTCGGAAACAGTTGGGATCGACATCTACCGTTAGCAGAATTTTCCTACAACAACAGCTACCATTCAAGCATTGAGATGGCGCCGTTTGAAGCACTTTATGGTAGAAAGTGCAGGTCTCCGATTTGTTGGAGTGAGGTGGGGGATAGACAGATTACGGGTCCGGAGATTATACAAGAAACTACCGAGAAGATCATCCAAATTCAACAACGGTTGAAAACCGCCCAAAGTCGACAAAAGAGCTACGCTGACATTAAAAGAAAAGATATAGAATTTGAAATTGGAGAGATGGTCATGCTTAAAGTTTCACCTTGGAAAGGCGTTGTTCGATTTGGTAAACGAGGGAAATTAAATCCAAGGTATATTGGACCATTCAAGATTATTGATCGTGTCGGACCAGTAGCTTACCGACTTGAGTTACCTCAACAACTCGCGGCTGTACATAACACTTTCCACGTCTCGAATTTGAAGAAATGTTTTGCTAAAGAAGATCTCACTATTCCGTTAGATGAAATCCAAATCAACGAAAAACTTCAATTCATCGAAGAACCCGTCGAAATAATGGATCGTGAGGTTAAAAGACTTAAGCAAAACAAGATACCAATTGTTAAGGTTCGATGGAATGCTCGTAGAGGACCCGAGTTCACCTGGGAGCGTGAAGATCAGATGAAGAAGAAATACCCGCATCTATTTCCAGAAGATTCGTCAACACCTTCAACCGCTTAAAATTTCGGGACGAAATTTATTTAACGGGTAGGTACTGTAGTGACCCGAACTTTTCTATGTTTATATACATTAATTGAGATTGATGTTTACATGATTAAATGTTTCCAACATGTTAAGCAATCAAACTTGTTAAGACTTGATTAATTGAAATAGGTTTCATATAGACAATTGACCACCCAAGTTGACCGGTGATTCACGAACGTTAAAACTTGTAAAAAAAAAACTATATGATGACATATATATGGTTATATATATAGTTAACATGATATTATGATAAGTAAACATATCATTAATTATATTAACAATGAACTACATATGTAAAAACAAGACTACTAACTTAATGATTTTGAAACGAGACATATATGTAACGTTTATCGTTGTAACGACATTTAATGTATATATATCATATTAAGAGATATTCGTACATTATAATATCATGATAATATAATAATTTAAAATCTCTTTTGATATTATAAACATTGGGTTAACAACATTTAACAAGATCGTTAACCTAAAGGTTTCAAAACAACACTTACATGTAACGACTAACGATGACTTAACGACTCAGTTAAAATGTATATACATGTAGTGTTTTAATATGTATTTATACACTTTTGAAAGACTTCAATACACTTATCAAAATACTTCTACTTAACAAAAATTCTTACAATTACATCCTCGTTCAGTTTCATCAACAATTCTACTCGTATGCACCCGTATTCGTACTCGTACAATACACAGCTTTTAGATGTATGTACTATTGGTATATACACTCCAATGATCAGCTCTTAGCAGCCCATGTGAGTCACCTAACACATGTGGGAACCATCATTTGGCAACTAGCATGAAATATCTCATAAGATTACAAAAATATGAGTAATCATTCATGACTTATTTACATGAAAACAAAATTACATATCCTTTATATCTAATCCATACACCAACGACCAAAAACACCTACAAACACTTTCATTCTTCAATTTTCTTCATCTAATTGAACTCTCTCAAGTTCTATCTTCAAGTTCTAAGTGTTCTTCATAAATTCCAAAAGTTCTAGTTTCATAAAATCAAGAATACTTTCAAGTTTGCTAGCTCACTTCCAATCTTGTAAGGTGATCATCCAACCTCAAGAAATCTTTGTTTCTTACAGTAGGTTATCATTCTAATACAAGGTAATAATCATATTCAAACTTTGGTTCAATTTCTATAACTATAACAATCTTATTTCAAGTGATGATCTTACTTGAACTTGTTTTCGTGTCATGATTTTGCTTCAAGAACTTTGAGCCATCCAAGGATCCATTGAAGCTAGATCCATTTTTCTCTTTTCCAGTAGGTTCATCCAAGGAACTTAAGGTAGTAATGATGTTCATAACATCATTCGATTCATACATATAAAGCTATCTTATTCGAAGGTTTAAACTTGTAATCACTAGAACATAGTTTAGTTAATTCTAAACTTGTTCGCAAACAAAAGTTAATCCTTCTAACTTGACTTTTAAAATCAACTAAACACATGTTCTATATCTATATGATATGCTAACTTAATGATTTAAAACCTGGAAACACGAAAAACACCGTAAAACCGGATTTACGCCGTCGTAGTAACACCGCGGGCTGTTTTGGGTTAGTTAATTAAAAACTATGATAAACTTTGATTTAAAAGTTGTTATTCTGAGAAAATGATTTTTATTATGAACATGAAACTATATCCAAAAATTATGGTTAAACTCAAAGTGGAAGTATGTTTTCTAAAATGGTCATCTAGACGTCGTTCTTTCGACTGAAATGACTACCTTTACAAAAACGACTTGTAACTTATTTTTCCGACTAGAAATCTATACTTTTTTTGTTTAGATTCATAAAATAGAGTTCAATATGAAACCATAGCAATTTGATTCACTCAAAACGGATTTAAAATGAAGAAGTTATGGGTAAAACAAGATTGGATAATTTTTCTCATTTTAGCTACGTGAAAATTGGTAACAAATCTATTCCAACCATAACTTAATCAACTTGTATTATATATTATGTAATCTTGAGATACCATAGACACGTATACAATGTTTCGACCTATCATGTCGACACATCTATATATATTTCGGAACAACCATAGACACTCTATATGTGAATGTTGGAGTTAGCTATACAGGGTTGAGGTTGATTCCAAAATATATATAGTTTGAGTTGTGATCAATACTGAGATACGTATACACTGGGTCGTGGATTGATTCAAGATAATATTTATCGATTTATTTCTGTACATCTAACTGTGGACAACTAGTTGTAGGTTACTAACGAGGACAGCTGACTTAATAAACTTAAAACATCAAAATATATTAAAAGTGTTGTAAATATATTTTGAACATACTTTGATATATATGTATATATTGTTATAGGTTCGTGAATCAACCAGTGGCCAAGTCTTACTTCCCGACGAAGTAAAAATCTGTGAAAGTGAGTTATAGTCCCACTTTTAAAATCTAATATTTTTGGGATGAGAATACATGCAGGTTTTATAAATGATTTACAAAATAGACACAAGTACGTGAAACTACATTCTATGGTTGAATTATCGAAATCGAATATGCCCCTTTTTATTAAGTCTGGTAATCTAAGAATTAGGGAACAGACACCCTAATTGACGCGAATCCTAAAGATAGATCTATTGGGCCTAACAAACCCCATCCAAAGTACCGGATGCTTTAGTACTTCGAAATTTATATCATATCCGAAGGGTGTCCCGGAATGATGGGGATATTCTTATATATGCATCTTGTTAATGTCGGTTACCAGGTGTTCACCATATGAATGATTTTTATCTCTATGTATGGGATGTGTATTGAAATATGAAATCTTGTGGTCTATTGTTACGATTTGATATATATAGGTTAAACCTATAACTCACCAACATTTTTGTTGACGTTTAAAGCATGTTTATTCTCAGGTGAATATTAAGAGCTTCCGCTGTTGCATACTAAAATAAGGACAAGATTTGGAGTCCATGTTTGTATGATATTGTGTAAAAACTGCATTCAAGAAACTGATTTCGATGTAACATATTTGTATTGTAAACCATTATGTAATGGTCGTGTGTAAACAGGATATTTTAGATTATCATTATTTGATAATCTACGTAAAGCTTTTTAAACCTTTATTTATGAAATAAAGGTTATGGTTTGTTTTAAAAATGAATGCAGTCTTTGAAAAATGTCTCATATAGAGGTCAAAACCTCGCAACGAAATCAATTAATATGGAACGTTTTTAATCAATAAGAACGGGACATTTCATTAACGGATCAAGTGGACGGCTAGTAGACAGAAGGATGACGGGTGGTACGTTTTAAAAGGATAGTGACGACCTAAGTAAAAAAAAAAGATTAAGGACGACCTATGTGATTTAGGTACAAGTTCAAGGACGACCGAAGTAATTTTGTCTTTATTTAATTAATTACTAGTTAAACAATTTTTAACTAATTAATTAAATAAATCACAAACTTATATAATTTATTAAACCATTAACAAATGTTCAATAAATTAATTTCCGATTAGAAGGTAGATCAAACATTTTACGATTGGCCTTTGCGTGTGACCGAATAGGATAAATGAACTTTATATTATTTAATGTCATGGGCATACATTCGGAACATATGTACCAAGGTCAAACTATTAGCCAACCCGAGAACATATTTCCAACAGGAAACTCCAAGGATTGATCCGGGTTGCTTGACAACTAATCGCGAAAAAATCCTGAAGAAAACCTCCCGTTATCGTAATTGAATCAGGGTTGCTTGGCTAGTGGGTCCCCCTACTAAGGCTTCGAAACCACCTAGGCAATGCCTCGGTGGTAAATGATGTAGTTCCTTACATCTAAACGACTTAAAATGTCAGAAGAATTGTCTCAAACTAGCAATTCAACTTCACTCAACTAACTTTATAGAATATCCTATTTGACTAGTTCATAGTTGGTTATTAATGAGTTAATGGTAGTTACAATACTATCTGTATTAATTTGTGTGTAGTGTATTTAATTAGGTGATTGTATTTGTCATCGTATTTGTGTGTAGTGTATTTATGTGATTATATTTGTCATCGTTCTATTATAAACTGATATCATAAAATATTATTATTGTTTGTTTCATTTCAACTTCACTTGACTAACTTCATAGAATATGCTATTTGACTAGTTCATCGTTGGTTCTTATTTCTTAATGAGTGAATCGATGTTTGTTTTATAGATTTTTATAACATTTAATTGAGAGTTGTGTAGTGTAGTAAATACAATATTAAATATCATAAAATATTACTTTTGTTTGTTTCACATTTCGTTATCCTTGATTGAATCAACTTGTTTGTTCTATAGTTTTTTTTTTCTTCTAATATTTAATTAAGAGTTTGTGTAGTGTAGTGTTACATATTGAAGAATAAGGTTAAAGTCTTCAAAAAAGTAATTAATTTTATGTTCAATGATTTAACACTTAATATATGTCAAATGAAGTCTCCAATAAAGTATTAAAGAACGTTGGTGGTGGTTGCCCGTTGTTGTTGGGGTCCAAGGTAGTTGTTGATGTAGGTTGCGGGTTTGTATTGCTTGTTGCCGTGATTTTTTCGGTTATTTATTTTTAGGTTGCGCCTTTGAATTTGAACTAGGTGATAATTTTCTTATTAAAGATCTAGTTTCTTCATTAGGAGTGGAAATAGTAATTTGTGGGCGGCATCATTTTTGTGGTAGCTGAAGAAGTCTCAGTTTGGTCGCGTTGTTTTTGTTTTTCGATTTTTGGCATTGCATCGGCACTTGGAATCCCCCTGTGGGATTGGTGTAGCATCGTGAATAGTTTTGTTTGTTTGTTGATATTGGTTGTTTAATTATTTAGTGCAATCAGACCACTCCTAACCATGACGTTCTTCCTTTCTAAGATAGATTGTCACATCAGCACCACATTAGTTTCTTCTCTTCATTTTCTCCTCATTTCCTCCTCATTACATACTCATCACACACCACTACCAACCATGTCATAATTAATCCCCAACCCACCTTTTATTATTATTATTATTATTATTATTATTATTATTATTATTATTATTATTATTATTATTATTAAGTAATTAATTAATTAATTAATTATTACTACTACTACTACTACTAGTGTGTATTATATGATATATTACAATTACTGTCTCGGTCTTTATTACTGTTTATTTTTTTTTTTGTACGATGATTTTTGCATTAGCGGATCATTTATTTCAACGACCCTCATCATTTGCACGTGACATACACGTTCGGGTGGAAACCCGAACCCGATTGATGGTACCCGGGAACACATCCATACAGGCAGTGTCCCGGTAGAGGTCCGAGAACGATTCCGGTAAAACATCCCAGTCAGGCTTATTTTAATGAGACACATTCTCTCACGAAGAGATTTAAATTGGTGACCTCAACCCAGGCATCCCACGTAATGTGGGGGTGAACTTGAAAATTAATTGTGTGTGTAAAGATTCGAACATACACCTACCCTGTGAAAAGAATGTGTCAATCCACTACATCACAGCCACAAGTTCTGTATTACTATTTATTTTAGAGCACTTTTTTTAAACAACACTTTCATTAATAAACATAAATATGGTTACATTTTTTTAAAGACATAATTAAACGTTACATAAATTTAAAAAGTTACATAAACTAAAAAAAGACATAATTAACGTTACATAAAATACGAATTCAGTATATTTTATCAATCATGTCATCGATAGCTCATCTTTCCTCATCACTACTCTCTTTTTTTGATGAAAATCTTCATCAATGAAAACAAGATGCAAAGTGTATAGGTTGTTGTGTGGTCATTGATTTACATTTTATTTCATCTCATTCTCCTTCCTTGTCATAAAACTCGAATTTATCCTTAGTTTATTCAAAATACAGCACGTTCGAGTGTTCGAAAGGTACATTGTCTTTGAGAAACGCATACAGCTTCCTTAAATCCATCTCACTAACATCAACATTTTGAACGATTTTTTTCACCCACCGCGTACCACTGCTTTTTGGGCGAAAACTGACCTTCATAATATACATCGATTGGAACAATAATGAATGCCATGAGTTAATTTGTGTGTAAAAATTATGACGTTATTCAGTATTGTGTAGAGTAAAATAGAGTAAAGAGTGAGTTTGAATGTGTGAAATAGATATAGTAAGATACTGTTATTTACAAGTTGTATTTAATTGTATTTAAAAAATAATATGACCGTTTATGTGCAACGACATTCTAGCCATTTGAATATATATAAAATGGTCGTCCTGACTTATGCTATATGAAGAAGGAAACGAGCACGAGGATGTTGCAGCATGTTAAGGACGATTCATAGCACCACCAATGTCATGGGCGCCCTCGAGGGCGAGCCGAGGGCAAGTCTAGGGTGGTAACCGCCGGTAATGGTCTCATTGTATTAGGATTTCTTTGTTGGCATAGAATCATAGAAGTGGTTGGCCTGATTAAACATTCATAGTCCCCTGTTTTATAAATCCACACATATGTTACCATCTCATAAGCTACATCATCTTAAATCCAAGGTGTTCATTTTTTTTTTATTTTTTTATTTTTTTATTTTTTTTTTTTGGACGAAAAAACGAATATTCATATATAAACGAGTTTGTTTTCCAAAGGAAAACACTCTCAACAGAGAATACAGAAGGACTAGAGGAAAATGGGAAGGCTCGCGCCTAGAAAGCAATCAACTAACAAAACTATCTATTTACGAGCCTTCTTAACATCCGAAAAAATGCAAACACATTAATTAACCAAAACACCGAATAATAGACGAAATACAACGAACGAAAGCATCCGAAGAAAAACAAGACGGACCATATTAATTAACCTCGAGGACCCGCCCTTTTCAAATTCCATTAACCGTCTCCTTTAGAGAATTTTTCCCGGATCGGTTCTCAATCTTGTAAGATAACACGTTAGCGGATCCATCACCCGGTGCGCTCTCCCTGGCCAACCTTTTCATCATAACGTCGAATGTTGTGAGATCCTCCACAGACATATTTCCTTTCTCAATTGCGGATGAGCCACCATCTCTTTCATCTTGAGAGCCCATAAACAAGTTTTAAATTGTGTCGTTGTAATTAAAGTCGTCGATGTTATCATTAAGTTTATAAGCACCCGATGTTGAAACCTCGATCGCCTTATTTCTTGCCAACATTTCTTCTTTCTTTTTCTTGTTCTCCTTCTTCAAACGAGCCAGTGTTTCCGCAAATGTTATGTTATCATCATTTGGCTCCGAAACACCATTATAACCGTCATCAACATCATCGTTTGGGCCCTTAACAAGTTTTTCTTTAATAACCTCTAAACCAACACTTTTATCCCTTGAAATCTCAAAATATGGGCTGGATAATATTTCATTTTGAACTACCAAATTTCTAACAGGACATGTCCAATCATTTTGGGTCAATCACCAAAATACCTATTTTTTTGGACTTTTCTGAGCTGGTACCAAAAAAAAAAAAAACCTTGACAAAATGCCCGCGCAAGGCGCAAGAGACCTTGCGACCTTGCGACTTGTGTCCTTGCGCCTTGCGTCCTTGTGTTAAAAAATTAGGTCAAATATAGAAATCAGACACCACATACACACACACACCCCGACACTCGGCTCTTGCGACCACTTTGCGACCGACGGCGATTACAAAGAACCTTGCACTTGCGACCCCCTTGCGACCCGTCTACCCTTGCGACCTTTCTTCTGAGACTCACCACATCACCACCACCACCACCACCATCGCCAGCACCACCGCCATCAGTACATCTCACCACCATTACCATCACCGCCTCCATTAGCATCACCATCACCACCACGATTGAGAAAAAGGAAGAGAAAAAAAACCGACAAAAAACGTGATCAAGATGTCACAAGAACAGGTAAGTGTTTCCTTTCAACTATCTCCGTTCGATTACTCCATTTCTATGTCGAAAATGATATATAATTTTTGTTGCACACCAAGTGTTCGATGAAATGCTTCAACGAGCTTGGTGATGCAAAACTCATTTATAGTGTTGCTAGATTTGTTAAAGTTACAGTATTTGGAAGCTAACATTTTATAAAAACTGGAACACGATTGTTTTAGGGCTTAAAACTAGAATCTGGTATAGGCGCAAGGAAAGTCTTGCGTCCTTGCGTTTGTCCGTAGTAGCTGGCGCAAGGCACGTCTTGCGTCCTTGCGCCTGTGTGATAAACGAGACGCAAGGTGCGACTTGCGTCCTTGCGCCTGTATTTTTTTCTGAAAAACTGTCTGTTTCAGGGATATGTTGAGGCGAAGTTGACGATGAAGAATATGCTGAATGTTATACCTCAACTAAAGGCATCAATGACTGAGTGCTGAATGTGTTCGGAATACGTATTTATGTATGTTTGAGTGCTGAACCAATGTGATACATAACAACTAATATCCTCCACTCCGAAGTGTCGTGCTGATGCAATCACATGACCGCAGGGTATGCCTGATAATTGCCATTGACCACATGAACAAGTTCTATCTTGTAGATTAACCAACCCATTTTTTCGTCCATCATGTACCTCTATTAGATCATTTGTCGATGGAAATGCTCGCCATCTTCTTGATTTGTCCGTCCTCTTAGCTAGCTTACGTTCAACATATGGAGTAACCGGTGAAGTAAGACTAACTGATTTGTTGCGATGTTTGAAATACCAATCATGTATTGAACAACGAAAAAATTCGAACAACATGCAAACGGGTAGTTTACGAGCATGTCTTGATAGAGAGTTTATAGACTCTACACTGTTGCTTGTAAGGTATGAATACCTAATATGAGTAGATTGACTTCTGGACCATCTATTGATACCATCCTCACATAGAACTTTATAAGACGCTTTCAATCTCCTTCGAAATACATCTAGATGATCATGAAAATCCGACGCACGGTACGCCTTAACCATTTTCCAAAAGTGCCATTCGAAGAATTTCATCTTGTTGGATTTAGTTTTGATGTTCATGAATAAATGACGTGCACAATGAGCGTGAAACGCTTCCGGAAACACGTTTGCAATGCCGTGTGCTATTGAAGCAGCACGATCAGAAATAAAAGTAATCTCTGACATACGATCAACCATACCATAACTCATTAAATGATCTCTTAGGTTACCAAAAAACCATGACCAAACACTGTTTGTCTCGCCTTCACCAATTCCATAAGCCAATGGCAAAATTTCATTATTGCCATCCATCGCAACAGCAACTAAATTAGTACCCAGGTACCCACCCTTTAAATGTGCAGCATCGACGATGATTATCGGGCGGACATGTTGCACAAATGATCGAATCTGCATGAAATTTTCACAGTAAATCAAATATTATTAATAAAGACCTCATACACCATACGCAAGGCGCAAGGAACACTCTTCTGTCTTGCGCCCACGAAGCGCAAGTAAAGCCTTGCGTCCTTGCGTCTTTAATGCCAGGCGCAAGGTTTTTATTGCGTCCTTGCGTATTCGTTGGCGCAAGGTGACCCTTGCGCCTTTGCGTATGGTGTACATATTAAAAGGTGGTTTTTGCTAATATATATTTACTTACAACTACTCCAATGGACATGTAACACATCACAAATTTATTTTCTTTATCGGTAACCAAATTGGTGATGGTCCCCGGGTTGTGGATCTTAAGGTTATGAAGGTAAATGGGAAGCATTCTAAAGGAGTCATCACTACTGCCACGTAACATCTCTATTGCTTGACACTTGGCCCTCCATGCTTGATTGTATGATACGCTCACTCTAAACCGATTAGCTACATCATCACGTATATCTTTTGGTTTATACTCTCGATTAGCAGCCTTGAACGAATCCATAAGAATACTACCCAACACCTTTTTAGTAGCATGTTTATTGTTTCCCATAATTTGTGTGCGTGAGCAAGTGTGTACGTCATGCAACTTTTTAACCATAAAGTTTTCAGTGTGTCTTATTTTGTATGCACTACATTTCCACTCACAATTTGGCAACACACATTTAGCGGTGTACCGAGATTTGTCTGACTTTACAGGCTTTATTTGAAAGTTTTCTTCAAGGCATTTTGTAAATAGCTGGTTTAGGAATTCTTCCTTGTTCGAAAACGTTTGAAGAACTTTGACCAAATCAGATACCTGATACGTGGTTGGAATTGGGGTCGTAAATTCTGGGTTTTCTTCATCTTGCTGACTGTGTAGAGTTGGCATATTCCAGAATACATCTTGTTTTTCTTCATCTTCTTCATCTTCATCTTCCTCGTCACTTGCTTCATCCGATTCACTAGACCCAACAACAGGTATAAACGGGTTCTCTATTTTTTTTTATTTTACACACGTTCTCGGCGCCATGGTTGAAGAAGTCAAATTCTTCTGTGTTTGGAGGTGGTATTTCAGCCTGTTTTTCTTCCAAATAGTGTGTTTCGAGGTTTGGTTCGGAATTGTGTATTTCATCCTGTTCTTTTTGCAGATGGTGAGTTTGTTTGTTTGGTTGAGACTCGAGAATCCGGAGGTTTTGTTGGAGATGGTGTGTTTGTGGATTTTGTTGGGGCTGGTGTGTTTGTGAATTTTGTCCGGGTTGAAGCATTCTAACTTTGTCGACAACATAAATATCAATAGGCTCGTTTGTGACAGCGTGTTTTAAAAACTCAAAAAAATCTTCATGATCATCAGTAATATCAAAAATATGATTATTATCAATATATCTTAGCGAAACAGGTGCATTAGGTGGCAATTCAATTTTTTTGAGAATTTTCCTTAACAATACTCTTCGATTTATTGGTTTTTGTGGAGCAAGTGGTAGTTTTAATCTGGTTCTAAAACAGTCAAGAGGCAGATACATAGGTATGTTGTTAACAAATTCAAAATTACCCCCACAACATACATGAACAACAAATGCTTCATCATTACTACAGCTCATTAAGACACAAATTAGTGAAAAAATAGATAAAAGTTGGTACCTTAACGATGCTCTAATGACTTGATCTTTTTGAAAATGAAGTGAAATAAAATGATTAATCTGGAGTTCTAGCCTCATTAAATAGACAGGTACATAATCTTATCCGTAAAGGTACAAAGAATCCAAAAAAATCTTATCCAGAAATCAGGAAAAATCCATTCTGATAAGACGCAAGGCGCAAGGACGCAAGTCCTTATCCTTGCGCCTTGCGTTTACACGCAAAGGCGCAAGCCGCAAGGTCGCAAAGTCTAAAGATACTTGCGCCTTGCGCGGACAAATTCTCAAAAAAAAAAAAAAAGGGGGTTCCAGCTCAGAAAAGGCCAAAAAAATGGGTATTTTGGTGATTGACCCAATCATTTTCCAACAAATGAATCTCATCCAAAGTACCAAAAATAATCCCAGAAGGTGATGGTTCCGGTTGAACATCACAGTTGGAAACAAAACAGTCGATTGAAACATTAACAGGGACGACATTTGATAAAACACTAGAAGATGTATCCAAACCGTTTACCTCATCGAAGCGATTAGCATAGACCAAACCAAATTGTTGAGGCTGCTCGATGTTCGAAGACATCCTACCACATCGGAACCCTTCATCGATCAACAGACCACTTGAAACCACAAACCGATTGGTGGAAACCAAAAGATTATGATCGAAAGAATTAAAAACCAAACGACTCACAATAGACGTATCCGATATTTCGGAAACCCAAACATCAATTCTAGAGCAAAACGAATCCTTAACATCGGCTACCACCGAATCATGTATATGCTTCACGCTAGTAGATTTAATAAAAGCAAAAAACCGAGCCCAAACGAATCCAAGGTGTTCATAACATGTGCCAGTTGATATATTTATAATGTATCCCTAAGGATGCTGTTTCCTCCATTTACAACCATATCAAGCCGTTTCGAGGTAGTTAAATAATCAAAATAAGTTAAACCACGTGGATCATATTAGTAAAGATAACAATCTACACATACCAAACATCATCAAAGATAAAAGTTGAGCAATATAGGACCTCAAGTCATTATAAATTAATTGTTTAAGTTATACATATGAAATCAATGAAAATAATACAAATGTATAGATGCATAAATGAAAAATCATACAGAACTTAAAAAAACTTAGGTAGATATGATCAGACGGTGTTTTCAACCTGCAGCTAAACAAATCAACTATTGTGTCTCTATATATTTAGCTTCTCTTCTCTCCATTCTTTGCAGAGATAAAAGATTTATTCAGATTCATATAACAAGAACGATGAATCACGTTAAAGGGTTATAGAAATTAACCAATTCTGTTCAATCAAAAAACCGGCTGCTCTTGATCCGCGTACACCTGATCATCCAACCAAAGTGGTAAACTTTGTTCATCATCAAATGCAACATTATCATTAATCATTGACCCGTTAATTGGCGACCCATAACTGCTACGTACACCAAACGAAGCAGATTTTCTCAACTTGTTGAGTTCATATTTTTGTATACCCCAATTCAATTTCCCATCCGGAGAACTCCAATCTGAAAGCTTTGAAGGCGCCATACTTGACTGGCGGTTGACTGTTCCACGATCAATGAAACTTTGACTTCTTTTTGCAAATGTAGCTGATCTTGAATTCATAATCTGATTGGCTCCAAATGATGATGATGGTGATGTCATCCTTATCGGTGAAGTTTGAAGGCCTGAAGAGTAGTTCATGGTTTGGTGTAAAGGATTAATTCTTGATTCTTCAAAATAATCATATTTTTGTTGACGATAACGATCAGCTAACATCAACTCAGTCTCAAAGTCAAAATCATGAATATTCGGTGTAGTCCTAAACCTGCTATTAACCACTTAAAAACCAATAATATTTGCGGATGAGTTCCCGTGCAACGCACGGGCTCATAAATCTAGTTAACAATAAATTTTAATCATGTATATGAAAATTTCAAAATTAACCCTAAACACAGCTCATATACATATTATCAGTATTTAATACAAAAATAACCTAACAAGTTAACTGCATGAACGGATTCAGTTTGATCAAATTAACAAATACTTTAAAACAAGCAGCTATAGATACATATAATTTATAGATTCAACCATGTTTAAGTCACGTTTATTAAAATCAAGTGAGCCCGAAATTGTAGATTCAGATAAACGGTTGTTTAACTCCTTACAAACATCTTTGATATAATTATATTGCTTCCCATTTGGGTCAGTGTAACGATATTTAACTAAATAATTTCTCCCTTGACTTTTAGCCTTTCGTTTGACCTCAATTTTCCAACCCAAAAACAAAAGATATTGTCGAACCTTAACCGCCATAGAATGTGTAGGCCTACGGCTACCACCCAATAAACACGCTTCATAATACTCGACAACCGCATCGGGAAAACATTCGGCCCCAGGAACTAAATTCGGTCCCGGGAGACAAAAATAATCAGGTAAATCAGCTATTGGTGTGTTACAACTCGAACCCAATTCCGAATATCCAGGAGGACCTAAAACATTTTCATCATCAAGATTAACGATTTGTTTGTTTATATCATTTAATCGCCCGAATAATCCTTTCATGGTTAGACAAAAGTTATCAAAGATCACTTCTTTAACGATTTCTTTCCACTTTTGGTACGATGGGCACGTCCACTCGATAATATCGTTAACGAAACCGCTCTTAAACCTAACGTCATAACAAATTTGTTTAACGGAAACAAGAACGGGCCATTCGAGCTCAAGTTCTTCAAGAACTTGAAGAAAAATCCAATCTTTACGAAGCTTCCATTTATCGGTAGTTGGGTCCCAGTCTCGAGTTGGGCGAATGTTCTCAACTCCAGCCACAATTTCATCGTTTAAATCGGGAAAGAAAACTAATCTTTCTTCACAACTATCATTATGATCGAAAACAACGCCTTCCCACCAAGCATTATCATGGAAAACATCTATACATTGTCCATAATGAAGACAATTTCTATTAAAGTGTAAATTTGGAGGAACGGGTCGTATTTTGCAACGATAATTAGGAAAGTTAGATGATTTCCAACTGGTTACAGTGATCAACTCAATTAAACCGTCGGGTTGATCATTAGTAAACAAATGATCATATTTGATTACACGAATTTGGGCTTTTCGGTGAATCACAGTGGCACTATGCCAAGAACCCTCAAACCCCTCTTTGAGACTTCTTACCTGAATCATTTTCAAGATTAAAGATACAAAATTTCAGTTCTAAAACAACCTAAAAACCTATTCTAATAAATAAATATGAGCAGGGTTGCAGAACTTGAAATGACTTGGCCCGGTACTCAGTTTTTAGAACTCGAGGAGTACTCGGCGAGTACGCAGACAAAACTTGGTCAAACTCGGCCAAAACTCGGGATTACTCTGAAAATCGGTCGAACTTTGAATTACTCGGAAAATCAGTCAAAGTCAAACTTGTTCAACATCCTAGTACTCCCCGAGTTGCCGAGTACTCCCTAAAAAGTCCCCCAGGTAACAAAATTTGCAACCTTGATATATATTGTCAATAAAGATTGTGTTTTTATGAATCTCTAAGCCCATGTAACAAAAACCCTCAATTTATTTGGCATTAAATTTGTATCATTAACCAAAAGACTATAACTAGTGCATAACAAGAAAGCTACTCCGTATATATCTAACAAATAGGTTGAAGTGAACAGCAACAACATGAATTAAATAAAAAATCCCCAATTAAATAGTACTATTTTTAACATGAATATTAATAAATAATACAATGTAGGAAGACACCAACAATGTAATTAACAAAACAAGTGATTGTCAATGAAAAATAACATAGGAAAAGGCACAATATAGTTGAAGAAATTACTTCAATTTTTTGGTTAGGAAGAAGCTTAGTATGAACATGGCTGCTGACTATCTTCTTGCGTTTTCTTGATTGCTCAAAATCCAGTCTTGTTGTTGTGTTCATCTTACCAACCATCGCCCATTGATGAATTATTTTAAGAAAAGATTGAATTTTTATATTCTAGCTCGGTGGTGGATTCTTACTTGTATGAAATTGAACAGATTTGGAACTTGAAAAAAAGTGCAAATACACAAGTAGATCATTTGTATACTGAGTGAGTGGTATTATATATTTTTATTTTATTATATTTTATTGGCTCTAAAAAATACTACTACTCCGTATATTAATTGGGGGAGATACAGATGAGAGTTAGAGTACTTTATTGAATTGCAGAACTGCGTGAGGTGACATCTGTTATTTCAATTAGCCGTCGACTTGATGCTCTTCGATCAAACAGAACAGGGGCGGCGGCGATACTATTTTCAGTTTTTTTTTTTTTTTTTATTTGTGTTACCATTTTACCCCTAAAACTAACTCTCTCGGTTCATACTGGCCATGCGATCGCATGGCATTATGCCTTCAGACCCATGCGATTGCATGGGGTTCACGTCACTACGCATTCGAGCCATACTCTTTTATAGTGCTACCGGCTCCGTGGTTCACACATCAATGTTACCGGCTCCATCCCATGCGATCGCATGGGAATAACCCTTCATAGCCATGCGATCGCATGGCGATCACACCACAACAAAAAAGCGCGTAAAACCAAACAAATAACAAAATTAACTTCCGCATAAACAAGTTCTCACGAAATGATCGAATAACTAAAAGTCATAAAAATTCCTAAACGCGTTATAGTTTTGCAAAAACGTTTTTCATCGTTTATTTTGAGTGAAAACGAGAAGATCGGATAAAAAAGGACCTTTTAAACGCGTTATAATTTTGCAACAACGTTTTTCGTTGTTTATTTTGAGTGAAAACGAAACCTATGCGACACAATTTAAAAGTAGCAAAAAGACGCTCCATGTATGCATATATACTCGACATCCAATGCAAGACTTTCTGGCAATTCCAACTAAAGGCTTGGTTACCTACCTTTTTTTTTCCTTTTTTTAATATGTGCTTGTATAATGTTTAAGACTCCGCCCTTTCTCCATCGTTTTTTTAATTTAAGGTGAATGTTCTCTCTCCGATCACCGGCATTTTGTTGATGGTTTAGGTGTTTTCTTTTCCCTTTCATTGTTCGGTTGCTCGTGGTTTTTCCTTCCTCCCAGTGGCCGGAGATGCTTCGACGACCATAGACATTGAAAGAAACACTCCGAAAAACTCGACAAAGCTATCAATTTACTAAGACCCCGAAAGATTGCCTCCCTGAACAAATTATTCATGCTATTACGAAATTCCCGACTTCAATACTTACACTCTTACTTTTGGAGACAGGCTTTAGAAGTCTACCATTGACTTTTGAAAATCGAATGACTTTACCTGCGCGGTTTAAATATGAAAACTTCACATCCATATCACCATCCGCACAAATTAAAATTAAAATCGCCATCCTTATCCCGCTAATCAACTTTTTATTAGAGTTGTATACATTTGAATCAACTCCCACCAAAGAAGCATCTACCTTTGACATCTTCTAGCAATCGACATTACTACCATCCACAAGCCCTATTGAATATCAGATTTGCCAACGAATGCATTTTCACATTTCTTCTAAACAAATCACAGCAGGAACACTCTTTAGCCCTTTCGAACACAAAGCATCAATAGCATCCGCCTTGCCTATTATGGAACCACCATCACTAACGAACAAGGGATCTTAAAGATCTGCTGCATTACATGACCATCCGAAGGTAGCACAGACGAAAGATCAACCACCTCGCATGCCGACAAGGGCGGACATAACATTACTTCAGTGGTAGTACGGGCTACCACTTAAATACATGATGCAGTGGAGAGTTTTTTAGGCTTTTAACTACTGATATAACTGAATAATATAAATTTTTTGTAGTGACACCATTAGATAGTGTAAAATAATTTAAACTATTAACTAGTGTAACAACCCAACATGGAATACCGAGACTCGACACATATATTTTTTTTTTTTTAAAAAGGCAAGTAAACTGGCCAGGCCAGGTGCGCGGCGCGCATTAAAGCATGAAACCGGGTCAGAAATAAAACATTGGGTCAGGCACCTTGAAAGGACCTGTCCTTATCCACCTGGACGAAGTCATCAACATTTGGTCCCATTGCGATGATCGACTCCAAGTAATGTCCTTAAATTGAGCAAATGCACAGCGGAAGACTTAATTCGTACCTGAGAATAAACATGCTTTAAAGTGTCAACCAAAAGGTTGGTGAGTTCATAGGTTTATCATAACAATCATTTCAATATTTTAATAGACCACAAGATTTCATAATCATAAACATAATACACTCGCAAGTGTATGTAAAGCATTCTAAGTGGTTGAGCAATTGGTAACCATACTTAACATTTAATCACGTCGCATATTCCCTTTATTATGAAATATCACTACACCGTACCAAGTGTAGTCACCGAAACGAAGTACTGTGCAACCGTTGAATACTGGCCGTCCAGTCCGGTTGGGGTTGTCAGGCCCGATAGATCTATCAACAGGATTCGCGTTTACAATACCCATGTAAATAGTAGTTACCAAGCTACAGGGAGATATGACAGTGGTACAACTCAACGTAGAATATATTTTAAGTACTTGTGTCTATCTCGTAAACATTTATAAAAAAAGCAGCGCATGTATTCTCAGCCCAAAAATATATATTGCAAAAGCAATTAAAAAGGGAGCAAATGAAACTCACCATAATGTATTTCGTAGTAAAAATACATATGACGTCATTTAACAAGTATAGGGTTGGCCTCGGATTCACGAACCTATATCAGGTATATATATTAATACACGTAATAGTAATCGAACAATTTATTTATTATTATTATTAATTGTTACTTTAGTAAGTTATATGGTTTCATTAATAATTTAGCTATATTTATTTTATGTATACTTTAGATAAAAATTGTTGAAAATAATTATTTTAATGATAATAATAATAATGATAATAACAATAATAATAATATTATTATTCATGAAATTAATAGTAATAGTAATTTTCATAGAGATAATATTAATATTCATAAAATGATAATAATGATAATAATAATAAAAATAATGATAATTTTAAATAAAAGATACTTTTATTAATAATAGTAATTTTTAATAAAAAAGCTAATTTTAATGAAAATAATAATTTTAATGAAAATATTAATGATAATATTAATAATATCACTATTGGTAATAATAATCTTAACATATCAATACTTAATAATAATATTAATAATAATAATAATATGATTATGAAAACTACCTTTAAAGCTTAAAAATAATAAATCGCCCGAGCCGGGACTCGAACTCCTGACCTCTCCTTCTCCTACCACTTCCTAACCAACAAGCTGCCAATTATTTTTCTATATTAATTATAACCGAAATTTATTTAAAGGTTCTCGGCCCAAATTCAATTCGATTTGTTTTCGGCCCAATTGTGCACAAAGGATTATGGCCCAACATAAACTAGATTCGGTCCAACAGGAACTGTTATGTCTCGGCCCATGTAACAATTCGTCCTTATCCACATGGACGAAGTCATCAACATTTGGTCCCATTGCGATGATTGACTCCAAGTAATGTCCTTAAAATGAGCAAATGCACAGCGGAAGACTTAATTCGTACCTGAGAATAAACATGCTTAAAAGTGTCAACCAAAAGATTGGTGAGTTCATAGGTTTATCATAACAATCTTTTCAATATATTAATAGACCACAAGATTTCATTATTTATAAACATAATACACTCGCAAGTGTATGTAAAGCATTCTAAGTGGTTGAGCACTTGGTAACCATACTTAACATTTAATCAACGTCGCATATTCCCTTTATTATGAAATCTCACTACACCGTACCAAGTGTAGTCACGAAACGAAGTACTGTGCAACCGTTGAATACTGGTCGTCCAGTCCGGTTGGAGTTGTCAGGCCCGATAGATCTATCAACAGGATTCGCGTTTACAATACCCATGTAAATAGTAGTTACCAAGCTACAGGAAAATATGCCAGTGTTACAACTCAACGTAGAATATATTTTTAAGTACTTGTGTCTATTTTGTAAACATTTATAAAATCAGCGCATGTATTCTCAGCCCAAAAATATATATTGCAAAAGCAATTAAAAAGGGAGCAAATGAAACTCACCAAATTGTATTTTGTAGTAAAAATACATATGACGTCATTTAACAAATATAGGGTTGACCTCGGATTCACGAACCTATTATTCAGTCATGTATATTAATACATGTAATGGTAATCGAACAACTTTATATTTTACTTAGTGATTTAATTGTTATTTTAATAAATTATATGTTTTATCAATAAATAATTTAAATATTTCTATTTTATGTATTTTAACTAAATAATTAGTATTTATTATAAAACACTAATATAGATATGTTATATGTATTAACTATATTGTTTATATAACTAAAAATCATTTGATAAAATAATATTAATAATATTAAATAAAAAGTTGTATTGCTTTATAATAATAATATTAGTAAATACACTTAATAATGATAATAATAATAATTATGATTCTAAAAATAATAATACTTATAATGATAGTAATATTAGTAGTAATGTTGATAATAACAATAATGATAGTTTTTAATGATAATCATACTTATAACAAAAATGAAAATGATAATTTTAATAAAAATACTTTTGTTAATAAAAAAAATGAATATCTTGATGATAATACTAGTAATGGTATTAATAATAATAATAATCAAAATACTTATTTTAATGATAATACTAATAATAAGTATAATATTTATGTTAATATAGTAATAATAATAATAATAATAATAATAATAATAATAATAATAATAATAATAATAATAATAATAATAATAATAATAATAATAATAATAATAATAATAATAATAATAATAATAATACAAATAATAAAAATAATAATAGAAACTACCTTAAAGTATAAGCCTTCAAAAGGAATAGAAAAACGACTCAGCCTGGGCTCGAACCCCCGACCTCTCATTACACACAAACATGCCCAACCATCTCGTCTGTTCTATTTTTCAGTTGTATGAAACAGCAGCTTTACATATCGTGGTTTGGGGTCCGGATTGCAGTAAACTCACGATTCTTCTGCTTTCTCTTTCTTCAACACTTTCATTCATTCATCGTCTTCTTGACGTGTTAAAACTCAATAGAACAGCGGCAGTAGATCAGTAATAGAAACACTCGTATAGAAGCAGTGAATGACCAGCGAAACAATTAATTTGCAGGTTTGTGATCGAACAGAAATATTATAGTTTATATTAGTTTCAGTTTTAAATGGGTTTTCAAAGGTGACATTGTAACGACCCGGAAATTTCTGACCAAATTTAAACCTTAATCTTTATATGTTTCCGACACGATAAGCAAAATCTATAATGTTGAGTCTAGAAAGTTTGAAATCTATTTTCGGATAATCAGTTACCCTTTTGACCATTCCCGAGGATTCACGAACAACTGTTTGAAATTGAATATGTATATATATTCTAATTTGAAATGCATTACTAAATTGTTAAATGATATATTCGTTATATTAATATTACTACCTTCATTGTTGATATTAAAACAAATACTAATAATAATAATAATATCAATATTATTAATATTAGATACAATTGATTTTTTTTAAATTATTATCATTATCATCGTTAATATCATTATTATAATTAGTAGTAAAAAAAATATAATTTTTATTATTATGATTCATATTATTATTAGGTATTATTATTATCATATTGATATTAAAATTATCATAATTTTATTGTTATAACTTTTAAAATTTTTATTAATATTATTAATATCATATTATTATAAATTGTTATAATTAATAATTAATAAAAGAAATTTCAATATATAAATCGATATATAGAAACAGATATATACAAAGTGTTGATATATTAAAGGAATCAAATATTTGTATATCATTATCTACTATTTTTTTTTCTTTTTCCTATTAAACTCGTGAACTAATATCAACATCCCTCCAGCTTTATATAAGTCATACAATTATCAGATATTAGGGAAATCGTGCATTTATCTATCTCACACTAACTTCTTTGTTCTATTATTTCGGAATTAAACAGACATATACATTTTTTTTAATCGATAAACTTGTACATATAGCTTTTTGGTGAAAACTCGAATTCAAAGGAATTTCCAAAATCTGTAAACGTGGTCTTGCTAGTAATCATCCACTTCATCTATCTGCATATTTTCATGTTTCAATTCGCGAAATTAGATTCGAATTTAGAAATCAAAGTTAAATTTTTAGAAGTCAAACGGGTGTTCTCGGCTCAAATTCGTAACACCTGTTGCAATAATGATTCAATTGACGAATTGCAAAGTTTCTAGGTGTGATTTGAAGCGTACTTTGTGTTATAAATTTTGTCCGAAACGATCTTGAAATCAAAATCAATTTTTTTTCTTTCTTCTTGCTAACGACGAGCAGCAACACCCATTTGTCTTCTTTTATTTATTTTTTTTTTTTACTCTTCTCTTCCTCGATATCAAAACGTTTCTAAGTCAGACACAAGTTTAAACTTAAATTGGTAAATTGCTGTCATGATTAAAGAATCCGCTGGTTGAGTCAGTGTAGGGAAGATGATGAACATGGAATTACGGGTTTATAAATAACAGTGTGGATATTAAAACACTAAAACGGGCTATAGCCTAATGGTCTAAGGTGTTAACGGGCATTCGGAAGGTCAGGGGTTCGAGTCCCGTTTGCTGCAATCTTTTAAAAAAAACTTTAAAAGGGTATAATCTCTTTTTATTTTTATTTTTTCCCTTATTATTATTATTATTAGTGTAACCCCATTTAATATTATTAATGTTATTTTGTTAGAATTATAACAATAAATATTATTATTATTATTATTATCATATTTACAAATTATAAGTATTACAATTTGTGTTATCATAAATAGTAAAATAAGCATCATGATTATTAACATCATTTTGGTAATATCTTAAGTATTATTATTAATATTATTATTATTATTATTATTATTATTATTATTATTATTATTATTATTATTATTATTATTATTATTATTATTAATATTACTCTTTTTATTATCAACATCAATATTACCAACATTATTAATATTAACATTATAAAATTAACATTTTTTTTTTTAACCATAACTATTAATATACTATAATGAATATATATATTTTGTATACCAGAAATATATTTATTACACATACTAAAATTATATTAACACTACCTTTAATTACATATTAAGCATAATAAATTTTGTTATTAATAAAACACGATTAAAATAACAAGTAAATCACTTATAATATATAAATTATTCGATTACCATCATATGTGTTAATATATATATATAAATGATATAGGTTCGTGAATCCGAGGCCAACCTTATACTTGTTCAATGATGTTATATGTATTTTTACTACAAAATACATTAGGTGAGTTTCATTTGCTCCCTTTTTAATTGCTTCTGCAAAATATATTTTTGGGACTGAGAATACATGTGCTGCTTTTATAAATGTTTTACGAAATAGGCACAAGTACTAAAATTAATTCTACATGGGTTTGAATCAAAAATCCCCTAGCTTGGTAACTTTAACTATTGGTTTATGAACTGGTAGGCGCGAATCCTAAAGATAGATCTATCGGGTTTTACACCCCCACCCAGATGTTGTTCTAGTCACTACTAAACTAGAAGAACGGGTGTTTAGTACTTCGAGGTTAACGGAACGCATTTGATTCGGTGCACATATTATTATAACTCAGGGGTACACACTCTTGTTAAGGCTAGTTACCGGGTGCCCATAACTTATAGAATACTTTTCATACACTTACGAGTGTATTATGTTTATAAATATGAAATCTTGTGGTCTATTAAAATAATGGAAATGATTGTTATGATAAACCTATGAACTCACCAACCTTTTGGTTGACATTTTAAAGCATGTTTATTCTCAGGTACAAATCAAGTCTTCCGCTGTGCATTTGCTCATTTTAAGGACATTATTTGGAGTCGATCATCGCAATGAGACCAGATGTTGATGATTTCGTCCAGGTGGATAAGGACGGGTTGTTACATGTGGTATCAGAGCGTTGGTCATAGCGAACCAGGTCTTGCATTAGTGTGTCTGACTAGTAGTTGTTAGAATACATTAATGAGTCTGGACTTTGACCGTGTCTGCATGTTAAAAGTTTTGCTTATCATTTCTAGTCGGAAACCATCTGCTTATTATCCTTAGGAAATTGCCTACCTATCATTCTCCAGTCTAGACACGTTCTACTGCATTTAGTGCATTGATAGTGTATAGACGAAATTCATATCTTAGCGTATCTGATAATTCATATCTTAGCGCATCTGTAGACTTGCCTGATATATGCCATAGGTTCCTCTATAGTCTTCAAAATCTTTAGTACCATAAATATGGATTTAGAATATCATTTTATTTACGAAAATTATTTCATATCGAAGATCCATTCCATTCATCGATTTTCTCTTGGCAATGAACCTGAAAGCACTTACCGGTGAACCTGTTCGAGAAACCAATTATCCTCTCATTTCTAGAGTATCCCATCACGATTATATATTATCCTATATTTCAAATCTTACTCACCCGCTCGTTTCAATCGTCAATCATCCCAACATAATATAAGAAGTTAACGAACTACGTGCTCGAGTAATGGCTTTGGAGAATCTGGTGCGGAGGATACAAACATCAGCAGCAGCACCAGCAGCATAATCCGTATCATCATCATCAACGCCGACAATACTCTTAACACCCCAACCACAATCACGTCGTAAATCTCAACACCACGATCTGTACCTCGGATATCAACATCACACGCCTCAACATCATCATCTGTACTTCAAGTATAATCCCCGTTCTATATATCGTTTTACATCGATTACCTTTGCTTTACGTAACGTTCTACCTCATATATCTTCGTTCGACATGGTGATTATGAAATCTCTAATGTTTTAGAGATCATGTAATCCAGTATTAACGATAAATCAAATGAGTGTAATATTTTATTGACTCTTAAATCCATAATTACATCTGAAGAAAATATATATGCAAGTATATTTTCATAAAGATCGTAATTAAAAATTCTTTCGTACAAACTGTTAATGATGAAAATATTTTAACGGGTGGGTAGTACCCAAGGAATATTTAAAATTCACATTAACAAGTTACACTGTACATTCTTCGAATCTGATTCAACGGTCATTTACTATCCTACTTACAATCACCGATATACGTATCCATTCATCACAGAATAACCATATTCATTCAAATTTCATATTTGGATTTTGACCTATCAGAATCCAACAAGTGGCATAACGAAGAAAACATTGGATAAAAATAAAAAGTGTTAGAAACAAACGAATTAATTAATTGGAATTGTGATAGGATTTCACGCTAACTGTTCCGGCTAACTGTTCCCAGCTAACTGATTAACATTTAATTTATCGCAATTTACATTCTCGCAATTTTATTTATCGTCATTTAATTTCTGTTATTTACTTTTACGCACTTTAAATAACGGGACACGTATGCAAGGTTTCGACTTATCATATCGACCCATCTATATATATATTTCAGAACAACCGTAGACACTCTATATGTGAAGGTGGGAGTTGGCTATACAGGGTCGGAGTTGATTCCAAAATATATATATACTTTGAGTTGTGATCGACACCGAGACCGGTACACGGGTCACGATACGTATTATTTAATTCGAATATTATATATTAAATTATATATGAATCATTGAACCATTGGACTATTGGACTGCTAACTTTGGACAATTAAAACAAATTAAAATATTGATTATAACATATGAAACTAAACAATTCTTCAAGTTTGCCACTTGAATTCGTCCTAAACCTCATTTGCACCTCGACAATTACAATTCGCGTTCAAATCTTTCATGATTCTTGAGAACACCTCGATTGAGAAATTGAATCAGCCACACCTCGTTTATGGAAGAGAGATTCATGCATACAGTTATGCACCTGAGAAACTTTCAAAAACCGAAGTTACAGTTAACACGTATCCGCGTCAAAATTCCTTATCATCTATTAGTAAAAGCAACCCTACGACTCCTTTTCAAGTAGCCAATTTTGTCACAGCTCCACTTCGACTTCTCAGTAAGATTACTCTTAGTATAACCTCGATATAAATACGTTGTCCTTTTCGCCGTCGTTATTGGAGAACCTTTCATATTCCACGACATCATGTACAGCAACTCGGCATCCCTTTGGCGGAATCCGCAAGTCGTATTTTGAAAATCTGGCAGAACTTCTCCAGCTATATTTATGACATCTATCCCTAAGAATTTCATACACCGAATGTGAAGTTTCTGAAAAACGTCTTGAACTATGAAGTAGTTCTTGAAATGCTAATAAGCAGCAAAAACTGTAAACGACTTTAACAGTCAAAATTTTGATGATGAAGTACAGTGTGTTGGTAAAGCTCAGAAAAAGAGGAGGGTTGAAACTAGAAAACGGATTGAACAAAGTATGAAGGAGGATGTAGATAAATCACAAGGACTGAACCTGCCTTCAAAGGATTTAAATGATTCAGAACCTGCTGAAACCGTTAGTAAGAACCTTACTCGATATTCTAAACCTTTCCGGATGATATTCTTTATCATTACCTTATCTTAGATATTATAAGATATCTTCATATTTTCTGTTATACATATCCTTCATATTTCAGGAGATATTTTCACAACTATTCCTATCTGCGATCATGTATCTTTCCGTAATATCTGCGTTATAAAATAAAAGAAACTATGTTAGTTTCTAAATTCTGAAACCTTAGAAATTGAAATATGAATGTTTTGAAGTAATGTTGGAAACTGATGCATGAATTAGTATAATATAATGAAACTTGATCAACTTCATTATATTACAGTAGGTCATGTTAAGATTCTAATGGAATGTGATGATTCACAGTACCGTCATCATGTGCCATGTTACACGGCTCTTACATTCTGTCCAATTCCCAAACGTATTAGGAACATATCGTCTTGATAGTTCTATCTTTTCCATGGTATTCTGGTAATTTAACAAATCAAAATCGTGCCAATACCCTTTCTTAGAGCATTAGCAATGTTCATTTCAAATCTCCTACCTACGAATTCCGGACCATTACAAGAGACGCTTAAACGCAAGAGGAGGAAACGAAAGAATGAAGCTTCGAAGTAGAAATTGGGGTATAGATCGCAGCAAATGGGAGAAAGCATTAACTGTGGATGACAATGATTTAGAAGACAGAAGTAGGAACATCGAGATATAAGGAAAAATATAAAACCCAACAACCACCCAGAAATTTACAAACCGTGTATATCAATACGTATTGCAACGTAAAGACACGAGAGAATTAGAAACATTATAATTCCAAGGAAATCATAAAAGTGAATAGATTCTTCTGGCGGCAGATGAAAAAGAAGAATGAAAGATATGAAAGTTAGAAGTATAACAAAAATCAAAACGGGATGAAGCATTTTAAAGAATACCTTAAGGTATGAATTAGAGGAGGAAAAGTAGGAGATGTGGGATATGGAATAAGAAAAACGAAGGGGTAGATTTATAGTGAAATATCCGACAAAGAAATCGAAACAGATCGCCACATTAAATCAAAGAAGATCCTGATCGCCGAAGAATCAAATCTTATTACGTAAGATTTTCTGTAAATCCCTTAAATCCCGAAAATAAGGGGTAATTACGTCGTCGGTTGAAATGAATATAATTATTTACTCATTTCACTCTTTTGTGATAGCTTCACTCATACGTTTCACATGATTGAATCGTATTATCTATACCACTCAATAATGATAAAACTCCATTATCACCTCATAATCGTCATGAAAACATTCCTATTGTTATCCATGACAATCTCAATTAAATTTCGGGGACGAAATTTCTTTAACAGGTGGGTACTGTAACGACCCGGAAATTTCTGACCAAATTTAAACCTTAATCTTTATATGTTTCCGACACGATAAGCAAAATCTATAATGTTGAGTCTAGAAAGTTTGAAATCTATTTTCGGATAATCAGTTACCCTTTTGACCATTCCCGAGGATTCACGAACAACTGTTTGAAATTGAATATGTATATATATTCTAATTTGAAATGCATTACTAAATTGTTAAATGATATATTCGTTATATTAATATTACTACCTTCATTGTTGATATTAAAACAAATACTAATAATAATAATAATATCAATATTATTAATATTAGATACAATTGATTTTTTTTAAATTATTATCATTATCATCGTTAATATCATTATTATAATTAGTAGTAAAAAAAAAATATAATTTTTATTATTATGATTCATATTATTATTAGGTATTATTATTATCATATTGATATTAAAATTATCATAATTTTATTGTTATAACTTTTAAAATTTTTATTAATATTATTAATATCATATTATTATAAATTGTTATAATTAATAATTAATAAAAGAAATTTCAATATATAAATCGATATATAGAAACAGATATATACAAAATGTTGATATATTAAAGGAATCAAATATTTGTATATCATTATCTACTATTTTTTTTTCTTTTTCCTATTAAACTCGTGAACTAATATCAACATCCCTCCAGCTTTATATAAGTCATACAATTATCAGATATTAGGGAAATCGTGCATTTATCAATCTCACACTAACTTCTTTGTTCTATTATTTCGGAATTAAACAGACATATACATTTTTTTTAATCGATAAACTTGTACATATAGCTTTTTGGTGAAAACTCGAATTCAAAGGAATTTCCAAAATCCGTAAACGTGGTCTTGCTAGTAATCATCCACTTCATCTATCTGCATATTTTCATGTTTCAATTCGCGAAATTAGATTCGAATTTAGAAATCAAAGTTAAATTTTTAGAAGTCAAACGGGTGTTCTCGGCTCAAATTCGTAACACCTGTTGCAATAATGATTCAATTGACGAATTGCAAAGTTTCTAGGTGTGATTTGAAGCGTACTTTGTGTTATAAATTTTGTCCGAAACGATCTTGAAATCAAAATCAATTTTTTTTCTTTCTTCTTGCTAACGACGAGCAGCAACACCCATTTGTCTTCTTTTATTTTTATTTTTTTTTACTCTTCTCTTCCTCGATATCAAAACGTTTCTAAGTCAGACACAAGTTTAAACTTAAATTGGTAAATTGCTGTCATGATTAAAGAATCCGCTGGTTGAGTCAGTGTAGGGAAGATGATGAACATGGAATTACGGGTTTATAAATAACAGTGTGGATATTAAAACACTAAAACGGGCTATAGCCTAATGGTCTAAGGTGTTAACGGGCATTCAGAAGGTCAGGGGTTCGAGTCCCGTTTGCTGCAATCTTTTAAAAAAAACTTTAAAAGGGTATAATCTCTTTTTAATTTTTTTTTCCCTTATTATTATTATTATTATTATTAGTGTAACCCCATTTAATATTATTAATGTTATTTTGTTAGAATTATAATAATAAATATTATTATTATTATTATTATCATATTTACAAATTATAAGTATTACAATTTGTGTTATCATAAATAGTAAAATAAGCATCATGATTATTAACATCATTTTGGTAATATCTTAAGTATTATTATTAATATTATTATTATTATTATTATTATTATTATTATTATTATTATTATTATTATTATTATTATTATTATTATTATTATTATTATTACTCTTTTTATTATCAACATCAATATTACCAACATTATTAATATTAACATTATAAAATTAACATTTTTTTTAACCATAACTATTAATATACTATAATGAATATATATATTTTGTATACCAGAAATATATTTATTACACATACTAAAATTATATTAACACTACCTTTAATTACATATTAAGCATAATAAATTTTGTTATTAATAAAACACGATTAAAATAACAAGTAAATCACTTATAATATATAAATTATTCGATTACCATCATATGTGTTAATATATATATATAAATGATATAGGTTCGTGAATCCGAGGCCAACCTTATACTTGTTCAATGATGTTATATGTATTTTTACTACAAAATACATTAGGTGAGTTTCATTTGCTCCCTTTTTAATTGCTTCTGCAAAATATATTTTTGGGACTGAGAATACATGCGCTGCTTTTATAAATGTTTTACGAAATAGGCACAAGTACTAAAATTAATTCTACATGGGTTTGAATCAAAAATCCCCTAGCTTGGTAACTTTAACTATTGGTTTATGAACTGGTAGGCGCGAATCCTAAAGATAGATCTATCGGGTTTTACACCCCCACCCAGATGTTGTTCTAGTCACTACTAAACTAGAAGAACGGGTGTTTAGTACTTCAAGGTTAACGGAATGCATTTGATTCGGTGCACATATTATTATAACTCAGGGGTACACACTCTTGTTAAGGCTAGTTACCGGGTGCCCATAACTTATAGAATACTTTTCATACACTTGCGAGTGTATTATGTTTATAAATATGAAATCTTGTGGTCTATTAAAATAATGGAAATGATTGTTATGATAAACCTATGAACTCACCAACCTTTTGGTTGACATTTTAAAGCATGTTTATTCTCAGGTACAAATCAAGTCTTCCGCTGTGCATTTGCTCATTTTAAGGACATTATTTGGAGTCGATCATCGCAATGAGACCAGATGTTGATGATTTCGTCCAGGTGGATAAGGACGGGTTGTTACAGACATGGTGGTGGTTTATTAGATATGGGGGTGGTTTAAGGTGGCATGGTCATGGTTCATGGTTATAGTGGTGATAGTTATGGTAGTGGCTAATTGGATGGTTAGCCTAGGTTGCTTACAGTAGCAGGTTAGTTGCAACTTGCGTGTGTTTAGATCGACTAAAACATAGAGATCACGAGTGAAAAACGGTTTGCAGGAATAGGAGAGAGAGAGATGGTGGTTGATGGCGGTTGAGGGTGACGGTTGTTGTAGGTTGTTGATGATGGCGTGGTGGTTAGATGGGTCTCGTAGTGTTCTTGGGGTTCTCGGACGTATAAGAGAGAAAGATATAGGTGTCTATGTATATATCTTGCAAGTATATATATATATATATAATGGATTCAATGAATGATGATAAGGAAAGAACAAACACAGTGCCATCAATTTAACCAATCATGAATAGTATTATATCTACAATTCTATCAATTTAACCAATCATGTACAGTATTATAACTACAATTCATAAATTCACGAGTGATAATAATAATATAATATTAATATTAAATAAAACGTGCAAGATAGTAATTTTAATGCTGCCGACAGTTTTGAGGGGATAATATAGTGTACATTGCTAAACAGTTAAAATATAAAGTGTTCCTAAAAATTCCAAAATTTTAAATTAAACATATTTAATTATTTCACTCATTACCTGTTTGAAACCCGATCAAAAAGGTTCGAAAATTATTTATTTTCTGTTCCGATTTATATGTACGGAGTACTAATATTTAAACTTAAAAGGATAAAAATATTTTTAACAAATCTAGAATCTTCGTAATCAATTTACACTCCAGTTTTTATTTTAATCTTTCATAAACATGTATTATATTTATATTAAAACTAACGAAACGTCAACCGAGTGTCACTGACGATTACTAATTAGGCTCGAGATCAATTACTTTTAATATATTCTCTTTCTATATGCAAACAGTTTTAACTAACAAGTTTTAACTACTAAAATAAATATATTATATATTTTTAAACAATTAGATTTAATATAATTTGATATATTTACAAGAAACATTTAGATATACATATATATATATACATATCTGTATATTTACAATAGTAGTTTCCATTACATCGCATATTATTTTACATATTTATTTCCTAAAATTAAATCATATATTATATCAAATAATATTTCAAATTATTATATATATATATATATATATATATATATATATATATATATATATATATATATATATATATATATATATATATATATATATATATTTTTAAATATATATGTATCTATTTACAAATAGTTGTTCGTGAATCGTCGGGAATGGTCGAAGGTCAATTGATTTCATGAAACAGTTCAAAATTTTTGAGATTCAACATAACAGACTTTGCTTATCGTGTCAAAAATACAATATCATATTGAGAGTTTGGTTTAAAATTAGTCGAAATTTTCCGGGTCGTGACAGTACCTACCCGTTAAAGAAATTTCGTCCCGAAATTTGATTGGAATGGTCATGGTTGACAATAAGTATGTTTTTACGAAGCATACGAGCTAGAAATTAGGGTTTTATCATCATTGAGTAATATAGATAAAACAGTTCGATTACTCGAAGCATACGAGTGAAGCTGTATCAAAAGAATGAAATGAGTAAATGAAGATTTGTCATATCTTTTGACGTAGATAGGATTGATTTCCAGAGTCCAGAGGATTTGGAGAAAATATTTGTAATAAGATTTGATTCTTCGGTAATTAAAAAAATTAGTATCTTCTTTGATTAAATGCTAGGAACTGTTTCGATTGCTTTGTCGGATATCTCACTATAATTCCACTCTCTTTGTTTCTTTTATATTTTGGAGTTTCATCCTTTTGTTTTCCCTTTCCGACTTTAAGTCAAGCGAATAATGATCCAGAATTCGTAGATATAGAGTTTCGAATGATTATAATGTTCTAAGCAGGAAGGAACGTGATAGCACGATTTGATTTTCAAATTTATCAACATCACGGAAGATAGAACTATCAAGAATATACTTTCTTGATATGTTCAGAAGTTAAGCAGAATGAAAGAGTTATATAACATGGCACATGATGACGTTAGGGTCTGTAAATCATCACGTTCCATTAGAAACTCAGCATGACTTACTATAATATAATCACGTTGGCCAAGCGCCATTATATTATACTTACTCATGCTTCAATTCCCAACACTTCTCCACAATTCATTTATAATTAATTCTTAGAGTTTACAGAAGTTTTCAATATAATAGAATACAGAAAACACGAAGAGGCAGATAATTTTGGACAAGAATATTTATGAAAATATCTTCAGAAATATCGAAGATATTTATGACGATATTTTTGGAATTTCTAAGTTCGATGGTTGATGGAAAAGATTTTCTGCAAGATTTTAACATGAGTAAGGAGTAAGATATTCGTTGAAAGTTTCATCGGATCCAGAATTACCTGGATTCTTTGAATATAGGATTTGATCCTTGTATTTATTCTTGGTTTCCTTCATGGTTTGCTCAATCCAGTTTCCAGTACCAAATTTTCTATCGAGCATTCCCAATACTCCATTCTTTATCATCAACCTCTTGGTCATTTAGGCAACTAAAATTTTATTATTTTCTCTGCATTTAATGCAGCCATATCTGAATATTATCAATCCGAGGTGATTTCAGGAGAATTGTGTTTTTAGATGATTAAACGCTGATGGTAATATGGTGGAATATGAAAGGTTTCCCGGTAACAATAAAAGAGCACACATACATATTGAGGTTATAATAAGGTTGTTTCGAATGAAAAGTCGAAGTTGTCTTGCTGGAGTTGTGACAAAATTGACTATTTTGAAAAAGAACTGCAAAGTTATTTTGGTAATAATAACAGTAAAGGAATTAGCACAGCTACGTGTTAAACGTTTACTCAGTTTGCGAGAGTTTTTCAGATGCATAACTATATGTATCAAACTTTTCTTCTGTAGATGAAGTGCGGTTGGTTCGTCTTCTCGATTAAGGTGTTTTCAAGAATCATGAAAGGTTTGAACGCAGATTGTAATCGTCAGGATACAAATGAGGTTTTAAGATGAAATCAAGTGGCAGACTTGAAGAATTGTTTAGTTTCATATGTTATAATCAATATTTTAATTCATTTTAATTGTCCAAAGTTGTAGTCCAATAGTCCAATAGTCCAATATATAGTTTAATATATAATATTCGAATTAATTAATACGTATCGTGACCCATGTACCGGTCTCAGTATTGATCACAACTCAAACTATATATATATTTTGGAATCAATCTCAACCCTGTATAGCTAATTCTGTCATTTGCATATAGAGTGTCTATGGTTGTTCCAAGATAGATATATAGATGGGTCAATATGATATGTCGAAACCTTGTATACGTGTCCCGTTATTTAAAGTGCGAAAAATAAATACAGAAATTAAATGACGATAAATAAAATTGCGAGAATGTAAATTGCAAGAATGTAAATTGTGATAATTAAATTGCGGTAAATAAAATGTAAACAGTTAGCTAGGAACAGTTAGTGTGGATTCTTAACAATATTTCAATTAGTTAATTCGTTTGTTTCTAACAAATTTTATTTTTGTCCAATGTTTTCTTCATTATGCCACTTGTTGAATTTTGATAGGTCAAAATCCGAATATGAAATTGAATGAAAATGGTTATTCTGTGGTGAACGGATCTGTATATCGATGAATGTAATTAGGATAGTAAATGATTGTTGAATCAGATTCGAAGAATGTACAGTGTAACTTATTAATGTGAAATCTTAAATATTCATCGAGTATTACCTACCCGTTAAAATATTTTCATCATTAACAGTTGGTACAAAAGAATTTTAATTACGATCTTTATGAAAATATACTTGCATATATATTTTCTTCAGGTGTAATCATGGATTTAATGAGTCAATAAGATATTAAACTCATTTGATTTATAGTTAATACTAGATTACATAATCTCTAAAACTTTAGAAATTCCATAATCGCCATGTCGAGCGAAGATAATCGATGTAGAATGATACGTAGAACGAAGATAAAGTAGATAGAACGATACGTAGAACGATGATTAGGCTCGAGGTACAGAATGAGATGTTGAGGCATGTGATGTTGAAACTTGGGTTGTTGGTGGTACTGTTGGTGCCGGTAATGTTGCTGAAGCTGGTACGTTTTGCACCATATTTTTCAAGACTACAACTCGGGTGCGAAGCTTGTTGACATATTACTCCGGGATGATTGTTGGTAGAAACGAGCGAGTGAATAAGGTTTTGAATTTGAGACAGTATATAATCATGGCGATATATTCGAGAAATGAGGGTGAAAATGGTGTTTCGGACTGGTTCGTCGGTATGTGCTTCAGGTTCTTTGCCAAGAGGTGAATTCGGTTGGTGGAAGGGATCGCCTTCTTCGCGTCTCCATTGGTTAAGTCGACTATGAACTCATCCGATGAATTGGTTGGTCCATTCCGGTCATACTACTTTCGGAGCTTGAGTGGGACTCAATATCGGAATCCGAGGGGCTTGAACTAGTGATGAGTTCCATTTTGCTCGGTTAGATAAAGAGTTTTTGGTATGAAATGAATTTCGGATATCGAATGATATCCTAATTACATAGAATATCTATATATAGTACAGAAGATCCCGTAGATTACGAAGGGATTTAAGGAAACGTGTCAGATAAAGTCTACAGTAACAGATATACTAGGATATGAATTTATCTATACACTATCTATGCAATTAAGGCAGTAAGACGTGTCTAGACTTAGGAATGCTAAGCAGGAAATTTTCCACTAGGAATGATAAACAATACGTATAATATGCAGCTAAGGTCGTAGTCCAGACTCGCTAATGCCTTCTAACAACTATCAGTTAGACACACTAATGCAAGACCTGGTTCACTAGGACCAACGCTCTGATACCACCTGTAACAACCCGTCCTTATCTACCTGGACGAAGTCATCAACATTTGGTCCCATTGCGATGATTGACTCCAAGTAATGTCCTTAAAATGAGAAAATGCACAGTGGAAGACTTAATTCGTACCTGAGAATAAACATGCTTAAAAGTGTCAACCAAAAGGTTGGTGAGTTCATAGGTTTATCATAACAATCTTTTCAATATATTAATAGACCACAAGATTTCATTATTTATAAACATAATACACTCGCAAGTGTATGTAAAGCATTCTAAGTGGTTGAGCACTTGGTAACCATACTTAACATTTAATCAATGTCGCATATTCCCTTTATTATGAAATATCACTACACCGTACCAAGTGTAGTCACGAAACGAAGTACTGTGCAACCGTTGAATACTGGTCGTCCAGTCCGGTTGGGGTTGTCAGGCCCGATAGATCTATCAACAGGATTCGCATTTACAATACCCATGTAAATAGTAGTTACCAAGCTACAGGGAAATATGCCAGTGGTACAACTCAACGTAGAATATATTTTTAAGTACTTGTGTCTATTTTGTAAACATTTATAAAAGCAGCGCATGTATTCTCAGCTCAAAAATATATATTGCAAAAGCAATTAAAAAGGGAGCAAATGAAACTCACCAAATTGTATTTTGTAGTAAAAATACATATGATGTCATTTAACAAATATAGGGTTGACCTCGGATTCACGAACCTATTATTCAATCATGTATATTAATACATGTAATGGTAATCGAACAACTTTATATTTTACTTAGTGATTTAATTGTTATTTTAATAAATTATATGTTTTATCAATAAATAATTTAAATATTTCTATTTTATGTATTTTAACTAAATAATTAGTATTTATTATAAAACACTAATATAGATATGTTATATGTATTAACTATATTGTTTATATAACTAAAAATCATTTGATAAAATAATATTAATAATATTAAATAAAAAGTTGTATTGCTTTATAATAATAATATTAGTAAATACACTTAATAATGATAATAATAATAATTATGATTCTAAAAATAATAATACTTATAATGATAGTAATATTAGTAGTAATGTTGATAATAACAATAATGATAGTTTTTAATGATAATCATACTTATAACAAAAATGAAAATGATAATTTTAATAAAAATACTTTTGTTAATAAAAAAAATGAATATCTTGATGATAATACTAGTAATGGTATTAATAATAATAATAATCAAAATACTTATTTTAATGATAATACTAATAATAAGTATAATATTTATGTTAATATAGTAATAATAATAATAATAATAATAATACAAATAATAAAAATTATAATAGAAACTACCTTAAAGTATAAGCCTTCAAAAGGAATAGAAAAACGACTCAGCCTGGGCTCGAACCCCCGACCTCTCGTTACACACAAACATGCCCAACCATCTCGTCTGTTCTATTTTTCAGTTGTATGAAACAGCAGCTTTACATATCGTGGTTTGGGGTCCGGATTGCAGTAAACTCATGGTTCTTCTGCTTTCTGTTTCTTCAACACTTTCATTCATTCATCGTCTTCTTGACGTGTTAAAACTCAATAGAACAGCGGCAGTAGATCAGTAATAGAAACAATCGTATAGCAGCAGTGAATGACCAGCGAAACAATTAATTTGCAGGTTTGTGATCGAACAGAAATATTATAGTTTATATTAGTTTCAGTTTTAAATGGGTTTTCAAAGGTGACATGGTGGTGGTTTATTGGATATGGTGGTGGTTTAAGGTGGCATGGTCATGGTTCATGGTTATAGTGGTGATAGTTATGGTAGTGGCTAATTGGATGGTTAGCCTAGGCTGCTTACAGTAGCAGGTTAGTTGCAACTTGCGTGTGTTTAGATCGACTAAAACATAGAGATCACGAGTGAAAAACGGTTTGTAGGAATAGGAGAGAGAGAGATGGTGGTTGATGGCGGTTGAGGGTGACGGTTGTTGTAGGTTGTTGATGATGGCGTGGTGGTTAGATGGGTCTCGTAGTGTTCTTGGGGTTCTCGGACGTATAAGAGAGAAAGATAAAGGTGTCTATGTATATATCTTGCAAGTATATATATATATATATATATATATATATATATATATATATATATATATATATATATATATATATATATATATATATATAATGGATTCAATGAATGATGATAAGGAAAGAACAAACACAGTGCCATCAATTTAACCAATCATGAATAGTATTATATCTACAATTCTATCAATTTAACCAATCATGTACAGTATTATAACTACAATTCATAAATTCACGGGTGATAATAATAATATAATATTAATATTAAACAAAACGTGCAAGATAGTAATTTTAATGCTGCCGACAGTTTTGAGGGGATAATATATTGTCCATTGCTAAACAGTTAAAATATAAAGTGTTCCTAAAAATTCCAAAATTTTAAATTAAACATATTTAATTATTTCACTCATTACCTGTTTGAAACCCGATCAAAAAGGTTCGAAAATTATTTATTTTCTGTTCCGATTTATATGTACGGAGTACTAATATTTAAACTTAAAAGGATAAAAATATTTTTAACAAATCTAGAATCTTCGTAATAAATTTACACTCCAGTTTTTATTTTAATCTTTCATGAACATGTATTATATTTATATTAAAACTAATGAAACGTCAACCGAGTGTTACTGACGATTACTAATTAGGCTCGAGATCAATTACTTTTAATATATTCTCTTTCTATATGCAAACAGTTTTAACTAACAAGTTTTATATTTTTAAACAATTAGATTTAATATAATTTGATATATTTACAAGAAACATTTAGATATACATATATATATATATATATACATATCTGTATATTTATAATAGTAGTTTCCATTACATCGCATATTATTTTACATATTTATTTCCTAAAATTAAATCATATATTATATCAAATAATATTTCAAATTATATATATATATATATATATATATATATATATATACATTATATATATATATATATATATATATATATATATATATATATTTTTAATATATACATATATCTATTTACAAATAGTTGTTCGTGAATCGTCGGGAATGGTCGAAGGTCAATTGATTTCATGAAACAGTTCAAAATTTTTGAGATTCAACATAACAGACTTTGCTTATCGTGTCAAAAATACAATATCATATTGAGAGTTTGGTTTAAAATTAGTCGAAATTTTCCGGGTCGTGACAGTACCTACCCGTTAAAGAAATTTCGTCCCGAAATTTGATTGGAATGGTCATGGTTGACAATAAGTATGTTTTTACGAAACATACGAGCTAGAAATTAGGGTTTTATCATCATTGAGTAATATAGATAAAACAGTTCGATTACTCGAAGCATACGAGTGAAGCTGTCTCAAAAGAATGAAATGAGTAAATGAAGATTTGTCATATCTTTTGACGTAGATAGGATTGATTTCCAGAGTCCAGAGGATTTGGAGAAAATATTTGTAATAAGATTTGATTCTTCGGTAATTAAAAAAATTAGTATCTTCTTTGATTAAATGCGAGGAACTGTTTCGATTGCTTTGCCGGATATCTCACTATAATTCCACTCTCTTTGTTTCTTTTATATTTTGGAGTTTCATCCTTTTGTTTTCCCTTTCCGACTTTAAGTCAAGCGAATAATGATCCAGAATTCGTAGATATAGAGTTTCGAATGATTATAATGTTCTAAGCAGGAAGGAACGTGATAGCACGATTTAATTTTCAAATTTAACAACATCACGGAAGATAGAACTATCAAGAATATACTTTCTTGATATGTTCAGAAGTTAAGCAGAATGAAAGAGTTATGTAACATGGCACATGATGACGTTAGGGTCTGTAAATTATCACGTTCCATTAGAAACTCAACATGACTTACTGTAATATAATCACGTTGGCCAAGCGCCATTATATTATACTTACTCATGCTTCAATTCCCAACACTTCTCCACAATTCATTTATAATTAATTCTTAGAGTTTACAGAAGTTTCCAATATAATGGAATACAGAAAACACGAAGAGGTAGATAATTTCGGACAAGAATATTTATGAAAATATCTTCAGAAATATCGAAGATATTTATGACGATATTTTTGGAATTTCTAAGTTCGATGGTTGATGGAAAAGATTTTCCGCAAGATTTTAACATGAGTAAGGAGTAAGTTATTCGTTGAAAGTTTCATCGGATCCAGAATTACCTGGATTCTTTGAATATAGGATTTGATCCTTGTATTTGTTCTTGGTTTCCTTCATGGTTTGCTCAATCCGGTTTCCAGTACCAAATTTTCTATCGAGCATTCCCAATACTCCATTCTTTATCATCAACCTCTTGGTCATTTAGGCAACTAAAATTTTATTGTTTTCTCTGCATTTAATGCAGCCATATCTGAATCGTCGGTTATCAATCCGAGGTGGTTTCAGGAGAATTGTGTTTTTAGATGATTAAACGGTGATGGTAATATGGTGGAATATGAAAGGTTTCCCGGTAACAATAAAAGAGCACACATACATATTGAGGTTATAATAAGGTTGTTTCGAATGAAAAGTCGAAGTTGTCTTGCAGGAGTTGTGACAAAATTGACTATTTTGAAAAAGAACTGCAAAGTTATTTTGGTAATAATAACAGTAAAGGAATTAGCACAGCTACGTGTTAAACGTTTACTCAGTTTCCGAGAGTTTTTCAGATGTATAACTATATATATCAATCTTTTCTTCTGTAGATGAAGTGCGGCTGGTTCGTCTTCTCGATTAAGGTGTTTTCAAGAATCATGAAAGGTTTGAACGCAGATTGTAATCGTCAGGATACAAATGAGGTTTTAAGATGAAATCAAGTGGCAGACTTGAAGAATTGTTTAGTTTCATATGTTATAATCAATATTTTAATTCATTTTAATTGTCCAAAGTTGTAGTCCAATAGTCCAATAGTCCAATATATAGTTTAATATATAATATTTGAATTAATTAATACGTATCGTGACCCGTGTACCGGTCTCAGTATTGATCACAACTCAAACTATATATATATTTTGGAATCAATCTCAACCCTGTATAGCTAATTCCGTCATTTGCATATAGAGTGTCTATGGTTGTTCCAAGATAGATATATAGATGGGTCAATATGATATGTCGAAACCTTGTATACGTGTCCTATTATTTAAAGTGCGAAAAATAAATACAGAAATTAAATGACGATAAATAAAATTGCGAGAATGTAAATTGCAAGAATGTAAATTGCGATAATTAAATTACGGTAAATAAAATGTAAACAGTTAGCTAGGAACAGTTAGCGTGGATTCTTAACAATATTTCAATTAGTTAATTCGTTTGTTTCTAGCAAATTTTATTTTTGTCCAATGTTTTCTTCATTATGCCACTTGTTGAATTTTGATAGGTCAAAATCCGAATATGAAATTGAATGAAAATGGTTATTCTGTAGTGAACGGATCTGTATATCGATGAATGTAAGTAGGATAGTAAATGATTGTTGAATCAGATTCGAAGAATGTACAGTGTAACTTATTAATGTGAAATCTTAAATATTCATCGAGTATTACCTACCCGTTAAAATATTTTCATCATTAACAGTTGGTACAAAAGAATTTTAATTACAATCTTTATGAAAATATACTTGCATATATATTTTCTTCAGGTGTAATCATGGATTTAATGAGTCAATAAGATATTAAACTCATTTGATTTATAGTTAATACTAGATTACATAATCTCTAAAACTTTAGAAATTCCATAATCGCCATGTCGAGCGAAGATAATCGATGTAGAATGATATGTAGAACGAAGATAAAGTAGATAGAACGATACGTAGAACGATGATTAGGCTCGAGGTACAGAATGAGATGTTGAGGCATGTGATGTTGAAACTTGGGTTGTTGGTGGTACTGTTGGTGCCGATAATGTTGCTGAAGCTGGTACATTTTGCACCATATTTTTCAAGACTACAACTCGGGTGCGAAGCTTGTTGACATATTACTCCGGGATGATTGTTGGTAGAAACGAGCGAGTGAATAAGGTTTTGAATTTGAGACAGTATATAATCATGGCGATATATTCAAGAAATGAGGGTGAAAATGGTGTTTCGGACTGGTTCGCCTGTATGTGCTTCAGGTTCTTTGCCAAGAGGTGAATTCGGTTGGTGGAAGGGATCGCCTTCTTCGCGTCTCCATTGGTTAAGTCGACTATGAACTCATCCGATGAATTGGTTGGTCCATTCCGGTCATACTGCTTTCGGAGCTTGAGTGGGACTCAATATCGGAATCCGAGGGGCTTGAACTAGTGATGAGTTCCATTTTGCTCGGTTAGATAAAGAGTTTTTGGTATGAAATGAATTTCGGATATCGAATGATATCCTAATTACATAGAATATCTATATATAGTACAGAAGATCCCGTAGATTACGAAGGGATTTAAGGAAACGTGTCAGATAAAGTCTACAGTAACAGATATACTAGGATATGAATTTATCTATACACTATCTATGCAATTAAGGCAGTAAGAGGTGTCTAGACTTAGGAATGCTAAGCAGGAAATTTTCCACTAGGAATGATAAACAATACGTATAATATGCAGCTAAGGTCGAAGTCCAGACTCGCTAATGCCTCCTAACAACTATCAGTTAGACACACTAATGCAAGACCTGGTTCACTAGGACCAACGCTTTGATACCACCTGTAACAACCCGTCCTTATCCTCCTGGATGAAGTCATCAACATTTGGTCCCATTGTGATGATTGACTCTAAGTAATGTCCTTAAAATGAGCAAATGTACAGCGAAAGACTTAATTCATACCTGAGAATAAACATGCTTAAAAGTGTCAACCAAAAGGTTGGTGAGTTCATAGGTTTATCATAACAATCTTTTCAATATATTAATAGACCACAAGATTTCATTATTTATAAACATAATACACTCGCAAGTGTATGTAAAGCATTCTAAGTGGTTGAGCACTTGGTAACCATACTTAACATTTAATCAACGTCGCATATTCCCTTTATTATGAAATCTCACTACACCGTACCAAGTGTAGTCACGAAACGAAGTACTGTGCAACCGTTGAATACTGGTCGTCCAGTCCGGTTGGGGTTGTCAGGCCCGATAGATCTATCAACAGGATTCGCGTTTACAATACCCATGTAAATAGTAGTTACCAAGCTACAGGAAAATATGCCAGTGTTACAACTCAACGTAGAATATATTTTTAAGTACTTGTGTCTATTTTGTAAACATTTATAAAAGCAGCGCATGTATTCTCAGCCCAAAAATATATATTGCAAAAGCAATTAAAAAGGGAGCAAATGAAACTCACCAAATTGTATTTTGTAGTAAAAATACATATGACGTCATTTAACAAATATAGGGTTGACCTCGGATTCACGAACCTATTATTCAATCATGTATATTAATACATGTAATGGTAATCGAACAACTTTATATTTTACTTAGTGATTTAATTGTTATTTTAATAAATTATATGTTTTATCAATAAATAATTTAAATATTTCTATTTTATGTATTTTAACTAAATAATTAGTATTTATTATAAAACACTAATATAGATATGTTATATGTATTAACTATATTGTTTATATAACTAAAAATCATTTGATAAAATAATATTAATAATATTAAATAAAAAGTTGTATTGCTTTATAATAATAATATTAGTAAATACACTTAATAATGATAATAATAATAATTATGATTCTAAAAATAATAATACTTATAATGATAGTAATATTAGTAATAATGTTGATAATAACAATAATGATAGTTTTTAATGATAATCATACTTATAACAAAAATGAAAATGATAATTTTAATAAAAATACTTTTGTTAATAAAAAAAATGAATATCTTGATGATAATACTAGTAATGGTATTAATAATAATAATAATCAAAATACTTATTTTAATGATAATACTAATAATAAGTATAATATTTATGTTAATATAGTAATAATAATAATAATAATAATAATAATAATAATAATAATAACAATAATAATAATAATAATAATAATAATAATACAAATAATAAAAATAATAATAGAAACTACCTTAAAGTATAAGCCTTCAAAAGGAATAGAAAAACGACTCAGCCTGGGCTCAAACCCCCGACCTCTCGTTACACACAAACATGCCCAACCATCTCGTCTGTTCTATTTTTCAGTTGTATGAAACAGCAGCTTTACATATCGTGGTTTGGGGTCCAGATTGCAGTAAACTCACGGTTCTTCTGCTTTCTCTTTCTTCAACACTTTCATTCATTCATCGTCTTCTTGACGTGTTAAAACTCAATAGAACAGCGGCAGTAGATCAGTAATAGAAACACTCGTATAGCAGCAGTGAATGACCAGCGAAACAATTAATTTGCAGGTTTGTGATCGAACAGAAATATTATAGTTTATATTAGTTTCAGTTTTAAATGGGTTTTCAAAGGTGACATGGTGGTGGTTTATTGGATATGGTGGTGGTTTAAGGTGGCATGGTCATGGTTCATGGTTATAGTGGTGATAGTTATGGTAGTGGCTAATTGGATGGTTAGCCTAGGTTGCTTACAGTAGCAGGTTAGTTGCAACTTGCGTGTGTTTAGATCGACTAAAACATAGAGATCACGAGTGAAAAACAGTTTGTAGGAATAGGAGAGAGAGAGAGATGGTGGTTGATGGCTGTTGAGGGTGACGGTTGTTGTAGGTTGTTGATGATGGCGTGGTGGTTAGATGGGTCTCGTAGTGTTCTTGGGGTTCTCGGACGTATAAGAGAGAAAGATAAAGGTGTCTATGTATATATCTTGCAATTATATATATATAATGGATTCAATGAATGATGATAAGGAAAGAACAAACACAGTGCCATCAATTTAACCAATCATGAATAGTATTATATCTACAATTCTATCAATTTAACCAATCATGTACAGTATTATAACTACAATTCTAAATTCACGGGTGATAATAATAATATAATATTAATATTAAACAAAACGTGCAAGATAGTAATTTTAATGCTGCCGACAGTTTTGAGGGGATAATATAGTGTCCATTGCTAAACAGTTAAAATATAAAGTGTTCATAAAAATTCCAAAATTTTAAATTAAACATATTTAATTATTTCACTCATTACCTGTTTGAAACCCGATCAAAAAGGTTCGAAAATTATTTATTTTCTGTTCCGATTTATATGTACGGAGTACTAATATTTAAACTTAAAAGGATAAAAATATTTTTAACAAATCTAGAATCTTCGTAATCAATTTACACTCCAGTTTTTATTTTAATCTTTCATAAACATGTATTATATTTATATTAAAACTAACGAAACATCAACCGAGTGTCACTGACGATTACTAATTAGGCTCGAGATCAATTACTTTTAATATATTCTCTTTCTATATGCAAACAGTTTTAACTAACAAGTTTTAACTACTAAAATAAATATATTATATATTTTTAAAAAATTAGATTTAATATAATTTGATATATTTACAAGAAACATTTAGATATACATATATATATATATATATATATATATATATATATACATATCTGTATATTTATAATAGTAGTTTCCATTACATCGCATATTATTTTACATATTTATTTCCTAAAATTAAATCATATATTATATCAAATAATATTTCAAATTATTATATATATATATATATATATATATATATATATATATATATATATATATATATATATATATATATATATATATATATTTTTAAATATATATATGTATCTATTTACAAATAGTTGTTCGTGAATCGTCGGGAATGGTCGAAGGTCAATTGATTTCATGAAACAGTTCAAAATTTTTGAGATTCAACATAACAGACTTTGCTTATCGTGTCAAAAATACAATATCATATTGAGAGTTTGGTTTAAAATTAGTCGAAATTTTCCGGGTCGTGACAGCCCAACTCTCACGGCATCTTCTATAAAGAAAAAAAAATTTGTATTAGCCTAGGTTTGAACCCATGACCTCTCGTTTCCCACCAACACCCCTAACCATTCGTCTATCCTTGATTTTCTGAAATAAAACACAGATTATTTTCTTTTTACTCTTTTTCCATCTTCATCTTCTTAATCATACCATTTTTGTAATAGGAAAAAGAAAGAAAAAGATTTGGTAATATCGATCATCATCATCTCTGCATCATTATCATACTCACATCATCATCGTCTGACTATCATCATCATATCGTAATCATTATTGCTGCATCATTTCGTCTTCAACCTTCATCATCTTCGTGATATCATCTTCATCATACATCATGTTACTCCGCTGGACCAGATGCAATTCGTAAAGGAACCACAAAGAATAGTTCGATTTGCAACATAAAACAAGTATCGTAGCAGCAGGAGTTTAAGGGTCACGGTGGTTGGAAACAGCAAGCAGAAAAAAAATATTAAACATGTAGCAAAAACAGAATAGCTGTAGCGTAGCAGCAATAAAAGGTCATGGTGGTGGTTCGAGGTGGTTTATAGTGGTTGTAATGATAGAAGGTGGTGGTTGTTTCACGAAGAAGAAAATAAGAGAGAAGGAGGAGAGAGAGGAATAGCGAGGGTTGTCGTGGGTCTTGGTGCTTAGGGTGGCGATGGTGTGGTTTGTGGTGGTGTAAAGATGGTCCTAGGTGCTCACGGTGGTTATGGCTTCGGTGGTGTTTCAACGAAGGTGATGAAGTGACGGTTTATTGTCATTCGAACAAGGATAAAAGAAAGCACAGGTTGTTAATGGTGGTCTCATCATGGCTCGGGTGGTGAACGCCGGAGGTGGTTGAGTGGTACTTTTATGATCAAAGAAGTAGAAAACGAAAACATGTTTGCGTTGGGTTTGATCGAAACAGAATAGTAACAATATAAGTGATGAACGTAAATAAATAAAACAAGTGTAGCTGATGATCATATGGTTTTAGTTGATGCATGCGTATAACATATATAGAGTTTAAATATTTCTATTGCAAGAAATTGGATATAGAGGTGGGTTTGTGTTGGTTTCACTGGAAAACAAAAACAATAATGTGGTAGGGTTAGTTTTTGACTTATGCAGAAAATAAACAAAGGTGATGGATGATAGGTTGGTAATATGTATGTGAAGTCAAAAGGTTACAAGAAACAAAACTAAAAGAAAGTGGTGTTCCATCATGGTTACTCATATGTGTCTAAATGGATGTATGTATATATATATTAAGATAGTTAAAGAACAAAAAGAAACAGTAGGGATTCAACTAATGTGTTTATAACAAAAAGGAATCCAAATAATTTATCTGTCGATATCAATCGATCGCATTAAAAAAAATAATACAACTTAGTGGAAAACAACAAGTGGCTTTAATTGTCATTTACGTTTTTAAGTTGAAGTGGGGTTTGGAAAAGAAATCATCTAATGATGATGGATGGCTGCCAAAATAATTTATTTTTTATTTTTTATTTTTTTAAAAAAAATATGATTAAAATCATTTCCTAATCGAATAGAACACTCACTTTGTAAAAGAATGAATTATCAATTCAATTATAAAAGATTAAAAGAAAGTGGAGTGTTGTTTAAGTTTAATAATCCATAGCAAGCCAAGATCGGTTTTTCCATTCATTTAATATTCGAGATGAAGGCTCACCATGTATTAAATAATTCGATCCTTTTTAATATATAAAGAAAACGAGACACATAAAGAGGAAACAGTACAAGGTGAGTGTTATGTAACGGTTCTTGTTTCAAAATTTCTTATTTCATTACTACGACTCTACTTTGGTAACAAATTCATATTATCAATAGAAGTAACAACTATATACGAGGTTTTAAAAAAAATATATATATAACATTGCTAATTTAAAATAAACGATTAACGTATTTCAAGTTATATATATCAATATATATCTATATATAATTGTATATACAAATCTATTTACAAATAATTGTTCGTGAATCGTCGAGAACGGTCGATGGTCAATTGAACAGTTCAAAATTTTTGAGATCCAACCTAACAGACATTTCTTATCGTGTCGAAAATATTACATCGTATCGAGAGTTTGGTTTAAAAATAGTCGAAATTTTCCGGGTCATTACACACCTGCACTAACCATTTTGCGCGACGCGCCCCCATATGCGCGGCGCGCGTTAATGCATAAAACGGGCTGTTTGCCAAATTTTCACATAGAAGGCCAAAACTTCCAAACCCAAAACCACATAACATAAATTCGGTCACAACCCAAGTAGTTTACATATGTCGAGGATTAGAGTTCACAAAAGGGCACGACGACCCGTACAATCACCACAATCACCAAAGTATTTTCGACCCACGAGTTTAAGTGCCAAACAAAAGACTAGCATGGTGTTTGGGATTAAACTACCCAAAACCTAAGTCAAAACACAAAAGCCTCCACTATCAAATCCAAAGAGGTGAAATCTCTAATCCAAACGTATACCATTTCCCTTGTCCACGCCGGAGCCTATAAAAAGGTAAACAACGAGAGGGTAAGCTAAAGCTTAGTGAATGCAATAATTATACACATACATATATAATCTACTTCACCAAGAGGGCAATTTAGTTGGTGGAAAGGATCGTCGTTTTCGCGCCTCCATTGATTAAGTCGACTACGAACCCATTAGATGAATTGGGGATAGCTGATTGGTTGATTGATTCTGGTGACGCTGCTTCCGGAGCTTAGGTGAATATCCGTGTCGGAATAACTGTCGGAATCTAAGGAATTCGAACTGGTTGAGGGATTCATATCGTACGATCAAATGAAGGATTTTCGATAAGAAATAGATTATAGAATGTAGATTAGTACCCTGCAATACATAATTTACATATGCATATATAATACTAAAATCCCATAAGTTACGGAGGAATCTACGGAATTTGTCAGGCAAAGGTAACAATAACAGATACGCTAAAATATGAATTTTGTCTATACACTATTCATGCAGTCAATGCATTAAAACGTTTCTAGACTAAGAATAATAAGCAGGTAATTTCCTAAGGATGATAAGCAGATGATTTTCGACAAAAATGATAGGCAAAACTTTTGACATGCAGACACGGTCGAAGTCCAGACTTACTAATGCATCCTAGCGACTATTAGGTAGACACACTAATGCAAGACTTGGTTCACTAAGACCACCGCTCTGATACCAACTGAAAGGACCCATCCTAATCCATCCGGACGAAGTCCATATCGATTATAAATGATTCACAATAGTTGGTTACATCGCGAGGTACTTGACCTCTATATGATACATTTTACAAACATTGCATTCGTTCTTAAAAGACAAACTTTCATTTACATCGAAAGTTGACGACATGCATACTATTTCATAATACATCCAACTATATTTGACTTAATAATAATCTTGATGAACTCGACGACTCGAATGCAACGTCTTTTGAAATATGTCATAAATGACTCCAATAATATCTCTAAAATGAGCAAATGCATAGCGAAAGATTTCTTTCTACCTGAGAATAAATATGCTTTAAAGTGTCAACCAAAAAGGTTGGTGAGTTCTTTAGTTTATCATAATCGTTCATCATTTTAATAGACCACAAGAATTTCATTTCCAAATTTCATAAATATACGTCCCATGCATAGAGACAAAAAATCATTCATATGGATTGAACCCTGGTAACCGACATTAACTAGATGCATATAAGAATATCCCCTATCATTCCGGGAAATCCTTCGGACATGATATAAAACAACATCGAAGTACTAAAGCATCCGGTACTTTGGATGGGGTTCGTCGGGCCCATAGATCTATCTTTAGGATTCGCGTCAATTTGGAGATCGGTTTCCAAATTCTTAGATTACCAGACTTAATAAAAAGGGGCATATTCGATTTCGATAATTCAACCATAGAATGTAGTTTCACGTACTTGTGTCTATTTTGTAAATCATTTATAAAACTTGCGCATGTATTCTCAGCCCAAAAATATAAAGGGTAAAAAGGCAAATGAAACTTACCTAATGTATTTTGTAGTAAAAATACATATGACAACATTAGACAAACTGAACAATGCAAGGTTGGCCTCGGATTCACGAACCTATATCATTTGTATATATATTAAAACATATACTTGAAATCGAATAAATTTATTTATTATATCCTAATTTATATATTATATATTTAATTTGTGTATATATTTCAAATAATTAATATCTATATAGTTATGTTAATATATTTTTGGTTTGTATTATATTAAAATACTTAAATTGTTATATATGAATATTTATATATAATATGTTAATATGATTATTAAAACTTATATGTAATATTACTAATGTTTCATTAATCTATATTAAGCTATATATTTATTTTATACAAAATTCTCATTTATGGTTGTAATATATTTTGTACATTAATATATGCATAATTTATATATAATTAATATTTACACCTTAAATTAATAATAGTCGGTATATATCAAAAGTAGGTTCATAGTAATACTCATATTAAAGTTTAAACTTTTATGATTTTTCTATATATATATATATATATATATATATATATATATATATATATATATATATATATATATATATATATATATATATATATATATATATATATATATATATATATATATATATATGTGTGTATGTTACGTATGGCTATACATTTTTAATCATCGTAAAATCTAATCCTCAAGCTAACTTATCATAGTATTTCGTATTATTTTGTAAACTTTATACCATAATCATATTACTTATCATATATACACATATATTTTCGTAAACAATTCTACTTATCTTTTATTTTCATTCATATTCATATTATAAATTCTTTATATTACAAGTTAGTACTACATATCATACTTATTTCATATTTATTTGTATATCATATTATTATCATTAACATTTTCAATAAAAATGATAATATAACAATAACAATGATAACTATAGAAACAATAATAATAACCATAATAATAATCATAATAACTAATAATAATGCTAATAATAATAATAGAAATTAAAATAGAGATATATACCCTTGTAAAAGCTTAGTGTAAAAAAAATACCCACTACGAGGCTCGAACCCGCAACCTCAAGAAACCCGTCACTACCCCTTAACCATTCCTCCAGTTGTGTTTTTCTGAATATTATGAGATTTTAATTATCTTAACTCGTATAACTGTTTTCTCCCTCTTTTCTTCTTCTTCTTCAAATTGACCATCGACTAGGAAATCAAAATGTTTAACAGATGTTTATTTACATCAAGATAACCATAATTTAACCAATATCAGTTGTTTATATGTATTGAAAGAAAAAAAAATAAATAAATAAGAGATCAATATGTTGCTACAGCCGTCGCTATATATTGAAAAAAAAATGAAATCGATTTTGGATTTGGAGGCTGTCATAGACGAAACTTATAACATGAAATATGTTAGAAAATGTTCGTGGAAACACTATAAATCATCAATTTAATTTGAATTGAAACGAATATCACGAATTTGATTGATGAACAAAGTTTGACTTTTAAATTCAAAAACTTTGACTCACAAATTAGGATTTGATATAAGAAATTGTGATTTGAAAATTTACGGAGAGTTTGAGTAAAGGATTTGTACCAACACTGCATTAACAGATTTTGAATTTGATTTCGAATTCGAATTTTGATGAAAAAAATGAAGAACAGGGAAAAAATGGCAGTTTTATTATTTTTCTTTTTGATTTAATAAGCTTAATCAAGTTGCTTCAGCTGTAATGGTTAATCGATGACAGAAAGTGAATGAATTTCTTATCAAATTGGATTAATCGAATATATACAAAGAATCCCATGGTCGACGTATTACTGCAGTAAAGAAGTAAAAAATAATAATAATAATGACAATGACCTGCAACAGATTTTGGTTGTATATGTTGTTTACATTTGATTGGGAATCAATCTTAGAGACAGGATCCAAAATCACTACAGAAGGTTAGTACACACAAACTGATCCATAATCAAAATTCGCTGTTAACTTTATTTTATATATTAATAATAAATATTTATAAATATTAATAATAGATACTAATAATAATAACATTAATAATATTAATAATAGATATGATAATGTTAATAATGATATTACAAATACTAATATTATTGATCATAAATAATGGTAGTTATAATAATAATAATTATAAAAATGGTGATGATCATATTAATAATAAAAAAAATAATAATTCTTGATGATAATGCTTAATAATAATATTATTAATAATAAGTTACATGTTTTATTTTATTTTTTTATATCTATATAATATATATTATATTTGTATTTATAATAATACAAATAATAATAATAATAATACTAATATTAATATTAAGTATTTATTTTTTATAATAATAATGAAAGTAATAATAATAAAATTAGTAAGGATAACAGATTTAACGTACTAAATTTCATGTAATAATATAACTAATACTGATATTAATATTATTATTAGTATTATTTATAATAAGGAAAGTAATAATAATATCATCATAACAATTATATTCTAATTTATACTTATCTTTAATATTACACTTTATTATTCATGTAGTATCTAATAGTTATATATTATATATACTTTAATATCTAATATTTATACTTTACAACAAATATATTAATAATAATAATAACAATCTTATTAATAATATTAATAATAATACTAGTAATGATAATAATATTAAAATAGCAATTATATGCAGACCTGTAATTGAGTTAAATATATTACCATTTATTATATTATATCTGCCAATTATATAATATTTCAATTTTTATTTTAAATCATTATATATATATATATATATATCTTATTTATTAGTATTTGTTCGTGAATCGTCGGGAATAGTCAAAGGTCAAATGTATACATGAACACGGTTCAAAGTTTCTTGAGATTCATTTTAACAGACTTTGTTTATCGTTTCGAAATCATATAAAGATTAAGTTTATATTTGGTCAGAAATTTCCGGGTCGTCACAGTACCTACCCGTTAAAGAAATTTCGTCCCGAAATTTGAGTGGGATGGTCATGAATAATAATAAGTATGTTTTCATGACTCATATGAGCTGATAATTAGAGTTTTATTACCGTTGAGTAATAAGGATGAAATAATTCGATTATTCGAAGAGTACGAATGAAGCTATCACTAAATAGTGAAATGAGAAAGGCAAGTTTTATCATAACTTTTGGTTAGTCATGGTTGAATTTTTAGAAAAACAGGGTGCGTCTTAACTTTTGATGTTGTCTGGTTTGAATTTCGGAATTCAAGGGATTTAAGAAAATCTTCAAAATCTAAAAGATTTGATTCTTCGGCGAATAATAAAACTAAGATCTCTTTAATTAAATGCGGAGATATGCCTTGATTTCTCTATCAAACATTTTTCTATAATTTAACTTCTTCCGTTCCATTACTTTTATCATTTCTATACTAAATTCCCAATTTCAAGAGATTATGAAAATGCTTAATTCAGTTCTAATCCTTGTCCTTATCCTTACTATCGCAACAATTATTCTTATTTTTCAACTTCCACCAGAGGAATCTGCTTACTTCTATTTTGCCCTTGGGGTTATAGTACTTATAATTTTCCCGTGTCTTTATGTTGCGATAAACATTAATATACACGATTTGTAATTTAGGTGTTGTTATCGGGCTTTATCTCTTTCCTTATATTTCAATGTCCCTATTTCTATTTTCCTATAATCATTGTCATCCACAGTTAATACTCCCTCCTATTTGCTGCGATTTATACTCCAATTTCTATTTCAGAGCTTTGTCCCTTCGTTTCTTCTTCTTGCGATTGGGCATCTCTTGTAATGGTCCAGAATTCGCAGATATAAGTTTCAGAATGAACATTGTTAATGTTCTAGGAAGGAAATGGTAATATTACAATCTGACTTGTCAGATTACCAGAATTCAAGGAAAAGATAGGACTATCAAGAAAATATGTTCTTGACATGTTTATAGATTAGACAGAACGTAAGAGTCGTGTAATATGGCATATGATGATGTTATGATCTGTGAATCATCACATTCCATTTAGAAACTCAGCATGACTTACTGTAATATAATCACGTTGATCAAGTGTCATTATATTATACTAACTCATGCATCAGTTCCCAACACCACTTCAAAACATTCATATTTTAAACTCGAAGGTTTCAGAATTTAGAAACTAAAATAGTTTCTTTCATGGTATAACACAGATAGCGCAGAGATATAATTAATATCGGACGAGAATATTTATGAAGATATCTTCAGAAATATTGAGGATATTAATAAAGAAATATACGATGATATCTTAGAATTTCAGAATCAAATTGTGATGAAGAATTTCATTCACGATGATTTATAATGATTACAGAACAAGGTATTTGCTAAAGATTTCATCAAAATCTTTTGGATTCTTTAAGTACAGTGTTAGTCCTTGTGATTTGTTCAGAGTCTCCTTCATGGTTTGCTCAGTCCGGTTTCCAGTTCTAACTGTTCTGAGCTTTGCTAACATACTATTCTTTATCTTTATACCTTCGACGATTAAGGTGGTGTACAGTTTTTGGCTGCTGTATTCAGCTTGTACAGTTTTTGCTGCTGTATTCAGCTTGCACAGTTTTTGCTGCTGTATTCAGCTTTTTTAGAATTTGAAGTTTTGATTTGTAGACTTGGTGCTTTTCAAAATTTCAGAGTGGAAGATCATAATTCTTAAGAGATAAGGATTATATGTGTACTTATAACTGTTGATGTAGACATGCTGCGAGATTTCAAAATACTGATTGCTAATTCTCGGTAATTGGTATGGCAATTCTCGTTATAAGATGTGGCTGAGTATATGAATAGGTTTTAATGAACAATTATACTGATTCTTCGGAGAGACTTAAACCAATGAGTAATAAAGTTGCTGGTAAGTTTACTGCTAATATGGTGAGATATAAATGGTTTCCTGGTATCGATGATGAAAGACAACGTACATATCAAGGTTATAATAAGATGGTTTTGAACGAAAAGTCGAAGTTGACTTGCTGGAGCTGTGACAAAATAGGTTAATCCAAATAAAATTCGAAGTTGCTTTGCTAAAGCTGTGACAAAATTGGCTACTTTGAAGAGGGATTGTAAAGTTATTTTCGGTAATAACAACGCCGAAGGAGTTAGCACAGATATGTGTTAAACGTTTACTCAGGTTCCGAGTGTTTTTAGGTGCATAACTAGATGCATCAATCTTTTCTTCCGTAGATGAAGTGCGGTTGGTTCATCCTCTCGATTGAGGTGTTTTCAAGAATCATGAAAGGTTTGAACGCAGATTGTAATCGTCAAGATACAAATGAGGTTTAAGATGAAATCAAGTGGCAAACTTGAAGTATTGTTTAGTTTCATATGTTATAATCAATATTTTAATTCATTTTAATTATCCAATGTTGGTAGTTCTCAGTTGATAGTCTACAGTTAGCAGTTCAATAATTCATATATAGTTTAATATGTAATATTTGAAATAATTAATACGTATCGTGACCCGTGTACATGTCTCAGACTCGATCACAACTCAAATTATATATATTATTGTAGAATCAACCTCAACCCTGTATAGAGAACTCGTTCATTACTGCATATAGAGTGTCTATGGTTATTCCAAATAATATATATATATGCGTCGATATGATATGTCAAAACCTTGTATACATGTCCCGATATTTAAAGTGCGTAAAAATAAATAACAGAAATTTAAATGACAATAAATAAATGCGTAAAGTAAATAACAGAAATTAAATGACGATAAATAAAATTGCGAGAATGTAAATTGCGATAATTAAATTGCGATAAATAAAATGTTAGCTAGGAACAATTAGCTAGGAACAGTTAGCGTGGATTCTTAACAAAATTTCTCATAGTTAATTTGTTTGTTTCTAACAAATTTTATTTTGTCAAATGTTTTCTTCATTATGCCACTTGTTAGATTCTGATAAATCAAAATCCCAATATGAAATTGGATGAAAATGGTTATTCTGTAGTGAATGAATACGTATGTCTGTGGATGTAAGTAGGACAGTAAATGACTGTTGAATCAGATTCGAAGAATGTACAATGTAACTTATTAATGTGAAATCTAAATATTCCTCGAGTATTACCTACCCGTTAAAATATTTTCACCATTAACAGTTTGTACGAAAGAATTTTTAATTATAATCTTTATGAAAATATATATACATATATATTTTCTTCAGATATAATCACGGATTTAATGAGTTAATGTGATATTAATCTCATTTGATTTATTGTTAGAACAAGAATATATAATCTCTAAAACATTAGACATTACATAATCGCCATACTAAATGAAGATAATTGATGTAGAACGATACGTAGAACGATGTTTATACTCGAGGTACGGAATGAGATGTTGAGGCGCGCGATGTTGAAACTTGGGTTGTTGGTGGTACTGGTATTGATGTTGGGGTACTGTTGGTGCCGGTGATGTTGCTGAAGCTGGTAAATTTTGCACCATATTCTCCAAATTGATTACTCGAGCGCAAAGTTCGTTGATTTCTTCTATTATTCCGGGATAATTGTCGGTCAGAATGAGCGGATGAATAAGGTTTAGAATTTTAGATAGAATATATTCGTGGAGAGATACCCTGGAAATGAGTGTGAAAATGGTGTTTTGGACAGGTTCGTCGGTAAGTGCTTCAGGTTCTTCACCAAGAGGGCAATTTAGTTGGTGGAAAGGATCACCGTTTTCGCGCCTCCATTTATTAAGTCAACTACGAACCCATTAGATGAATTGGGGATGGCTGATTGGTTGATTCATTCTGGTGACGCTGCTTCCGGAGCTTAGGTGAATATCCGTGTCGGAATAACTGTCGGAATCTGAGGAATTCGAACTGGTTGAAGGATTCATATCGTACGATCAAATGAAGGATTTTCGATAAGAAATAGATTATAGGATGTAGATTAGTACCCTGCAATACATAATTTACATATACATATATAATACTAAAATCCCATAAGTTACGGAGGAATCTACGGAATTTGTCAGGCAAAGGTAACAATAACAGATACGCTAAAATATGAATTTTGTCTATACACTATTCATGCAGTCAATGCAGTAAAACGTGTCTAGACTAAGAATAATGATCAGGTAATTTCCTAAGGATGATAAGCAGATGATTTCCGACAAAAATGATAGGCAAAACTTTTGACATGCAGACACGGTCGAAGTCCAGACTTACTAATGCATCCTAGCGACTATTAGGTAGACACACTAATGCAAGACTTGGTTCACTAAGACCACCGCTCTGATACCAACTGAAAGGACCCATCCTAATCCATCCGGATGAAGTCCATATCGATTATAAACGATTCACAATAGTTGGTTACATCGCGAGGTACTTGACCTCTATATGATACATTTTACAAACATTGCATTCGTTTTTAAAAGACAAACTTTCATTTACATCGAAAGTTGACGATATGCATACTATTTCATAATACATCCAACTATATTTGACTTAATAATAATCTTGATGAACTCGACGACTCGAATGCAACGTCTTTTGAAATATGTCATAAATGACTCCAATAATATCTCTAAAATGAGCAAATGCACAGCGGAAGATTTCTTTCGTACCTGAGAATAAACATGCTTTAAAGTGTCAACCAAAAAGGTTGGTGAGTTCATTAGTTTATCATAATCGTTCATCATTTTAATAGACCACAAGAATTTCATTTCCAAATTTCATAAATATACGTCCCATGCATAGAGACAAAAAATCATTCATATGGATTGAACCCTGGTAACCGACATTAACTAGATGCATATAAGAATATCCCCTATCATTCTGGGAAATCCTTCGGACATGATATAAAACAACATCGAAGTACTAAAGCATCCGGTACTTTGGATGGGGTTCGTCGGGCCCATAGATCTATCTTTAGGATTCGCGTCAATTTGGAGATCCGGTTTCCAAATTCTTAGATTACCAGACTTAATAAAAAGGGGCATATTCGATTTCGATAATTCAACCATAGAATGTAGTTTCACGTACTTGTGTCTATTTTGTAAATCATTTATAAAACTTGCGCATGTATTCTCAGCCCAAAAATATAAAGGGTAAAAAGGCAAATGAAACTCACCTAATGTATTTTGTAGTAAAAATACATATGACAACATTAGACAAACTGAACAATGCAAGGTTGGCCTCGGATTCACGAACCTATATCATTTGTATATATATTAAAACATATACTTGAAATCGAATAAATTTATTTATTATATCCTAATTTATATATTATATATTTAATTTGTGTATATATTTCAAATAATTAATATCTATATAGTTATATTAATATATTTTTGGTTTGTATTATATTAAAATACTTAAATTGTTATATATGAATATTTATATATAATATGTTAATATGATTATTAAAACTTATATGTAATATTACTAATGTTTCATTAATCTATATTAAGCTATATATTTATTTTATATAAAATTCTCATTTATGGTTCTAATATATTTTGTACATTAATATATGCATAATTTATATATAATTAATATTTACACCTTAAATTAATAATAGTCAGTATATATCAAAAGTAGGTTCATAGTAATACTCATATTAAAGTTTAAACTTTTATGATATTTCTATACATATATATATATATATATATATATATATATATATATATATATATATATATATATATATATATATATATATATATATATATATTTATGTTACGTATGGCTATACATTTTTAATCATCGTAAATTCTAATCCTCAAGCTAACTTATCATAGTATTTCGTATTATTTTGTAAACTTTATACCATAATCATATTACTTATCATATATACACATATATTTTCGTAAACAATTCTACTTATCTTTTATTTTCATTCATATTCATATTATAAATTCTTTATATTACAAGTTAGTACTACATATCATACTTATTTCATATTTATTTGTATATCATATTATTATCATTAACATTTTCAATAAAAATGATAATATAACAATAACAATGATAACTATAGAAACAATAATAATAACCATAATAATAATCATAATAACTAATAATAATGCTAATAATAATAATAGAAATTAAAATAGAGATATATACCCTTGTAAAAGCTTGGTGTAAAAAAAATGCCCACTACGAGGCTCCAACCCGCAACCTCAAGAAACCCGTCACTACCCCTTAACCATTCCTCCAGTTGTGTTTTTCTGAATATTATGAGATTTTAATTATCTTAACTCGTATAACTGTTTTCTCCCTCTTTTCTTCTTCTTCTTCAAATTGACCATCGACCAGGAAATCAAAATGTTTAACAGATGTTTATTTACATCAAGATACCATAACTTAACCAATATCAGTTGTTTATATGCATTAAAAGAAAAAAAAAATAAGAGATGAATATGCTGCTACGGCCGTCGCTATATATTGAAAAAAAAATGAAATCGATTTTGGATTTGGAGGCTGTTATAGACGAAACTTATAACATGAAATATGTTAGAAAATGTTCGTGGAAACACTATAAATCATCAATTTAATTTGAATTGAAGCGAATATCACGAATTTGATTGATGAACAAAGTTTGAATTTTAAATTCAAAAACTTTGACTTACAAATTAGGATTTGATATAAGAAATTGTGATTTGAAAATTTACGGAGAGTTTGAGTAAAGGATTCCTACTAACACTGCATTAACAGATTTTGAATTTGATTTCGAATTTTGATGAAAAAAATGGAGAACAGGGAAAAAATGGCAGTTTTATTATTTTTCTTTTTGATTTAATAAGCTTAATCAAGTTGCTTCAGCTGTAATGGTTAATCGATGACAGAAAGTGAATGAATTTCTTATCAAATTGGATTAATCGAATATATACAAAGAATCCCATGGTCGACGTATTACTGCAGTAAAGAAGTAAAAAAAAAATGACAATGACCTGCAACAGATTTTGGTTGTATATGTTGTTTACATTTGACTGGGAATCAATCTTAGAGACAGGATCCAAAATCACTACAGACGGTTACTACACACAAACTGATCCATAATCAAAATTCGCTGTTAAATTTATTTTATATATTAATAATAAATATTTATAAATATTAATAATAGATACTAATAATAATAATAACATTAATAATATTAATAATAGATATGATAATGTTAATAATGATATTACAAATACTAATATTATTGATAATAAATAATGGTAGTTATAATAATAATAATTATAAAAATGGTGATAATCATATTATTAATAAAAAAATAATAATAATTCTTGATGATAATGCTTAATAATAATATTATTAATAATATGTTACATGTTTTATTTTATTTTTATATCTATATAATATATATTGTATTTGTATTTATAATAATACAAATAATAATACTAATATTAATATTAAGTATTTATTTTTTAATTTTTTTTATAATAATAATGAAAGTAATAATAATAAAATTAGTAAGGATAACAGATTTAATGTACTAAATTTCATGTAATAATATAACTAATACTGATATTAATATTATTATTAGTATTATTTATAATAAGAAAAGTAATAATAATATCATCATAACAATTATATTCTAATTTATACTTATCTTTAATATTACACTTTATTATTCATGTAGTATCTAATAGTTATATATTATATATACTTTAATATCTAATATTTATACTTTACAACAAATATATATTAATAATAATAATAACAATCTTATTAATAATATTAATAATAATATTAGTAATGATAATAATATTAAAATAGTAATTATATGCAGACCTGTAATTGAGTTAAATATATTACCATTTATTATATTATATCTGCCAATTATATAATATTTCAATTCATATTTTAAATCATTATATATATATCTATATATATATATATATATATATATATATATATATATATATATATATATATATATATATATATACATACATATCTTATTTATTAGTATTTGTTCGTGAATCGTCGGGAATAGTCAAAGGTCAAATGTATACATGAACACGGTTCAAAGTTTCTGGAGATTCATTTTAACAGACTTTGCTTATCGTGTCGAAATCATATAAAGATTAAGTTTATATTTGGTCAGAAATTTCCGGGTCGTTACAATCAACACACAAACTAGTTGGACTTAACACCAACAATTCACTCTTGTGCATTTAATGACTTAAATGCATTAAATGCCCATTTTCACCAAACCGTCTATTTAAGGTCAAGACCAACACGTATCACTCAAAGCTAGCGACTAAGGTCCAACAACACTAACTAACACACAATTAGGGTACTTCATACCCATCTTTTCTAATTAGGTCAATTATTATCCATTTGACCATTTTATGGTCATACACCCATTTCGGGTCATCCACTAACCCACATAACTCCCATTTGCTTACTAACTAGGTGTGCTAGTAATTTACTAACCAATTATGACACATAAGTCCTTTTATCATTTCCAAAACCCTAGGTTAGTCATCCTTGGGTCCTTGTGACCCAAACTTACCCAAAAATCCCCAAATCCCTAACAAATGGGTTTTATGTTCATCACTAACTCAAACCCTAACCCTTAAACGATTAAAATAAGGAAATCAAGGTTAAGACTTACCACTACGATAAAAATGTAGCTAGGGACTAGACGAACAACTTTAAAACTCGAGCTTCGACCCGAAACGAGCTTCTTCCTCCTTTGCTTTGAGATTTCTCACACTAAAACTTCCTCTCTCTCTCTCTAGAATTGATGTGGGAGTGATAAAGTAGATGAAAATGAAGTTATGACACCCACCAAACTGATCTTGGGGCCTTAAACTCGTCCCACAAGTGAAAGTACCAAATTGCCCCTTTAAAATATCTAAAAAGGTGGAAGTGGACTGTCGGCGCGTTATGCGCGCCGTGCGTTTAAGTGCGCGCCGCGCACTTCCCCTTTCTCAGATTTTAGCCTTTATTTAATTATATACGAAATGTACAATTCGGATTCGGGTCTTACAACTCTCCCCTACTTGATTCGGATTGCAACCTCGCAATCCACGCCGCATGACAAGCTGGAAGATATACCAAAACGAATTCTTCGGATTCCCACGTAAACTCGGAACCCTTACTACAAAGCCATTGGACTTTAAAAGTCCTCACTTCTTTATTACGCAACACTTTAACTTTTTCATCAAGAATTGTCATTGGTTCCTCAACATACTCTAACTTGTTGTTTAAGAAAATCTCGTCCAATGATACCCACGCCATGTCATCTGCAAGACACTTACGGAGATGGGAAACATGAAATGTATTATGGATCCCCACAATCTCTTCGGGTAACCCCAAACGATGCGCAACTTCACCAACCCGAGCCAAAATTTTAAATGGCCCAATAAACCGAGGAGCTAACTTCCCCGTTTTCGAAACCGAATAATACCCTTCCATGGCGAAACCTTAAGCATTACCATGTCACCTTCTTGGAATTCAATCGGTCGTCTACGTTTATCGGCATACGACTTTTGTCTATCTTGAGCCTTTTTCAAATGAGCCCAAATCATATCAATCTTGCTATTCGTCTCTAAAACCAAATCTGTACTCCCGATTTCTCTTTGACCCACTTCACCCCAACAAATCGGGGTTCGACACCTATGCCCATAAAGCATCTCGTAAGGTGGAATCCCGATACTAGTATGATAACTATTATTGTACGAGAATTCCACCAACGGTAAGTGCTCATCCCAACTACCACCGAAGTCGATAATACACGCCCTGTAACATATCCTCCAATGTTTGATTTATACGTTCGGTTTGACCGTCCGTTTGAGGATGATACGATGTGCTTAATTTCAATTGTGTACCCATATCTTCATGAAACTTCTCCCAAAACCGAGATGTGAAACGGGTATCTCCATCCGAAATAATAGATATAGGAACCCCGTGTCTCGATATCACCTCCTTGATAAACAACTTAGACAAAGCCTCCGGTGATATCGCTTCCCGAATGGGAAGAAACAAGGAACTTTTCGTCAATGGATCAACTATTACTCAAATCGAGTCAAATTGGGTCCTCGCCATCTTTGGTAACTTTGTGATGAAATCCATGGTAATGTGCTCCCATTTCCATTTCGAGATTTCTAACGGTTGTAACGTACCATATGGCTTTTGGTGTTCGGCTTTAACTTGCAAACACGTGACACATTGTTCAACATATTTAACAACATCACATTTCATGCCCGGCCACCAATACTCTTTCCTCAAATCAAGATACATTTTTGTCGCGCCTGGATGAATGGAATACTTTGACTTATGTGCTTCATCAAGTAGCACTCGTCAGAAATCTCCCATTCTAGGCACCCACACTCGTCCTTGAAAAGACAACAAACCATGCGGACCTAAAGTAATAGACTCCGTTTGTCCCATGATTCGTTCCTCATGCTTATTGTTAACAAAGGCTTCAATTTGAGTCTCGCCAAGCTTTACAAGAAAATCGTTAGTAATAATCATGCGTAACGATCCTACTCGAATCGCCGGATGTTGAATCTTCTGACTTAACGCATCCGGGACTACATTCGCCTTACCCGGATGATAAAGTATTTCACAATCATAGTCTTTCACCACATCCATCCATCTACATTGCCGATAGTTCAAATCTCGTTGATCAAAAAGATATTTTAAGCTCTTGTGATCCTAATAAATCGTACACTTTACACCATAGAAGTAATGGCGCCAAATTTTCAACGCATGAACAACCGCCGCCAACTCAAGATCATGAGTCGGATATCTTGTTTTGTGTTCCTTTAATTGTTGAGAAGCATACGCGATGACTTTACCCTTTTGCATTAGAACACACCCGAGCCCATTTAAAGAAGCATCACATTAAACTGTCATGTCTTCTACCCCTTCTGGCAACACTAACACCGGAGCTTGACACAATTTCTCTTTCAACAATTGAAAAGCAATTTCTTGCTCGTTTTCCCAATTAAATCTCGTGTTCTTTCTCGTCAACTTCGTCAATGGAGAAGCAATCTTGGAAAAGTCTTTGATAAACCGACGATAATAACCGGCCAATCCGAGAAAACTTCGGATTTCCGTAGGCGTAGTTGGTCGTCCCCAACTCTTCACCATCTCAATCTTCCCCAAATCTACTTGAATACCGTCTTTGTTCACAATATGACCAAGGAATTGAACTTCCCTTAGCCAAAATTCACATTTGGAGAATTTAGCATACAACTTCTCCTTTCGCAACGTCTTCAACACACCCCGCAAATGATGTTCATGTTTCTTCATACTCTTCGAATAAACAAGTATGTCGTCAATGAACACTATTACCGACTTGTCCAACATAGGTTGGCACACTCGGTTCATAAGATCCATGAATGCCGCCGGTGCATTCGTAAGACCAAAAGGCATAACTACGAATTCAAAATGCCCATAACGCGTTCGAAAAGCCATTTTCTCGATGTCTTCCTCACGGACACGCATTGGGTGATAGCCGGACCGTAGGTCGATTTTGGAGAAATACGTTGCACCTTGTAGTTGGTCAAAAAAATCATCAATCCTAGGCAATGGATAACGATTCTTGATCGTCACTTTGTTCAACTCCCGATAATCGATGCACATCCGCATACTATGTGATGCCCCGTACAAAACCATCGTGTACGATTCATCAACAACAGGATCTTTACATGGTTGAATACTACATGCTATTTGAAAACCAGTTTACATTCATAAAAACATAGTGTTTACAAAAGATAACGTGACACAGAGGTCATTACAAAGCCATTATTCAAATAACATAAGTTGAGAATGCAAATTAAAAGTTTCATGATTGAGACATCTCTAAGTTATGCAGCGGTTATCTAACACAGCAGGTCCTTAACAGCAAGTCTAAACAGCATGACAACAAGTCTAACAGCGGAAGCAACAAACCTCTAAACACCTGAGAAAACACGCTTAAAAACATCAACAATAATGTTGGTGAGCTATAGTTTAAGTTGTAACAGTAATATAAGATTGACCACGAGATTTCAATGTTTCAAAACAGTATGAAAAGCATATGTATAACCGTGGGCACATGGTAACTAGACTTAACGTAAATATAAATATCACCCCCTAAAAGTACACCTGGCGAGTGCGTATGTCCTCGAAGTATTAAACACCCGTTAAATGCTAGCGCGACTAGCCCGAGTGGGGATGTCAAACCCTATGGATCCATATCTAAGATTCGCGTTCACCGGTTCAAAAACCAATGACTAAACGTTACCGTGCTAAGGGGAATGTTTATGCCGTTGTATAACCCACACACATTTAAAGTTTAAGTACTCATGCCTAGTATGTAAAACGTAAAAAGCGCATGTATTCTCAGTCCCAAAATAGTTGAAGTAAAAAGGGATGCTATAACTCACAGTGATAAAAGCGGTAAAGTCGGTAATGAAAGTACGCAAGTAGTAAGTCGGTCCGAAAGGCCGTTAACCTAGATCAAAGGTTACTAGGTTAGTAGGTTGTCTTTATAAATTTTAATAGTGCATAAAATAAGTTTAAGTGTCATCATCATCATCATTCATCATCAAAAAGCTAAGTAAGTTTGACAAGAATAGAGATCGAAATAATAGGCTGACTTCGGTCAGCTGCTACAACCTCTACGTAAATCGAAAAGACACATAGGTAGTGGCTATGGCTCCGTATATGAGTCCCCTAACCGCTGAACAATTTTCAGAACCTAACTCATCTTCGTTTGACCGTGGCGACAGTTTAAGTGCGAGTAGGTCCGAATTTTTAGCACAACGTTACAAAGGAGTATTGACTTTCGGAAGGCCATGGATCTTAAACCGTAACTCGAATTAAGACGAGTCTAAACGGAAAATCATCTACTCGAAACGAACTAACTGAAAAAAAAACTTTCCAGTAGCCCAGGTGGTCTGATCAGATACGAAAGACAGTAGGTAAGTGCTCCGGTGGGGTTCTTAATGCTTGATGCTCATCACGGTTCTCATCCTTGATGCTTGTAGCTTCAAGTGTACAACTCGTTGATGGATTAGCATCACCTTGACTAAGATTCCACCATCAACACACAATATGTTAAGACCAAGTAAGGATACAACTCAATCAAGAGTCTTATATGGATGATGAACCAAGGTTACATCATATCCTTAGTCTTAACACAAATACAAGTCCTATTTACAAACAAAGTTACAAACTTTACATCAATCAAACAAGTATGAATATGATCTAAGTCAAATGAAGTGAAAGAACCCTAAGCTAGAGAGCTTGGATCCTATTCACACAAGTTACAAGATTGCAAAGATAGAAAGCTTGAACCTTTATTGTTCTTGAAGATCTTGAAGCATAAAGCTTGGATCTTTAAGTTACATGAAGATAACAAACACAAGTTTGAATCTTTTTAACAAAATAACAAGATCATAAGTTAGAAAACTTAGATCCAACAATAAGATATGAAGATTAAAGCTAGAAAGCTTGCATCTTGGTTGTTCTTGAAGATCTTGAAGCATAAAGCTTGGATCTTTAAGATACATGAAGATTACAAACACAAGTTTGAATCTTTTTAACAAAATAACATGATTAAAGCTAAAATAATCTACATCTACAAAGTTGGTGAAGATTCAAAGCTAGAAAGCTTGAATCTTCCATGTTCTTGAAGGACTCATGCTTGAATCTACAAGATCTAATCAAGATCAAAGCTAAAAAGCAAGACCTTTAATGATGATGATGACCACGAATTAGAAGGGAGAAGAAGAAGAAGAAAAAGCAAAACTTACAAGTTTCTAGAGTGAGAAAGACTAGAAAGGAAATAAGAGAGCAAGTGTGTGTGAAATTCAAATGAGAGCAAGTGTTAACTGGATGGGATTAGGCTAGTATTTATAGGCAAATGGGGGAGGGGAGAGGCCTTTGTGGCCGTGATTTTGGTAGGGGGAGGGGGGACACAAAGTTGCTTTTTGGTTAGTGGTTGTCTAAAGTAGGTACTTATGCTAGGATCTCATGTAACATTATGGATAATACTTGACATTTTTGCTAGCATGTTCCCTCTAATTAAATGGGTAATTGTCTTATATATTAATGGGTCACTAGTAATTAATAAGTGGGCTAATTAATTGGGCCACTAGCTAGAGTAGGGTGGGCTTAAGTCCAACAAGGTAGAAAGTCCAACAAGACTAACTAGTAAGCTTAATTAAATTCCTACGCGTAATTAAGCATCCAAAAACCCAGGTAATTATTATTATAAAATAATAATTAATATTTCGCAGATAATATTCCGGTTACGACAAAAGTCAAACGTGCGCGCAGTTCGCGGTTTAATCGAAACGTTAAGCGACACCAACGGTCATAAAGGCTTCTGGTGAACAAGTTAAGTATCCTACGTATTCTAAGGCAAATTTTAACATATAATTGGAAGTAAACCACGTATATCAAGTTTCCAGAGTATAAAGTAGCATAGTGAAATGTCCCGTTCTTATTGATTAAAAACGTTCCATATTAATTGATTTCGTTGCGAGGTTTTGACCTCTATATGAGACGTTTTTCAAAGACTGCATTCATTTTTAAAACAAACCATAACCTTTATTTCATAAATAAAGGTTTAAAAAGCTTTACGTAGATTATCAAATAATGATAATCTAAAATATCCTGTTTACACACGACCATTACATAATGGTTTACAATACAAATATGTTACATCGAAATCAGTTTCTTGAATGCAGTTTTTACACAATATCATACAAACATGGACTCCAAATCTTGTCCTTATTTTAGTATGCAACAGCGGAAGCTCTTAATATTCACCTGAGAACAAACATGCTTTAAACCTCAACAAAAATGTTGGTGAGTTATAGGTTTAACCTATATATATATCAAATCGTAACAATAGACCACAAGATTTCATATTTCAATACACATCCCATACATAGAGATAAAAATCATTCATATGGTGAACACCTGGTAACCGACATTAACAAGATGCATATATAAGAATATCCCCATCATTCCGGGACACCCTTCGGATATGATATAAATTTCGAAGTACTAAAGCATCCGGTACTTTGGATGGGGTTTGTTAGGCCCAATAGATCTATCTTTAGGATTCACGTCAATTAGGGTGTCTATTCCCTAATTCTTAGATTACCAGACTTAATAAAAAGGGGCATATTCGATTTCGATAATTCAACCATAGAATGTAGTTTCACGTACTTGTGTCTATTTTGTAAATCATTTATAAACCTGCATGTATTCTCATCCCAAAAATATTAGATTTTAAAAGTGGGACTATAACTCACTTTCACAGATTTTTACTTCGTCAAGAAGTAAGACTTGGCCACTGTTGATTCACGAACCTATAATAATATATACATATATATTAAAGTATGTTCAAAATATATTTACAACACTTTTAATATATTTTGATGTTTTAAGTTTATTAAGTCAGCTGTCCTCGTTAGTAACCTACAACTAGTTGTCCACAGTTAGATGTACAGAAATAAATCGATAAATATTATCTTGAATCAATCCACGATCCAGTGTATACGTATCTCAGTATTGATCACAACTCAAACTATATATATTTTGGAATCAACCTCAACCCTGTATAGCTAACTCCAACATTCACATATAGAGTGTCTATGGTTGTTCCGAAATATATATAGATGTGTCGACATGATAGGTCGAAACATTGTATACGTGTCTATGGTATCTCAAGATTACATAATATACAATACAAGTTGATTAAGTTATGGTTGGAATAGATTTGTTACCAATTTTCACGTAGCTAAAATGAGAAAAATTATCCAATCTTGTTTTACCCATAACTTCTTCATTTTAAATCCGTTTTGAGTGAATCAAATTGCTATGGTTTCATATTGAACTCTATTTTATGAATCTAAATAGAAAAAGTATAGGTTTATAGTCGGAAAAATAAGTTACAAGTCGTTTTTGTAAAGGTAGTCATTTCAGTCGAAAGAACGACGTCTAGATGACCATTTTAGAAAACATACTTCCACTTTGAGTTTAACCATAATTTTTGGATATAGTTTCATGTTCATAATAAAAATCATTTTCTCAGAATAACAACTTTTAAATCAAAGTTTATCATAGTTTTTAATTAACTAACCCAAAACAGCCCGCGGTGTTACTACGACGGCGTAAATCCGGTTTTACGGTGTTTTTCGTGTTTCCAGGTTTTAAATCATTAAGTTAGCATATCATATAGATATAGAACATGTGTTTAGTTGATTTTAAAAGTCAAGTTAGAAGGATTAACTTTTGTTTGCGAACAAGTTTAGAATTAACTAAACTATGTTCTAGTGATTACAAGTTTAAACCTTCGAATAAGATAGCTTTATATGTATGAATCGAATGATGTTATGAACATCATTACTACCTTAAGTTCCTTGGATAAACCTACTGGAAAAGAGAAAAATGGATCTAGCTTCAATGGATCCTTGGATGGCTCGAAGTTCTTGAAGCAGAATCATGACACGAAAACAAGTTCAAGTAAGATCATCACTTGAAATAAGATTGTTATAGTTATAGAAATTGAACCAAAGTTTGAATATGATTATTACCTTGTATTAGAATGATAACCTACTGTAAGAAACAAAGATTTCTTGAGGTTGGATGATCACCTTACAAGATTGGAAGTGAGCTAGCAAACTTGAAAGTATTCTTGATTTTATGTAACTAGAACTTGTAGAATATATGAAGAACACTTAGAAATTGAAGATAGAACTTGAGAGAGATCAATTAGATGAAGAAAATTGAAGAATGAAAGTGTTTGTAGGTGTTTTTGGTCGTTGGTGTATGGTTTAGATATAAAGGATATGTAATTTTGTTTTCATGTAAATAAGTCATGAATGATTACTCATATTTTTGTAATTTTATGAGATATTTCATGCTAGTTGCCAAATGATGGTTCCCACATGTGTTAGGTGACTCACATGGGCTGCTAAGAGCTGATCATTGGAGTGTATATACCAATAGTACATACATCTAAAAGCTGTGTATTGTACGAGTACGAATACGGGTGCATACGAGTAGAATTGTTGATGAAACTGAACGAGGATGTAATTGTAAGCATTTTTGTTAAGTAGAAGTATTTTGATAAGTGTATTGAAGTCTTTCAAAAGTGTATAAATACATATTAAAACACTACATGTATATACATTTTAACTGAGTCGTTAAGTCATTGTTAGTCGTTACATGTAAGTGTTGTTTTGAAACCTTTAGGTTAACGATCTTGTTAAATGTTGTTAACCCAATGTTTATAATATCAAATGAGATTTTAAATTATTATATTATCATGATATTATGATATATTAATATATCTTAATATGATATATATTCATTTAAATGTCGTTACAACGATAATCGTTACATATATGTCTCGTTTCGAAATCCTTAAGTTAGTAGTCTTGTTTATATGTATGTAACTCATTGTTAATATACTTATGGAGATACTTACTTATCATAATCTCATGTTAACCATATGTATATCCATATATATATCGTCATGTCATTTTTACAAGTTTTAACGTTCGTGAATCGCCGGTCAACTTGGGTGGTCAATTGTCTATATGAAACATATTTCAATTAATCAAGTCTTAACAAGTTTGATTGCTTAACATGTTGGAAACATTTAATCATGTAAATATCAATCTCAAATAATATATATAAACATGGAAAAGTTCGGGTCACTACAGTACCTACCCGTTAAATAAATTTCGTCCCGAAATTTTAAGCTGTTGAAGGTGTTGACGAATCTTCTGGAAATAGATGCGGGTATTTCTTCTTCATCTGATCTTCACGCTCCCAGGTGAACTCGGGTCCTCTACGAGCATTCCATCGAACCTTAACAATTGGTATCTTGTTTTGCTTAAGTCTTTTAACTTCACGATCCATTATTTCGACGGGTTCTTCGATGAATTGGAGTTTTTCGTTGATTTGGATTTCATCTAACGGAATAGTGAGATCTTCTTTAGCAAAACATTTCTTCAAATTCGAGACGTGGAAAGTGTTATGTACAGCCGCGAGTTGTTGAGGTAACTCAAGTCGGTAAGCTACTGGTCCGACACGATCAATAATCTTGAATGGTCCAATATACCTTGGATTTAATTTCCCTCGTTTACCAAATCGAACAACGCCTTTCCAAGGTGCAACTTTAAGCATGACCATCTCTCCAATTTCAAATTCTATATCTTTTCTTTTAATGTCAGCGTAGCTCTTTTGTCGACTTTGGGCGGTTTTCAACCGTTGTTGAATTTGGATGATCTTCTCGGTAGTTTCTTGTATAATCTCCGGACCCGTAATCTGTCTATCCCCCACTTCACTCCAAAAAATCGGAGACCTGCACTTTCTACCATAAAGTGCTTCAAACGGCGCCATCTCAATGCTTGAATGGTAGCTGTTGTTGTAGGAAAATTCTGCTAACGGTAGATGTCGATCCCAACTGTTTCCGAAATCAATAACACATGCTCGTAGCATGTCTTCAAGCGTTTGTATCGTCCTTTCGCTCTGCCCATCAGTTTGTGGATGATAGGCAGTACTCATGTCTAGACGAGTTCCTAATGCTTGCTGTAATGTCTGCCAGAATCTTGAAATAAATCTGCCATCCCTATCAGAGATAATAGAGATTGGTATTCCATGTCTGGAGACGACTTCCTTCAAATACAGTCGTGCTAACTTCTCCATCTTGTCATCTTCTCTTATTGGCAGGAAGTGTGCTGACTTGGTGAGACGATCAACTATTACCCAAATAGTATCAAAACCACTTGCAGTCCTTGGCAATTTAGTGATGAAATCCATGGTAATGTTTTCCCATTTCCATTCTGGGATTTCGGGTTGTTGAAGTAGACCTGATGGTTTCTGATGCTCAGCTTTGACCTTAGAACACGTCAAACATTCTCCTACGTATTTAGCAACATCGGCTTTCATACCCGGCCACCAAAAATGTTTCTTGAGATCCTTGTACATCTTCCCCATTCCAGGATGTATTGAGTATCTGGTTTTATGAGCTTCTCTAAGTACCATTTCTCTCATATCTCCAAATTTTGGTACCCAAATCCTTTCAGCCCTATACCGGGTTCCGTCTTTCTGAATATTAAGATGCTTCTCCGATCCTTTGGGTATTTCATCCTTTAAATTTCCCTCTTTTAAAACTCCTTGTTGCGCCTCCTTTATTTGAGTAGTAAGGTTATTATGAATCATTATATTCATAGATTTTACTCGAATGGGTTCTCTGTCCTTCCTGCTCAAGGCATCGGCTACCACATTTGCCTTCCCCGGGTGGTAACGAATCTCAAAGTCGTAATCATTCAACAATTCAATCCACCTACGCTGCCTCATATTCAGTTGTTTCTGATTAAATATGTGTTGAAGACTTTTGTGGTCGGTATATATAATACTTTTGACCCCATATAAGTAGTGCCTCCAAGTCTTTAATGCAAAAACAACCGCGCCTAATTCCAAATCATGCGTCGTATAATTTTGTTCGTGAATCTTCAATTGTCTAGACGCATAAGCAATCACCTTCGTTCGTTGCATTAATACACAACCGAGACCTTGCTTTGATGCGTCACAATAAATCACAAAATCATCATTCCCTTCAGGCAATGACAATATAGGTGCCGTAGTTAGCTTTTTCTTCAATAACTGAAACGCTTTCTCTTGTTCATCATTCCATTCAAATTTCTTCCCTTTATGCGTTAATGCAGTCAAGGGTTTTGCTATTCTGGAAAAGTCTTGGATGAACCTTCTGTAGTAACCAGCTAGTCCTAAAAACTGGCGTATGTGTTTCGGAGTTTTCGGGGTTTCCCACTTTTCAACAGTATCTATCTTTGCCGAATCCACCTTAATACCTTCTTTGTTCACTATGTGACCGAGGAATTGAACTTCTTCCAACCAAAATGCACACTTTGAAAACTTAGCGTACAATTCTTCCTTCCTCAATACTTCTAACACCTTTCTCAAATGTTCACCGTGTTCTTGGTCATTCTTTGAGTAAATAAGTATGTCATCAATGAAAACAATGACAAACTTGTCAAGGTATGGTCCACACACTCGGTTCATAAGGTCCATGAACACAGCTGGTGCATTAGTTAAACCAAACGGCATGACCATAAACTCGTAATGACCGTAACGTGTTCTGAAAGCAGTCTTTGGAATATCATCTTCTTTCACCCGCATTTGATGATACTCGGAACGTAAGTCAATCTTTGAATAAACAGACGAGCCTTGTAGTTGATCAAATAAGTCATCGATTCTCGGTAGTGGGTAGCGGTTCTTGATGGTAAGTTTGTTCAACTCTCGGTAGTCGATACACAACCTGAATGTACCATCTTTCTTCTTGACAAACAAAACAGGAGCTCCCCACGGTGATGTGCTTGGTCGAATGAAACCACGCTCTAAAAGTTCTTGTAATTGGCTTTGTAGTTCTTTCATCTCGCTGGGTGCGAGTCTGTAAGGAGCACGAGCTATTGGTGCAGCTCCTGGTACAAGATCTATTTGAAATTCAACGGATCGATGTGGGGGTAATCCCGGTAATTCTTTCAGAAATACATCGGGAAATTCTTTTGCGATGGGAACATCATTGATGCTCTTTTCTTCAGTTTGTACTTTCTCGACGTGTGCTAGAACAGCATAGCAACCTTTTCTTATTAGTTTTTGTGCCTTCAAATTACTAATAAGATGTAGCTTCGTGTTGCCCTTTTCTCCGAACACCATTAAGGGTTTTTCTTTTTCTCGTATAATGCGAATTGCATTTTTGTAACAAACGATCTCTGCTTTCACTTCTTTCAACCAGTCCATACCGATTATCACATCAAAACTCCCTAACTCTACTGGTATCAAATCAATCTTAAATGTTTCGCTAACCAGTTTAATTTCTCGATTCCGACATATATTATCTGCTGAAATTAATTTACCATTTGCTAATTCGAGTAAAAATTTACTATCCAAAGGCGTCAATGGACAACTTAATTTAGCACAAAAATCTCTACTCATATAGCTTCTATCCGCACCCGAATCAAATAAAACGTAAGCAGATTTATTGTCAATAAGAAACGTACCCGTAACAAGCTCCGGGTCTTCCTGTGCCTCTGCCACATTAATATTGAAATCTCTTCCGCGGCCTTGTCCATTCGTGTTCTCCTGGTTCGGGCAATTTCTAATAATGTGGCCCGGTTTTCCACATTTATAACAAACTACATTGGCATAACTTGCTCCGACACTACTTGCTCCGCCATTACTCTTTCCGACACCATTTGTTCCTTTCGTTCTGTTAACCCCTGGTCCGTAGACATCACACTTCGCCGCGCTATGACCATTTCTTTTACACTTGTTGCAAAATTTAGTGCAGAATCCCGAGTGATTCTTTTCACACCTTTGGCATAGCTGCTTCTGATTGTTGTTGTTGTTGCGGTTATTATTGTTGTTGGGATGATTGTTGTAGTTGTAGTTGTTGTTGTTGTTGTTGTTGTTGGGCCGTTTGTTGTAGTTGCGATTGATGTTGCGATTGTTGGGATAATTGTTGCGATTGTTGTTGTAATTGCTGTTGTTGTTGTATTGGTGATTCTTATCACCGTTTTCCTCCCACTTTCTTTTGACTTGCTTCACATTGGCCTCTTCAGCAGTCTGTTCTTTAATTCTTTCTTCAATCTGGTTCACGAGTTTGTGAGCCATTCTACATGCCTGTTGTATGGAGGCGGGCTCGTGTGAACTTATATCTTCTTGGATTCTTTCCGGTAATCCTTTCACAAACGCGTCGATCTTCTCTTCCTCATCTTCGAATGCTCCTGGACACAATAGGCACAATTCTGTGAATCGTCTTTCGTACGTGGTAATATCAAATCCTTGGGTTCGTAACCCTCTAAGTTCTGTCTTGAGCTTATTGACCTCAGTTCTGGGACGGTACTTCTCGTTCATCAAGTGCTTGAATGCTGACCACGGTAGTGCGTACGCATCGTCTTGTCCCACTTGCTCTAGATAGGTATTCCACCATGTTAACGCAGAACCTGTGAAGGTATGCGTAGCGTACTTCACTTTATCCTCTTCAGTACACTTACTTATGGCAAACACCGATTCGACCTTCTCGGTCCACCGTTTCAATCCGATCGGTCCTTCGGTTCCATCAAATTCCAAAGGTTTGCAGGCAGTGAATTCTTTGTAGGTGCATCCTACACGATTTCCTGTACTGCTAGATCCAAGGTTATTGTTGGTATGTAGCGCAGCCTGTACTGCGGCTATGTTTGAAGCTAGAAAAGTACGGAATTCCTCTTCATTCATATTCACGGTGTGTCGAGTAGTCGGTGCCATTTCCTTCAAAATAGTTAAATGGAACAAGTTAATCATACAGAATATTAAGAGTAGTTAATAGTATTTCGTAGCATAATATGAACTCATTTATAAAAGCTTTTTCTTCATATTAGCGTTTTATAAGTTTAAATTCGGGTAGTACCTACCCGTTAAGTTCATACTTAGTAGCTAATATACAATTCAACTACTACAATTCTATATGAAAAACTGATTATAATAATATTTCGCGTTCAAACTTTTATACAATATTTTACAAACTTACAATACCGCTTATTTTACATAAAGCATGAAATATAGCACACAATAACTTTGATACAAGATAGTTGTGAAGATAATTCTAGCTAGTACACAAGTCGTTCAGCAAAGGCAATAAAGACACGTAATTCATACGTCCAGAAACAAGTCATGCATTCTGGTTTTACTAGGACTACTTCCCATCCTTGGTCTTGTGCAACATAACCGTTATGGCCGTTGATAAGACAGCGTGTTGTAACGTCGTCAAAGGGACGAGGGTTACGTAATGTCCAACAGTCCCGTAACAATCTAAAAACCTCATTTCTTACCCCAATTACCGACTCCGTCACTTGTGGGAACGTTTTGTTTAATAGTTGTAGCCCGATGTTCTTGTTCTCACTTTGGTGAGAAGCGAACATTACTAATCCGTAAGCATAACATGCTTCTTTATGTTGCATGTTAGCCGCTTTTTCTAAATCACGAAGTCCAATATTCGGATATATTGAGTCAAAATAATTTCTTAACCCATTGCGTAAAATAGCATTTGGGTTCCCCGCAATATATGCGTCAAAGTAAACACATCGTAACTTATGGGTTTCCCAATGTGATATCCCCCATCTTTCAAACGAAAGTCTCTTATAAACCAAGACATTCTTGGAACGTTCTTCGAATGTCTTACAAACTGATCTCGCCTTAAATAGTTATGCCGAGGAATTCTGACCGACTCTAGACAAGATTTCATCAATCATGTCTCCGGGTAGGTCTCTTAAAATATTGGGTTGTCTATCCATTTTGTGTTTTTATACTGTAAAATAGACAAGAGTTAGATTCATAAAAAAAAAATACTTATTAATACAAGCAATTTTTACATATATCATAAAGCATAAGCACACTACATTACATATATTACACCACATGAATACAACTATCTTATTCCGACTCGCTTGTTTCTTCTTCTTCGGTTTTGGTTCGTTTTGCCAAGTTTCTAGGGATATATGATTTTCCCCTAATACGAGCCGTCGTTATCCACATTGGTTTAGAAAAACCTGGTGGTTTAGAGGTTCCCGGGTCATTGTTACAACTTAAGGACTTCGGGGGTTGACGATACATATAAAGTTCATCGGGGTTGGAATTAGATTTCTCTATTTTTATGCCCTTTCCCTTATTATTTTCTTTTGCCTTTTTAAATTCAGTTGGGGTAATTTCTATAACATCATCGGAATTCTCGTCGGAATCCGATTCATCGGAGAATTGGTAATCCTCCCAATATTTTGCTTCCTTGGCGGAAACACCATTGACCATAATTAACCTTGGTCGGTTGGTTGAGGATTTTCTTTTACTTAACCGTTTTATTATTTCCCCCACCGGTTCTATTTCTTCATCCGGTTCCGATTCTTCTTCCGGTTCCGATTCTTCTTCCGGTTCCGACTCTTCTTCCGGTTCCTCTTCGGGAACTTGTGAATCAGTCCACGAATCATTCCAATTTACATTTGACTCTTCATTATTATTAGGTGAGTCAATGGGACTTGTTCTAGAGGTAGACATCTATCACATAATATCAAACGCGTTAAGAGATTAATATATCACATAATATTCACATGTTAAAAATATATAGTTTCCAACAAAATTTGTTAAGCAATCATTTTTCAAGTAAACACGGTCGAAGTCCAGACTCACTAATGCATCCTAACAAACTCGATAAGACACACTAATACAAAATTCTGGTTCTCTAAGACCAACGCTCGGATACCAACTGAAATGTCCCGTTCTTATTGATTAAAAACGTTCCATATTAATTGATTTAGTTGCGAGGTTTTGACCTCTATATGAGACGTTTTTCAAAGACTGCATTCATTTTAAAACAACCCATAACCTTTATTTCATCAATAAAGGTTTAAAAAAAAACTTTACATAGATTATCAAATAATGATAATCTAAAATATCCTGTTTACACACGACCATTACATAATGGTTTACAATACAAATATGTTACAACAAAATAAGTTTCTTGAATGCAGTTTTTACACAATATCATACAAGCATGGACTCCAAATCTCGTCCTTATTTAAGTATGCGACAGCGGAAGCTCTTAATAATCACCTGAGAATAAACATGCTTAAAACGTCAACAAAAATGTTGGTGAGTTATAGGTTTAACCTATATATATCAAATCATAATAATAGACCACAAGATTTCATATTTCAATACACATCCCATACATAGAGATAAAAATCATTCATATGGTGAACACCTGGTAACCGACATTAACACGATGCATATATAAGAATATCCCCATCATTCCGGGACACCCTTCGGATATGATATAAATTTCGAAGTACTAAAGCATCCGGTACTTTGGATGGGGTTTGTTAGGCCCAATAGATCTATCTTTAGGATTCGCGTCAATTAGGGTGTCTGTTCCCTAATTCATAGATTACCAGACTTAATAAAAAGGGGCATATTCGATTTCGATAATTCAACCATAGAATGTAGTTTCACGTACTTGTGTCTATTTTGTAAATCATTTATAAAACCTGCATGTATTCTCATCCCAAAAATATTAGATTTTAAAAGTGGGACTATAACTCACTTTCACAGATTTTTACTTCGTCGGGAAGTAAGACTTGGCCACTGGTTGATTCACGAACCTATAACAATATATACATATATATCAAAGTATGTTCAAAATATATTTACAACACTTTTAATATATTTTGATGTTTTAAGTTTATTAAGTCAGCTGTCCTCGTTAGTAACCTACAACTAGTTGTCCACAGTTAGATGTACAGAAATAAATCGATAAATATTATCTTGAATCAATCCACGACCCAGTGTATACGTATCTCAGTATTGATCACAACTCAAACTATATATATTTTGGAATCAACCTCAACCCTGTATAGCTAACTCCAACATTCACATATAGAGTGTCTATGGTTGTTCCGAAATATATATAGATGTGTCGACATGATAGGTCGAAACATTGTATACGTGTCTATGGTATCTCAAGATTACATAATATACAATACAAGTTGATTAAGTTATGGTTGGAATAGATTTGTTACCAATTTTCACGTAGCTAAAATGAGAAAAATTATCCAATCTTGTTTTACCCATAACTTCTTCATTTTAAATCCGTTTTGAGTGAATCAAATTGCTATGGTTTCATATTGAACTCTATTTTATGAATCTAAATAGAAAAAGTATAGGTTTATAGTCGGAAAAATAAGTTACAAGTCGTTTTTGTAAAGGTAGTCATTTCAGTCGAAAGAACGACGTCTAGATGACCATTTTAGAAAACATACTTCCACTTTGAGTTTAACCATAATTTTTGGATATAGTTTCATGTTCATAATAAAAATCATTTTCTCAGAATAACAACTTTTAAATCAAAGTTTATCATAGTTTTTAATTAACTAACCCAAAACAGCCCGCGGTGTTACTACGACGGCGTAAATCCGGTTTTACGGTATTTTTCGTGTTTCCAGGTTTTAAATCATTAAGTTAGCATATCATATAGATATAGAACATGTGTTTAGTTGATTTTAAAAGTCAAGTTAGAAGGATTAACTTTTGTTTGCGAACAAGTTTAGAATTAACTAAACTATGTTCTAGTGATTACAAGTTTAAACCTTCGAATAAGATAGCTTTATATGTATGAATCGAATGATGTTATGAACATCATTACTACCTTAAGTTCCTTGGATAAACCTACTGGAAAAGAGAAAAATGGATCTAGCTTCAATGGATCCTTGGATGGCTCGAAGTTCTTGAAGCAGAATCATGACACGAAAACAAGTTCAAGTAAGATCATCACTTGAAATAAGATTGTTATAGTTATAGAAATTGAACCAAAGTTTGAATATGATTATTACCTTGTATTAGAATGATAACCTACTGTAAGAAACAAAGATTTCTTGAGGTTGGATGATCACCTTACAAGATTGGAAGTGAGCTAGCAAACTTGAAAGTATTCTTGATTTTATGTAACTAGAACTTGTAGAATATATGAAGAACACTTAGAACTTGAAGATAGAACTTGAGAGAGATCAATTAGATGAAGAAAATTGAAGAATGAAAGTGTTTGTAGGTGTTTTTGGTCGTTGGTGTATGGTTTAGATATAAAGGATATGTAATTTTGTTTTCATGTAAATAAGTCATGAATGATTACTCATATTTTTGTAATTTTATGAGATATTTCATGCTAGTTGCCAAATGATGGTTCCCACATGTGTTAGGTGACTCACATGGGCTGCTAAGAGCTGATCATTGGAGTGTATATACCAATAGTACATACATCTAAAAGCTGTGTATTGTACGAGTACGAATACGGGTGCATACGAGTAGAATTGTTGATGAAACTGAACGAGGATGTAATTGTAAGCATTTTTGTTAAGTAGAAGTATTTTGATAAGTGTATTGAAGTCTTTCAAAAGTGTATAAATACATATTAAAACACTACATGTATATACATTTTAACTGAGTCGTTAAGTCATTGTTAGTCGTTACATGTAAGTGTTGTTTTGAAACCTTTAGGTTAACGATCTTGTTAAATGTTGTTAACCCAATGTTTATAATATCAAATGAGATTTTAAATTATTATATTATCATGATATTATGATATATTAATATATCTTAATATGATATATATTCATTTAAATGTCGTTACAACGATAATCGTTACATATATGTCTCGTTTCGAAATCCTTAAGTTAGTAGTCTTGTTTATATGTATGTAACTCATTGTTAATATACTTATGGAGATACTTACTTATCATAATCTCATGTTAACCATATGTATATCCATATATATATCGTCATGTCATTTTTACAAGTTTTAACGTTCGTGAATCGCCGGTCAACTTGGGTGGTCAATTGTCTATATGAAACATATTTCAATTAATCAAGTCTTAACAAGTTTGATTGCTTAACATGTTGGAAACATTTAATCATGTAAATATCAATCTCAAATAATATATATAAACATGGAAAAGTTCGGGTCACTACAATATTGAACTCTATTTTATGAATCTAAATATAAAAAGTATAGATTTATAGTCGGAAAAATAAGTTACAAGTCGTTTTTGTAAAGGTAGTCATTTCAGTCGAAAGAACGACGTCTAGATGACCATTTTAGAAAACATACTTCCACTTTGAGTTTAACCATAATTTTTGGATATAGTTTCATGTTCATAATAAAAATCATTTTCTCAGAATAACAACTTTTAAATCAAAGTTTATCATAGTTTTTAATTAACTAACCCAAAACATCCCGCGGTGTTACTACGACGGCGTAAATCCGGTTTTACGGTGTTTTTCGTGTTTCCAGGTTTTAAATCATTAAGTTAGCATATCATATAGATATAGAACATGTGTTTAGTTAATTTTAAAAGTCAAGTTAGAAGGATTAACTTTTGTTTGCGAACAAGTTTAGAATTAACTAAACTATGTTCTAGTGATTACGAGTTTAAACCTTCGTATAAGATAGTTTTATATATATGAATCGAATGATATTATGATATATTAATATATCTTAATATGATATATATACATTTAAATGCCATTACAACGATAATCGTTACATATATGTCTCGTTTCGAAATCCTTAAGTTAGTAGTCTTGTTTATATGTATATAACTCATTGCTAATATACTTATGGAGATACTTACTTATCATAATCTCATGTTAACCATATGTATATCCATATATATATCGTCATGTCGTTTTTACAAGTTTTAACGTTCGTGAATAGCCGGTCAACTTGGGTGGTCAATTGTCTATATGAAACATATTTCAATTAATCAAGTCTTAACAAGTTTGATTGCTTAACATGTTGGAAACATTTAATCATGTAAATATCAATCTCAATTAATATATATAAACATGGAAAAGTTCGGGTCACTACACATAGTACGCACAATATCGCAGTTTCGCAAAAATACAAGGCACAAAGGCAAGTCGAAAAAGTCGGGTGGTTACATTACCCACCTGTTATTGGAAATTTCGTCCCGGAATTTAAGCTGATGGTGATGGAGAAAAGGTAAGGATACTTCTGCATCATTTGATCCTCTCATTCCCAGGTAAACTCAGGTCCACGCTTGGCATTCCATCGAACTCAGACAATTGGAATCTTATTGCGTTTCAAGGTTTTGACCTCACGGTCCATAATTTCGACAGGTTCTTCCACGAAGTGGAGTTTGTCATCAATCGTAAGTTCTTCCAATGGTATGACAAGTTCCCGTGGAGCAAGACACTTCTTCAAATTTGATACATGGAAGGTAGAATGAACAGCACTCAACTGAGTCGGAACATCCAGACGATAAGCAACGGGTCCAACACGTTCCAAAATTTCAAAAGGACCAATATATCTTGGGTTTAACTTTCCGTGCTTTCCAAAATGAATTACACCTTTCCAAGGTGCGACCTTCAACATTACTCGGTCACCCACGTTGAATTCGAAGTCTTTACGTTTAAGATCAGCATAACTCTTTTGGCGATCGCGGGCCATCTTAAGTCTCGCCTGAATCTGAGAAATCTTCTCCGTCGTTTCATGGACTATCTCGGGTCTGGTGATTTGCACTTCGCCTAACTCGGCCCAACAAATAGGAGAACGGCACTTGCAGCCATACAACGCTTCAAAAGGTGCGGCTTTAATACTCGAGTGATAACTGTTGTTGTAAGAGAATTCGGCTAACAGCAGATGCCTTTCCCAAGACTTTCCGAAGTTAATAACACAGGCACGCAACATGTCCTCCAAAGTCTGAATCGTTCCTTCGCTCTGACCATCGGTCTGGGGGTGGTACGCGGTGCTCATTTTCCCAAGACTTCTTGCAAAGAACGCCAGAATCTGGAAGCAAAACGGGGATCGCGATCTGAGATAATCGATAAGGGTATACCATGATGAGATACAACCTCTTTGATGTACAGTTGAGCAAGTCTCTCCATTGTATCTGTTTCTTTCATTGCTAGGAAATGAGCAGATTTGGTAAGACGGTCAACGATAACCCATATTGTATCGTATCCGCCCACCGTTTTTGGTAGCTTCGTGATGAAATCCATTGTAATTGCTTCCCATTTCCATTGTGGGATTTCTGGTTGTTGGAGTAATCCAGATGGCCTCTGATGTTCAGCCTTAACCTTCGAGCAAGTCAAACACCTCCCAACATAAGTTGCAACATCCTTCTTAAGATTTGGCCACCAATACTGTTCCTTAAGATCGTGGTACATTTTTCCGGCTCCTGGATGAATCGAATATCTCGACTTGTGGGCTTCATCAAGTAAAAGGCTTCGTAAATTCCCATAACGAGGTACCCAAATTCTTCAGGCATAACATCGGAGTCCAGACTCCTTAACCTCGAATTTAGAGACCAGGATGTTCAGGTATTCACGAGATATGTTCTCCTCTTTGAGAGCCTCTTCTTGGGCTACCCGGATCTGACTGTGGAGGTTCGAATGGATGGTGATGTTCAGAGCCCGAACACGAAGAGGTACCGTTCTCTCCTTTTGACTTAAAGCGTCGGCTACAACATTGGCTTTACCAGGATGGTAACGAAGTTCACAATTATAGTCGTTCAGCGTCTCAATCCATCGTCATTGTCTCATGTTCAGGTGTTTCTGGTCAAAGATGTGTTGGAGACTTTTGTGATCGGTGAAGATGGTACTCTTTATTCCATAGAGATAGTGTCTCCACAGCTTCAAAGTGAAGACAATGGCTCCAAGTTCGAGATCGTGAGTAGTGTAGTTTTGCTCGTGTATCTTCAGTTGACGAGAAGCATAAGCAATGACCTTCGTTCTTTGCATCAATACATAACCAAAACCATTCTTCGAAGTATCACAGTACACAACGAAGTCGTCACTGCCTTTGGGAAGAGATAAGATAGGTGCGGTGGTTAACTTCTGCTTCAAATCTTGAAATGCTAATTCGTGTTCTTTTTTCTAAACGAACTTCTTCCCTTTGTGAGTCAGTGCGGTCAAAGGACGCGCAATCAACGAAAAACCTTCAATAAACCTTATGTAGTAACCGGCAAGACCTAGAAATTGGCGGATGTGAGTCGAAGTAGTGGGTGTCTCCCACTTGCTGATAGCTTCAATCTTGGTGGGGTCAACTTTGATACCTTGATCACTCACAATATGACCCAGAAATTGGACTTCCTTCAGCCAAAATTCACACTTGGAGAATTTGGCATAAAGCTTCTCTCGTCTCAAGAGTTCAAGCACTAACCGAAGATGTTGCTCATGTTCTTCTTCGCTCTTGGAGTAGATGAGGATATCATCTATGAAGACGATAACAAATTTATCCAGATAAGGCTTGCAGACACGATTCATGAGGTTCATGAACACGGCTGGTGCGTTGGTTAATCCGAACTGCATCACGAGAAACTCGTAATGACCATAGCGGGTTCTAAATGCAGTCTTCATCACATCACTCTCTTTCACCCTCAACTGGTGGTAACCGGATCGCAAATCGATCTTAGAGTACACGCTCGATCCTTGTAGCTGATCAAAAAGATCGTCAATTCGGGGAAGTGGATATCGATTCTTGATCATCAATTTGTTGAGTTCGCGGTAGTCGATACACATGCGGAAAGATCCGTCCTTCTTTTTCACGAATAAAACTGGCGCTCCCCAAGGCGATGAGCTTGGTTGGATAAACCCTCAGTCGAGCAATTTCTGAAGTTGACTCTGCAACTCTTGCAGTTCGAAAGGTGCTAGTCGATAAGGTACGCGAGCTAGTGGTGCAGCTCCCGGCACTAGATCGATCTGGAATTCCACGGCTCTCGGTGGCGGTAATCCAGGCAGTTCTTTCGGAAAGATGCCGGGGAATTCATTCACGGTTCGCACATCATTCACACTCTTCTCCTCTGTTTCTAAAGCCTTCACGTGTGCTAAAATAGCAAGACATCCTTTCTTCATGATCTTCTGCGCTTTCATACAACTAATGAGGTTCAGCTTCGAGTTACCTCTCTCTCCGTAAATAGTCAATGGCTCACCGTCTCCTTGTGGTATACGAAGAGCTTTATCTCCACAGATAATATCGGCCCTTACTTTAGTCAACCAGTCCATGCCGACAATCACGTAAAAGCTTCCCAATTCGGATTTACCCTTTTTCGGTTCTTTGCTGATAATTTGGTTCATAAGGGTATGCGCCATGTATAGCGACCCCAACAAATCGTCAATTTGACGGCGTCGACTACTTAGGTCCCGTTGCGTGGTCATAGGTCTTTAACGTGACGTTTGACCAAAGATATGTCGTATTCCTTTCAAAAATAAAGATTGTTTCAAAGTTTACAATAATTGTTCATCCAAAAGTTACGTTACAAAGTTATAGTTACATGTGAAACCTACACAGTTTTAAAGAAAGTTAAAAGACGCTCCATGAAATGCATGTATACTCGACATCCAATGCAAGTATCAAATAATGAGCGGAAGCATGTTTCACATATCGTTCAAAGACCTGAGAAAAACATAGAAATCTGTCAACGAAAACGTTGGTGAAATCATAGGTTTAAGTAAGTAAGTGAGTAAAAGTAAGTGAGCAAAAGTAATTCGAACCACAAGATTTGCAACATTGATAAAATAATAGTACATTCTAAAAGTTAATATTCACGAGCACCCAATTATCAAGGCTTAACATTCCGTCCGTTGAACCCCATCATAATAGTGCTAGAACAACACTGTGTCTCGAAAATATATTTCATCTGTGGACGGTAGCGAACCGTCTGAGATGAGGGTTTGTCAAACCCATATGGCCATACAACATAAGTTCACGCCTACACTTACACCCTGCAAGTGTAACTAATGATAATCGAATTGAGGATTTCGTTCTAAACTCGTATGTAGAATGTTTGTTTTCCTGTACTTGTGTTCACTTAGTTAAAAAGAAACGTTTATGTTTTCTCATCCCAAATACAAGTTCAAAAAAAGTAAAAGTGGGACTATGATCTCACCTGGAGTGCGAGAGTAAAAAGGTACTTCAACAAGTAACGTGCAAAGTACGAACGCTAGTCTTGACCTAAACAATTAGGGTTGTATCAATAACGGTAAACACGATCGGTTAAAGATGTTCAATTAGTCATATGGCTCGTTACGACTCGATTATAAAGCATGTGAATCAAATTGTCAAGTTTCATGCAAGATACAAGTAAAGAATCATGTTAGAAAGATTGCATAATCATTTGTTTAAGTTTGACAAAAAGTCAAACTTTGGTAGGTCAAAGTCAACGAAAAAGTCAACACGTTCGGGTCGGGTCTCGAACTATTTTTCTGAGGTTTTTATTCATGTATAAGCATGTTAGAACAAGTCTCATGTGAATCGGAGGTGCGTAGCATAGCAAACATTTTCCAAAAATGGACAAAGTTGGACAGCCTACTTTGGCGCGCCGCGCGGGTATATGGCGCGCCGCGCCATTACCTGTGCAGAGAAATCTTGCAGTTTTTAAGTTTTATGCACGAACCTAACTTCAAACAATCACCATTTATGACCCGCAAACAACCAAAACATGTATCTTATATCATCGGAAAGGTATTTTGACAAGGAACACAACTAACTACTTTTCATCAAGCGAAAACATCATTTACAATAACCGATTTCTCGCCAAGTGGTCATTCAAGGTCCATTTTCAAAGTTTCAAGTTCTTGAAATGCATTACATGATTCGGGAATCCAATCCACACATATGATATGCCGTTTCGAAGGTAATTACTCATGCAATACAACTAAATACTTACTAACAACATTTCATGGCATCCAAAGTATCAAAAGTTCATTTCAAGTTCATCAAACCCTAATCAAAATTCACAAAAAATCACAAATCATGTATTTGAAGTTTTCTTAATCAACCTACGCATCAAAACGAAGCTAGTGATACTAGTAACACAATTAAAACATGAACTTTAACAATTTAACAACATTTAATCTTCCAAAATCAAAGATTAAGCAAACCCATTTTCAAGTGTTCAAACTAGTTACTCAAATCAACAAATCGAACAAACAAAACATATATTCATGTTATACACGAGCCATAGACACTAATTAACACTTTTATAATTCAAAAACATCAAGAACACAAAATCTAGTGATTTTAGAAAGTTACCCAAATGAGATGAAATTGGTATCAAGTCGAAGAGGATGAAGGGAGGATTCCAAATATGTAATTTGTTTTGTGAAACACTTGCTAGATCATGAATGGATGATGAATTCTTTGTTTGGAGAATTTAGAGAAAATGTGAAAGTATGAGAAGAAAATGAAAATGAAAATGAAAATAATGAATGGAGGAGGTGGTGTTTGACTCCTTTGACCTAGTCAAATCTTTGACACTTTGGCAAGTTTAGTCCCTCAAGTTTGTAATCGGGTGCGAGAATTAACCGAACGAATATTTTTAAATTACACGAGAGAACGAGAGATGTTATAATCCAATGACGAAAATATTTTAAGAATGTAAGCTAATGGAGGATACGAATCGAGATACTGGGGATATTATTAAAATAAAAAGACGGGCGTTAAAATAATTTAACGGAAAAATGCGGGATGTTACATTACCCACACCTTAAAAGAAATTTCGTCCCGAAATTTAGTTGGAAGAAATATTCGTTACTTCTTACTCGAGACCTAGTGTTGTCAATGCTATGAATAAGTGAAGATACGTCCTTGGGCATTCCCACAAATTTTGACAGTCGAGATCTCAGTTTGTATTAAGACTTGGTTTTACGATCCACAATTTCAACCAGTTTCCCATGAAGGGGAGTTTGCCATCAATAGTAAGTTTATCTAGGAGAGTAGCACGTTCCTGTTCCGTAGGACACGTCTCTAAGTTTGTTACATGGAACGTAGGGTAAACAAAAACTTAATTGAGTCGGAAGTTCTAAACGGTAGGAGCGGTTCCAATACGCCCCATGGTTTCAAAAGGATTAATATATCGCGGTTTTAACTTTACCTGATTCCCGAAACGGATTACACCTTCCCAAGGTGCGAGTTCTCAATATTACACGGTTGCTGACTTGGGATTCGAGAGGTTTACGTCGAATATCAGTATAGCCCTTTTGGCGACTACGGGTCGTCTTGAGTCCTTCTCGGACTTGTACGATCTCAAATGTTATTTCTTGAATGAGTTCGGATCCGGTGATTTGCTTGCCACATGCTTTGGTCCAACGAATAGGGGTATGACAATTGCGGTCATATAGGGTTTCGAAAGTGCGGCGTTAATACACGAATGGTAACTGCTGTGTGAGAGGAGACAACTAAAGGCAACAATACAAGTTTGTAACATGTCTTTCCAAGATGTGAAACGTACGTTTGTTTGGTCCGTTGATTGTGGATGATACGTGGTACTCATGTTTAAACTTGTCTCTAAGGCTTCTTGTAACACTAGAAGTGAAACGAGTATTGTGATCAGAGATAATCGACAATGGTACATCGTGTTGGAATAGAATTAAGATATGTTTGAACAAGTTAGTTAGGGTTTGAAAACGTTCATTGGAACAAGTTCCTTATCGGCTACAGAGAACGTTTTCCAGGGCTATTCACCCTCGTGGTGAATACTAGTAATACATGATGAGTCTCTCTCTCTCTATTGAGAAAGTATATAAAAGGTTTCCTTATACAAAAGTACAAGCGAAAGGACAGGAGTGGAATGAGAACTTAGAATAGGATGAGCTCACATCCTGAGGTAGCCATATCGCGCATCTAGTGGTCAAATGTTGAGACCTGGTGGGAAAATGAGATAGAACACGTAGTTGTATAGATCAGGGTCGAGTAGTAGTTGTCCGTATCAGGAGCATGAGGACGATAAGTCAAAGAGAAAGGAAGTATCCTTGGATTGTGTGTTATCTTGGGTCCCAGTAATATCAGACGGTCATAGTGAAATAACAGTGTTATGTAACGTGGTACGTGGTGATGAGAAGATTGATCGGATCCATAATTAAGTATTCCAATCGTTCGTGCAAAAAATAACGAATTTCAGTTTCCTTGATTTCGAGTCGAGAGAGTATGCCTTTCGGGCGTTCAAGTAGAAATATTTCCATATTTGAATTTCATTGTGTTAAATGAATTTAGCTAGTAAGGTTGGTGTGAATAATCACGTTAAAAGTTCGGACACGGAGAGGTTTAGTCCTTTCCTGGGGGAGTTAACGGGGTTAAAGGACGAGTAACACGAGAAAAAGTCGAAAATGAATCTGCGGTAATAATCGGCGAGATCTAAGATTTTACGAGTACAAGTTAGAGTCGTGAGGGTTTCCCGATTACGTGTGGTTCCGATTGTGAGACGTATTGAAATACTTTGACCACTAACAACATGGTCAAAAGATTGGACTTCGTTTAACCAAAATTCTCACTTGGAGAATTCAGCGTAGAGTTGCTCTTTTCTTAAGAGTTCGAGCGTAAGACGGAGATGTTGTTCGTTTTCTTCTTTACTTGAATAGGTTTAGAACATCAATTATAAGTATGGTAACGATTTTTGTCTAGATAAGTTTACAAACGTGGTTCAGGAGGCCTAGGAATACGGGCGGAGGCCTAAATAATCGAACGGTACTAAAAGAAATTTACAACTATCGTAGCGAGTTTTAAAAGCGGGTTAGGAGACATCTTCTCCCTAATCCCTCAATTGATGATAATCGGAACAGAGGTTGGTTTGGAATATACGCGAGATTCATGTAAATAATCATGAGGTCATGGATACGAGGAAGAGGGTATCGGTTTTCAACCGAAAGTTACTTAGTTCCAATGATCTATACATAATTGTAGGGAAACATTTCTCCTTAACGAATAGGTTTTGAGCTCCTTAGTTCTATAGGTGTCAAGTCACAATTCAAATTATCCACCCAATAAGTTTAACGTATATCCTCCGATAAAATTTATCGATACACAAAAATTTTTCGTTGGTCACTTAAATGGCGTAAGTAGTACCTAGGGAAAATGGTGGAGTGCAAAGAGTAGGCTCCTAGCCTTGGATACAAAACATTTATCGACATCCGAATCGAATAAACATGAAACATGAGAATTTCGAGAAGAAACATACCCGTGACTAGTTGTCATCTCGGGCTTCCTCGGTGGTAATGTTGAAGTCGCGTGCGTTGGGGTTGATTTTCTTCTTTGGGCATTCATTCCTAAAATGACCCGTTTGGCCACATGCGTAGCAAGTGACCGAATTTTGTGTGTTGGGTCCCTTTTGTGTGATGGGGGTGGCACTTCCACAATGTTTGGCCATATGACCCCTTCCTTGGCATTGGCAGCAAATTAGCTTGCCACATTCACCAAAGTGATGTTTGTAGCATCTGTTGCAAAAAGGCTTGCTACATTCACCAAAATGATGTTTGTGGCACTTGTTACAATAAGGCAGGTACCCGGCGTAACCTTTCTTGCCGTCGGAGGTGAAAGACTTCTTGGTGAAGTTGTTGTTGTAGTTGCTCAATGGAGAGACTTCCCATTTTCTTTTGTTGTTACCCGGTTGGTCCTCAGACGTTGGTGTCGGCGCTTCAATTTCATTCACCGTTTTTATAGATTGGCGGGCCATCGTTAAAGCCTCTTGTAGGTTGGCGGGTTTGGATGATACTACCTCGTGGTGAATGCTCTTTGGGAGGCCTTCCATGTAAAGTTCAACTCTTAGGGATTCAGGAGTCATGATGTTCGGGCAACTTAAGGCTAGTTCGACAAACCGTTGATTATAAGCTTCAAGGTCATTCCCGACCGTTTTTAAATTCCTTAGCCCCTGTTCGAGCCTTTGAGTTTCGTCGTGCGGGAAGTATTCGGTGATCATTCTTTCTCTTAATTCGGTCCAAGAGAGTGTGTGGGCTTCATCGATACCCACCGATTGTACATGCGTGTTCCACCATGAGAGAGCAACACCGGTGAAAGTGAGGGTGGAGAATTTGACCTTATCTCGGTCTCGACAACCGCTTATGCTAAAAACGGATTCCGTTTGATCAAACCATCGGGTGAGAGCAACCGGTCCCCCGGTTCCATCGAAAGTGGGAGGATTGTACTTCATGAAGTTTTTGTAGGAGCAACCTTCGTTTGAATTACCGGCCCCAAGATTGTTGTTGTTGGAAAAGTGATCAGCCACGGCCGCACCCACGGCGGTGGTTATCATTCATTGAAGAGCTTGTTCTAGAGTTTCGAGAGGAGTATTGTGTTGACCTTGGTGAGCCATTGTTCCTTCATGACACAAGAATATCGTTGATTAGTATTCTCAACAATACTCACCGTGATATGGAATAAGGATAGAGAGAAAATTTTTCCTTGACTCGCCTTAAATTCTTTATGTCATAATGTCGGAACGTCCATGTGAATCACCGTAATATAATCCCGGAAATTATATTACCCTGATTCACATGTGCATTTAACATTACTTCATAAGGTCAAGGTGGCGCGTCAACAAAATTTATCAACGTAAGATCAAGATCGAATATGAGTTAGATATGATAGAAGAGTTCGAGTATAAATGCACAAGTAGTCAAGTAATTCCTACTTCAATTCTATATGTCGGTTGTAGTCTAGATTCACTAATGTACCCTATGACTCGGGGTTGACACCAATGAACTCTAAATCCCTACAACCAAAGCTCTGATACCACTTGTAGAGACCCCAACAAATCGTCAATTTGACGGCGTCGACTACTTAGGTCCCGTTGCATGGTCATAGGTATTTAACGTGACGTTTGACCAAAGATATGTCGCATTCCTTTCAAAAATAAAGATTGTTTCAAAGTTTACAATAATTGTTCATCCAAAAGTTACGTTACAAAGTTATAGTTACATGTGAAACCTATGCGACACAGTTTTAAAGAAAGTCAAAAGACGCTCCATGAAATGCATGTATACTCGACATCCAATGCAAGTATCAAATAATGAGCGGAAGCATGTTTCACATCGTTCAAAGACCTGAGAAAAACATAGAAATCTGTCAACGAAAACGTTGGTGAAATCATAGGTTTAAGTAAGTAAGTGAGTAAAAGTAAGTGAGCAAAAGTAAGTCGAACCACAAGATTTGCAACATTGATAAAATAATAGTACATTCTAAAAGTTAATATTCACGAGCACCCAATTATCAAGGCTTAACATTCCGTCCGTTGAACCCCATCATAATAGTGCTAGAACAACACTGTGTCTCGAAAATATATTTCATCTGTGGACGGTAGCGAACCGTCCGAGATGAGGGTTTGTCAAACCCATATGGCCATACAACATAAGTTCACGCCTACACTTACACCCTGCAAGTGTAACTAATGATAATCGAATTGAGGATTTCGTTCTAAACTCGTATGTAGTATATTTGTTTTCCGGTACTTGTGTTCACTTAGTTAAAAAGAAACGTTTATGTTTTCTCATCCCAAATACAAGTTCAAAAAAAGAAAAAAGTGGGACTATGATCTCACCTGGAGTGCGAGAGTAAAAAGGTACTTCAACAAGTAACGTGCAAAGTACGAACGCTAGTCTTGACCTAAACAATTAGGGTTGTATCAATAACGGTAAACACGATCGGTCAAAGATGTTCAATTAGTTCTATGGCTCGTTACGACTCGATTATAAAGCATGTGAATCAAATTGTCAAGTTTCATGCAAGATACAAGTAAAGAATCATGTTAGAAAGATTGCATAATCATTTGTTTAAGTTTGACAAAAAGTCAAACTTTGGTCGGTCAAAGTCAACGAAAAAGTCAACACGTTCGGGTCGGGTCCCGAACTATTTTTCTGAGGTTTTTATTCATGTATAAGCATGTTAGAACAAGTCTCATGTGAATCGGAGGTGCGTAGCATAGCAAACATTTTCCAAAAATGGACAAAGTTGGACAGCCTACTTTGGCGCGCCGCGCCATTACCTGTGCAGAGAAATCTGGCAGTTTTTAAGTTTTATGCACGAACCTAACTTCAAACAATCACCATTTATGACCCGCAAACAACCAAAACATGTATCTTATATCATCGGAAAGGTATTTTGACAAGGAACACAACTAACTACTTCTCACCAAGCGAAAACGTCATTTACAATAACCGATTTCTCGCCAAGTGGTCATTCAAGGTCCATTTTCAAAGTTTCAAGTTCTTGAAATGCATTACATGATTCGGGAATCCAATCCACACATATGATATGTCGTTTCGAAGGTAATTACTCATGCAATACAACTAAACACTTACTAACAACATTTCATGGCATCCAAAGTATCAAAAGTTCATTTCAAGTTCATCAAACCCTAATCAAAATTCACAAAAATCATAAATCATGTATTTGAAGTTTTCTTAATCAACCTACGCATCAAAACGAAGCTAGTGATACTAGTAACACAATTAAAACATGAACTTTAACAATTTAACAACATTTAATCTTCCAAAATCAAAGATTAAGCAAACCCATTTTCAAGTGTTCAAACTAGTTACTCAAATCAACAAATCGAACAAACAAAACATATATTCATGTTATACACGAGCCATAGACACTAATTAACACTTTTATAATTCAAAAACATCAAGAACACAAAATCTAGTGATTTTAGAAAGTTACCCAAATGAGATGAAATTGGTATCAAGTCGAAGAGGATGAAGGGAGGATTCCAAATATGTAATTTGTTTTGTGAAACACTTGCTAGATCATGAATGGATGATGAATTCTTTGTTTAGAGAATTTAGAGAAAATGTGAAAGTATGAGAAGAAAATGAAAATGAAAATGAAAATAATGAATGGAGGAGGTGGTGTTTGACTCCTTTGACCTAGTCAAATCTTTGACACTTTGGCAAGTTTAGTCCCTCAAGTTTGTAATTGGGTGCGGGAATTAACCGAACGAATATTTTTAAATTACACGAGAGAACGAGAGATGTTATAATCCAATGACGAAAATATTTTAAGAATGTAAGCTAATGGAGGATACGAATCGAGATACTGGGGATATTATTAAAATAAAAAGACGGGCGTTAAAATAATTTAACGGAAAAATGCGGGATGTTACACCATGCGCATAGCTGCCAGGACGTTAGGTGGATTAGAAGAGGTGACATTTCCTTGAATGGACTTGGGAAGTCCCCATAAGTATCGTTCCATTCTCTTAAATTTCGGGGTGACTATCGTGGGACACATCAGCGCTAATTCCAGATACCTACGGTTGTAACCATCAAGATCGTTGCCCACAACCTTTAACTCCCAGAACTCAGCCTCCATCTTCTGTATCTCTGTTCTGGGGCAGTACTCTTCGATCATGGCCCCCTTGAATTCTTCCCACGGAATGGCATAAGCCTCATCAATACCCTTAGCTTGAGCCAGTGTGTTCCACCAGGTTAGGGTGCCGTCTAACAGCGTACATGAGGCATACTTGGTTATGTTCGCCTCTGAGCAGTTGCTGACGTGAAACACAGCTTCTAATTTCTCAAACCACCTAGTCAAACCAACTGGCCCCTTAGTGCCACTAAAGTTATGGGGCTTGCAGCTTTGAAACTCTTTGTAAGTGCAACCGTTCTGGACGTTCTGGTTAACCGGTGGGGCTGGGGGAATAGCATTTGCCATGGCTGCGGCTACTCATTCCGCAATCATTTCCTCAATTTGTGCTGCTGTGGGCGCTGCTCTTCCATTTGCCATTGCTCTTCTAATCAAAAATTTTGACTTAAGTCAAAATCCAGCATTTAATATATAATCATACAGTATGTGGTAAACAGGGGAGCAACACAACGCATGCCAATTAAGTAACGCAACCAGGTACAAATACCGCAAAACCAACATACAGTAACGTAAATAGAACACTGTGCAAGAATTAAACAATACAAAGTTCCATTCATTAATAAAGAGTTGCATACATCCGCATAGGTTCGTACAATACATAAGTAAAACATGAACTACAAACGAGATTACATAATGAAATCTACTACAATGCCCTATGGTGACGGTGGGTAAAGGACGTCCATTACGTGGGACATCTAGTCCTCGAGGTCAGTTACCCAAGCACGGAGGATCTACACTTCCCTCTTCAGTTCCTCGACAGTGGGAGGGGCTGGCAGAGCAGGCGGTTCTGCTGGTGCAGGTGGTGCCGGTGGTGCAGATGGTCCAGTACCAGAAGCAGATGCTGCATAGTGGTAAGGCTTACGCACGAAAGGATCAGCAGGGTAAGGTACAAACCGCTTATGGGCGGTAACCCTACGACGCTGACCATGTGTGTCAGTGAACGCTCGACCTCCGTTGATCCCCGGAATAACGGTGCCGTCGAAACGGTACCGCTTCTTTGGCGGGGTGGAGGGTGGCTGTACAGGTGCATCATCAGGGTCCTCCTCATCGGAGTCATCATCACTAGAGTCGTCTGTGGATGAGTCGTCAGATGATGAATAGTCGAAAACAGCTGGAGGTGGCGGCGCTCGGCGACCGGTAGTCATGATCCGGTATCTGAAAAGTGGGATCGGTATGACACGTCCATCAGGAAGGCGTCGGCACCAATGGTTATGCTCATTACGGAACGGAACGTCCCCGTATTCCCCGGGAATCACAACACCACTGAAGCAGGGCTGTGGCTCCGAGGGTCCTGGGGCAAGTAGAGCTGGAATCTCAGGGGGGTCCTGGGCTCCGCCTGAGGTAACCACTGGGGCAGGCGTATGGCTGCTAGTTCCGGAGGATGAAGCGCCGGGGTCACTGGTGGGTGTCACCGACGGGATCGGAGGAACGGCAAAAATGGTAGGTGAAGTGGCTGAAGAGTCTGAATCACTACCCAAAATGATGACAGGTGGAATATCCGACATCTGAAAAAGGAAAAATAACTTTTCCATGTCAGTAAGTCATAAAGCAAGCACGTATTAGGCACTACAGCAACCTAGCATGGCAGTAATAATAACAGTGATAAACAGAAATAACATGTGAAAGCAGATAGTAATCATGCAATAGCGGAAATAAGCATAAAACAAGTTCGCATGGCAGTGAAGATAAGCAATAGCATGCAGTAAGATCATACAGCTAAAAAAGTAGACAAAAGCATGCAGTAAGTTTCGCAGAAACAAGTAAACTAGCAAGTTGTAGATTAGTCCTATTAGTGAATCCTACTTAGGTTCGGTCTAGACTCACTAATGCAACCTAATTCCCTACAACCAATGCTCTTATACCAAATGTGATGCCCCGTACAAAACCATCGTGTACGATTCATCAACAACGGGATCTTTATACGGTTGAATACTACATGCTGTTTGAAAACCAGTTTGCATTCATAAAAACATAGTGTTTACAAAAGATAACGTGACACAGAGGTCATTACAAAGCCATTATTCAAATAACATAAGTTGCGAATGCAAATTAAAAGTTTCATGATTGAGACATCTCTAAGTTATGCAGCGGTTATCTAACACAGCAGGTCCTTAACAGCAAGTATAAACAGCATGATAGCAAGTCTAACAGCGGAAGCAACAAACCTCTAAACACCTGAGAAAACACGCTTAAAAACGTCAACAATAATGTTGGTGAGCTATAGTTTAAGTTGTAACAGTAATATAAGATTGACCACGAGATTTCAATGTTTCAAAACAGTATGAAAAGCATATGTATAACCGTGGGCACATGGCAACTAGACTTAACGTAAATATAAATATCACCCCCTAAAAGTACACCTGGCGAGTATGTATGTCCTCGAAGTATTAAACACCCGTTAAATTCTAGCGCGACTAGCCCGAGTGGGGATGTCAAACCCTATGGATCCATATCTAAGATTCGCATTCACAGGTTCAAAAACCAATGACTAAACATTACCGTGCTAAGGGGAATGTTTATGCCGTTGTATAACCCACACACATATAAAGTTTAAGTACTCGTGCCTAGTATGTAAAACGTAAAAAGCGCATGTATTCTCAGTCCCAAAATAGTTGAAGTAAAAAGGGATGCTATAACTCACAGTGATAAAAGCGGTAAAGTCGGTAATGAAAGTACGCAAGTAGTAAGTCAGTCCGAAAGTTCGTCAACCTAGATCAAAGGTTACTAGGTCAGTAGGTTGTCTTTATAAATTCTAATAGTGCATAAAATAAGTTTAAGTGTCATCATCATCATCATTCATCATCAAAAAGCTAAGTAAGTTTGACAAGAATAGAGATCGAAACAATAGGCTGAATTCGGTCAGATGCTACAACCTCTACGTAAATCAAAAAGATGCATAGTCAGTGGCAATGGCTCCGTATATGAGTCCCCTAACCTCTGACCAATTTTCAGGACCTAACTCGTCTTCCTTTGACCGTGGCGATGGTTTAAGTGCGAGTACGTCCGAATTTTCAGCACAACGTTACAAAGGAGTATTGACTTTCGGAAGGCCATAGATCTTAAACCGTAACTCGGATTAAGACGAGGTCTAAACGGAAAATCATCTACTCGGAACGAACTAACTGAAAATCAAATTTATAGTAGCCCAGGTGGTCTGATCAGATACGAAAAATAGTAGGTAAGTGCTCCGGTGGGGTTCTTAATGCTTGATGCTCATCACGGTTCTCATCCTTGATGCTTGTAGCTTCAAGTGTACAACTCGTTGATGGATTAGCATCACCTTGACTAAGATTCCACCATCAACACACAATATGTTAAGACCAAGTAAGGATACAACTCAATCAAGAGTCTTAGATGGATGATGAACCAAGGTTACATCATATCATTAGTCTTAACACAAATACAAGTCCTATTTACAAACAAAGTTACAAACTTTACATCAATCAAACAAGTATGAACATGATCTAAGTCAAATGAAGTGATGGAAAGCTAAGCTAGAGAGCTTGGATCCTATTCACACAAGTTACAAGGTTGCAAAGCTAAAAAGCTTGAACCTTTATTGTTCTTAATGATCTTGAAGCATAAAGCTTGGATATTTAAGTTACATGAAGATAACAAACACAAGTTTGAATCTTTTTAACAAAATAACAAGATCATAAGTTAGAAAACTTAGATCCAACAATAAGATATAAAGATTCAAGCTAGAAAGCTTGCATCTTGGTTGTTCTTGAAGATCTTGAAGCATAAAGCTTGGATCTTTAAGATACATGAAGATTACAAACAAAAGTTTGAATCTTTTTAACAAAATAACATGATTAAAGCTAAAATAATCTAGATCTACAAAGTTGGTGAAGATTCAAAGCTAGAAAGCTTGAATCTTCCATGTTCTTGAAGGATTCATGCTTGAATCTACAAGATCTAATCAAGATCAAAGCTAAAAAGCAAGACCTTTAATGATGATGATGACCACGAATTAGAAGGGAGAAGAAGAAGAAGAAGAAGAAAAAGCAGAACTTACAAGTTTCTAGAGTGAGAAAGACTAGAAAGGAAATAAGAGAGCAAGTGTGTGTGAAATTCAAATGAGAGCAAGTGTTAAATGGATGGGATTAGGCTAGTATTTATAGGAAAATGGGGGAGGAGGGAGGCCTTTCTGGCCGTGATTTTGGTAGGGAGGGGGGGGGGGGGGGACACAAAGTTGCTTTTTGATTAGTGGTTGTCTAAAGTAGGTACTTATGCTAGGATCTCATGTAACATTATGGATAATACTTGACATTTTTGCTAGCATGTTCCCTCTAATTAAATGGGTAATTGTCTTATATATTAATGGGTCACTAGTAATTAATAAGTGGGCTAATTAATTGGGCCACTAGCTAGAGTAGGGTGGGCTTAAGTCCAACAAGGTAGAAAGTCCAACAAGACTAACTAGTAAGCTTAATTAAATTCCTACGCGTAATTAAGCATCCAAAAGCCCAGGTAATTATTATTATAAAATAATAATTAATATTTTGCAGATAATATTCCGGTTATGATAAAAGTCAAACGTGCGCGCAGTTCGCGATTTGATCAAAACGTTAAGCGACACCAACGGTCATAAAGGCTTTCGGTGAATAAGTTAAGTATCCTACATACTCTAAGGCACGTTTTAACATATAATTGGAAGTAAACCACGTATATCAAGTTTCCAGAGTATAAAGTAGCATAGTACGCACAAAATCGCAGTTTCGCAAAAATACAAGGCACAAAGGCAAGTCGAAAAAGTCGGGTCATTACATACTACCATCCTTCTTTTTCACGAATAAAACCGGAGCGCCCCATGGCGAAGCACTCGGTCGAATAAAACCCTTTTCAAGAAACTCTTGGGTTTGATTTAACAATTCTTGCATTTCCGTCGGCGCTAAACTATAAGGAGTTTTAGCAATGGGGGTAGCCCCCGGAACCAACTCAATGCGAAATTCAACTTGTCTTTCCGCCGAAACACCCGATAACTCATCCGAAAAAACGTCCTCAAATTCATTTACTACCGGAATTTCACGAATGGATGGTGGCTCTTCACGAGCATCAACAACATGGGCAAGAAAAGCCATGCCACCACTAACAAGGAAACGACGTGCCCGTGCAAAAGTGCATATCGGCACAAGTCTTCTTCGCTTATCACCATGAATAATTAACTCTCCCCCACTAGGGGCCTTCACACGAATAGATTTTTCATGGCATGCAATATCGACTCTATTATGATCGAGTCAATCCATACCAACAACGATATCAAAATCACCCAAAGTCATCTGGATGAGATCAATTTTAAAGTTTTCGGCACCAAACACAACATCACAATTTTTACACACATCAACCACTAGCACCGTCTTGATGTCTACTATTTCGACTTCTACCGGACGACTTAACTTAGCTAACGGTTTGTTAAGTTTAGGCACAAATTTTGGTGACACAAACGACAAGTTAGCACTACTATCAAAAAGTATCCTCGCCAGATTAGAATTAACCGTGAAAGTACCTGAGACAACTTCATTGGATTGTTTGGCCTCATCATTGGTCATCAAGTAGTTGCGACCCCTAGCCGTGCCTGCCGCCTTCTCTAGCCGCTTAACAATATCACCCCGCAAATCGGGACACTCTGTCCTTCGGTGCCCTTCTTTACCACAATTAAAACAAGTAAGCTTGGTTGTAGATGATGGTTTCGGACATTCACGTGCCATATGGCCCTTTTGTCCACAATTGTAGCACGCATAAGAAAAATCTCCGGAAGCACCTTTCTTCACACTACCAACACTCTCAGAACCCTTCTTGTTCTTTTTGTTTGAAAAGTTCGAATGGCTCGAACCTTCAATCTTTCTTTTGCCAAAAGTAAAGCCACTCTTCCTCAACACGAGCGCCTCAAAACTTTTGGCCATATTGAACAACTCATCAAAGCTTTTCACCACATTCACACTAATATTCTCTTGATAACTATCATTTAAGATTCGATAGAAGTCTTCCTTCAACATTTTATCATTCCCGACATACTCCGGGCAAAATTGGGTCTTGGACAAAAACACGGATTTGAGAGTGTTCAAATCCATCGACCCTTGCCTCAAGGAACGTAACTCGTCTTTAAGCCTTGTAAGATCGGCCGAAGTTCGGTATTCGTCGAAAAATTCGACCTTGAATTCATCCCAAGTGAATTCCATGCATTGTTCTTCACCATAAACTTGGATTTTTGCGTCCCACCACAACTTAGCATCGCCCCTCAACATACTACACCCGTACCTTGTCTTCTTATCAAAAGAACATTCACAAGTACGGAAAGCTCCCTCCATATCGGAGATCCATCGGGCACTCTTAAGAGGGTCTCGTTCACCTTCAAAGGTGGGAGGTTGAGAATCCTTGAAATTCTTATAGAAAAAGTTCCGTCTTCCCACATTATCTTCGTGAATAACGGCCTTAATTTGTTCCTTTACTACATTGACTAGTTGCTCGTCAATAGTATCTAGGAACATCTTCATAACATCTTCTAGAAACTCCGCCTTTTGACGTTTAAAGATGGCCTCAACTTTGGTCGTGAACTCAACATCCTCACTCGTACCTCCTTCATTGGTGTCGTGTCCATTTCTCATCTTCATTCTATAAAACGGAATAGATTAAACAATGAAACGAAAGAACATAACACATACATATATATGTATTTATACCACACTACCCCATCTTGCTCAACAGTCGTCGTACATCGCTTGTTTGACACGATTTGAACCCATAACAATGGTAGCTAATCATTGTTACGCGAGCACGTCGCGTTAACTTGCTAGTACCACGTCTATCTCGCTTGATGATTGCTAACACAACGCAAAACAATTTGCGCAAGGTTAGTTCACATAAACCTACGCACTAACCAACTCCCGGTCTGACCCTGTCTCCTACAAGTCCTGCATAAAGCGCATACACAAATAAGTCTAAGTCTAGGCACTTATCTCAAGTCGCCTAAATCCCTTAGACCATGCTCTGATACCACTTGTAACAACCCAACATCGAATACTGAGACTCGACACATATATATTTTTTTTAAAAGGCAAGTAAACTGGCCAGGCCAGGTGCGAGGCGCGCGCAGACATGCGCGGCGCGCATTAAAGCATGAAACCAGGTCAGAAATAAAACATTGGGTCAGGCACCTGCACTCCCCATTTTGCGCGGCGCACCCCCGTATGCGCGGCGCGCGTTAATGCATAAAACGGGTTGTTTGCCAAATTTTCACATAGAAGGCCAAAACTTCCAAACCCAAAACCACATAACATAAATTCGGTCACAACCCAAGTAGTTTACATATGTCGAGGATTAGAGTTTACAAAAGGGCACGACGACCCGTACAATCACCAAAGTATTTTCGACCCACGAGTTTAAGTGCCAAACAAAAGACGAGCATGGTGTTTGGGATTAAACTACCCAAAACCTAAGTCGAAACACAAAAGCCTCCACTATCAAATCCAAAGAGGTGAAATCTCTAATCCAAACGTATAACATTTCCCTTGTCCATGCCGGAGCCTATAAAAAGGTAAACAACGAGAGGGTAAGCTAAAGCTTAGTGAATGCAATAATTATACACATACATATATAATCTACTTACTTGCAATCACTTACACAAATACCTCACACACGCTAGCAATTTAAAATTAGCATACCACCTCAAAGGACAACGCTAAATCCCCGATACACGAGCTAGCACAAACAATAGCATATAACACGAACCAATATAATATGCTATACAACTACACATAACCATGGTTAACCAATCGTACAAGGAATGATACTCAAATTTCCCATCGGTGTTCATAACAACCATTAGAGTACTTAACACGTCGTACACTAAACTCACGGGTGGCATCTTAACACGTCGATGCCTTACCTCGGGTGGCGTCTTAACACGTCGACACTTCACCCGTGATAGTTCTTGGAGTGGCATCTTAACACGTCGATACTTCACTCCGAGTGGTGTCTTAACACGTCGACACTTCACTCTTCATCTTACTTAGGGTGGCATCTTAACACGTCGATACTTCACCCAGAGTGGTGTCTTAACATATCGACACTTCGCTCGCTACAAGAATGTGGTGTCTTAGCACATCGACACTTCACATCTCACGCTACACAAATAAATACATTATATACCTACGCATATAATTATTCCACTCACCTTACGATTCGGTGACGGTTTTATACTTCCGCAAGCTTCAAAGCAAAGTACCTAATATAATAAGTACTCAATCAACACACAAACTAGTTGGACTTAACACCAATAATTCACTCTTGTGCATTTAATGACTTAAATGCATTAAATGCCCATTTTCACCAAACCGTCCATTTAAGGTCAAGACCAACACATATCACTCAAAGCTAGCGACTAAGGTCTAACAACACTAACTAACACACAATTAGGGTACTTCATACTCATCTTTTCTAACTAGGTCAATTATTATCCATTTGACCATTTTAAGGTCACACACCCATTTCGGGTCATCCACTAACCCAAATAACTCCCATTTGCTTACTAACTAGGTGTGCTAGTAATTTACTAACCAATTATGACTCATAAGTCCTTTTATCATTTCCAAAACCCTAGGTTAGTCATCCTTGGGTCCTTGTGACCCAAACTTACCCAAAAATCCCCAAATCCCTAACAAATGGGTTTTATGTTCATCACTAACCCAAACCCTAACCCTTAAACGATTAAAATAAGGAAATCAAGGTTGAGACTTACCACTACGATAAAAATGTAGCTAGGGACTATACGAACAACTTTAAAACTCGAGCTTCGACCCGAAACGAGCTTTTTCCTCATTTGCTTTGAGCTTTCTCACACTAAAACTTCCTCTCTCTCTAGAATTGATGTGGGAGTGATAAAGTAGATGAAAATGAAGTTATGACACCCACCAAACTGATCTTGGGGTCTTAAACTCGTCCCACAAGTGAAAGTATGATAGTGCTCCAAATGAACATATATTTAGGCACAATATCCTTCCAATATGTAAAACTTTTATTTATTATTGATCTATTTTTATGTAATATTCGTTTAAATAAATAAGTGCGAAGACAAAAGAAGAAAACGACGATTTGAAGACGCAAATGACCAAAAAGCTCAAATGTACAAGATACAATCCAAGTAGTTCCATTTATTGATGTGAAACGTCTAAAAATTACAAGAGTACAAGCCGCGGAATGCAAAATACAAGATATCTACGCGTACGAAAGGACGTTCGAGAAACCGGAATCGAGACATAAACCGGGCGTAAATGTACGAGACAATGGAGCGAAAATTACAAGTCAACTATGCACAAGAATATAATATAATATATATATAGTTAATATAAATTATATATATATTATATATATATATATATAATAATATGTCGACAAGCAAGAAAACAAAAAATATGTGAGCTGGATCTGACGGCCATGCGATCGCATGAGAAATTGGCATAAAACCCATGCGAGTGCATGAGCCCATGCGAGTGCATGAGATTTGCACTAAAACCCCATGCACTCGCATGAGTTACTGTAGCAGGCCACATCCTATAAATTCGCCAGTTTTCTGCGAGTTTTAGGACATCTTTTTTTATTTTCTTTCTCTTATCTCTCAATTTATATTTATATTTATATTTTAATTATAATTTTAATTTAAATTAATAATAATTGGGTTATTGTAAGAAATGTTTTACGGGTTTTAAAGTCGGAACTCTGTCCGGGTAACGCTACGCGATAAATAATCACTGTAAGCTATGTTCTTCCTTTTTAAATTAATGTCTTGTAACTAAGTTATTATTATGCTTATTTGAACCGAATTAATCGTGATGTTGGATTAAAAATTAAGACGGGGTTATTGGATTTTGTACCATAATTAAAGTTTGGACAAAAGACCGACACTTGTGAACATTGGACTATTGACTATTAATAGGTAGGGGGTATTGTCTAATCGAATGACAACTCATTGGAATCTGTCGAACCTATCTTCAAATTAGTTAATCTAATAATTATTAAATTGATTACGAATGCCCTATTTAGTGACGTTTATACGACATCGTTTACAATCATTTAATTAATTATTCGGGTTGAGTAATTGATTATTTATTCTGATCAAGTGGGTAAATTAATATTCATATCTCATTAAAACAGGGGTGGATTACATACAAGGATAATTGGTGTAATTAATAACAAAGTAATAAAATCTTGGATTACACGTAGTCGATAACCTGGTATAATCATTAAACAAAGTATTAAAACCTTGTTACAGTTCGAATCCCTAATTAGTTGGAATATTTGACTTCGGGAATAAGGTTTATTTGACGAGCATTTTATAATTATGACCGATGGACTATTATGGACAAAAACCAAATAGGTATCAAATAATCCAGGACAAAGGACAATTAACCCGGGTAACAATTAATCAAAACGTCAAACATCATGATTACGGAAGTTTAAATAAGCATAATACTTTTATTTCATATTTCATCGTACCTTTATTTACTGTCATTTTAATTACTGCAATTTACTTTATCGCAATTTAAATTCTGTCATTTATATTATTGTCATTTATTTCTACGCTTTATTTAAAATCGACAAACCGGTCATTAAACGGTAAAACCCCCTTTTATAATAATAATAATATTACTTATATATATATATATATATATATATATATATATATATATATATATATATATATATATATATATATATATATATATATATATATATATATATATATATATATATATATATATATTATACAAATATAGTTTTTAAAAATGTAGCGTTAAACTTGACTAGTTCCTGTGGACGAACCGAACTTACTAAAAACTACACTACTGTACGATTAGGTACACTGCCTATAGTGTTGTAGCAATGTTTAGGTATATCCACTCTGTAAATAAATAAATAACTTGTGTAAATTGTATCGTATTTCGTAATAAAAATAATAGTATTTCGTATACACCGCTGCACACATCAAGTTTTTGGCGCCGCTGCCGGGGAACTCGGCGAAACGCTATATTTTTACGCTATATTTTAGTAAAACTAAATTTTTGTAAAAATATATTATTTCTTATTTCATAAAAATATTTTGTATTTATAATAAGTGTTAAAAATAATAAAAAATATATAAAAATATAAATATTTTTAAGATTTCGTTTAAAATATATAAAATTATAAAGTATTTTTATTTTAATTTTTAAATATAAGTTTTATTTAATTTATATAAATATTTTATTTAAATAAAAACAGAAAACAAAGTAAAAAAGTAAAAAATAAAATTATTAAATTACACGTTGAACCTGTCGATTTTGAACCTGCATGTAAACTGAACCTGACCCTCATGCGATTGCATGAGGATTCAGTTATAAAGTCATGCGACCGCATGACCCTGTCTGACAGGTCTGAAACATAGCTGGTACGGATTAGGGTTTGTTTAATTATTATTATTAATTAATTATAGTTAGGGTTTCATTTAATATTAGTTAGTTTAAGTTTTAATTAATTTTGTATTTTTAGTTTTAATTAGTTTTATTAAATTATAAATTAATACTTTTATAAAATAATAATATAAAAATAATATTTTTATAAAAATAAGTAATTTTATTATTTTTTATATCTTTTTATAAATTGTATATTTTAATCGTTTATTTCGTAATTTGTATATTTATCGTTCGTAACTAGTTTTAAACTTAGTATTTTGCCATAGTAGCTCTAGATTTTTAGGCTTTGCCGTAAAATCCCTTAAGTGCTTTTTCTTTAGACTAAGATTTAGGTGCTTTAGAATTTTGCGACGCCGTTTTAAGATTTTAGTACTTTTTAAGTTATTGCCGTTTTGGATATAGAATTCCTTTTAAGCTTTAATACCTTTAGACGTAAGTTTTAATTTTTAGAATTCTAACTTTCGACGCTTTACTTTCTTATTTTCGTTTTTCGACGCGCTCTTTTTCTTTCTTATTTCTCGACGCTCTAGTTTTTAGGACATAGAATTTTCTATTTCTTCTCTAAAATTTCAAAACGAAAAATTATTTTAAGCGGTTAAATTGATAGACATCCAAAATTTTCTGGTTCGTAGTAATAGTTGGATTTGTTAGTGGTGAGTTGTGGGCTTCCGATTTAAAGGGTCCTGGTTACCTGCTGCATCTATTGGCTATTCAAAACGTGGGCAAAATCAGAAAAGTCTATTAATTTGATAACTTATATAATTTTTTTATCTTTTATAACTAATAGGATATTCTGTGAATGCACCGAGCAAAACGTTCACCACCTTTCATATGTTCACCACCTGTAACTCGATCAAGACAACTAGCCAATATTGTCGCCGTTGATTTTTCTTTAGAATCGTCATCTAGTCGACTAAGTACTCCAATTCAAATTTTCGATAATCCATTTTTTGAACCCGACCTCACAATTGAGAATCCGGAGGATATTCAAGGACAATTCCAAGATCCTGAACCACTAATCATTCCTCCTGAACTACAAACCGTAAAATCAGAATCCTCTAGCGATTCAGATTTAACAAATTCAATTATGGAAGTAACAGAACCTCTAAGTATGGAAGACCGAATGAGAGCCACACGCACGGGCCAAGGTCACGCCATTATTAAGCCAGACATTAATGCGCCATATTATGAAATCAAGGGACAAATCCTACACATGGTAACTAATCAATGCCAATATAGTGGTACGCCAAAAGAAGATCCAAACGAACATCTTCGAACCTTTAATAGGATCTGTACTCTATTCAAAATCAGAGAAGTTGAAGATGAACAGATCTATCTCATGTTATTTCCCTGGACTTTAAAGGGAGAAGCCAAAGATTGGTTAGAATCGTTACCTGAAGGGGCAATTGACACATGGGATGTCTTAGTTGAAATTTTTTTTAAACAATTCTTTCCGGTATCTAAAGCCGTGAGACTTCAAGGAGAAATTGTTACGTTCACACAAAAGCCAAATGAAACTCTATATGAGGCGTGGACAAGATTCGGAAAGTTGTTGAGAGGATGTCCTCAACACGGTTTAGATACTTATCAAATAGTACAAATATTATACCAAGGTATCGACATTACTACATGAAAAGACATCGACATAGCAGCTGGTGGTTCCATTATGAAGAAAACCGCAACCGAAGCTCCCAAAATTATTGATAACACAGCCTCCCACTCGCATGAGTGGCACCATGAAAAATATATTTTTCGTTCATCTAAAGCAGCTAGAGCCGATTCTAGCCATGACTTTGATTCCGTTTCCGTAAAAATAGATGCTTTCGAGAGACGAATGGAAAAGATGACTAAAGATATTCACGCAATAAGAATCAGTTGTTAGCAATGCGGTGGACCACACTTAACGAAAGATTGTCACATCGAGTAAACGATGGAACAACGAGAGAATGTTTCCTACATGAACCAAAGGCCGGGAAATAATTATCAGAATAATTATCAACCGCCAAGGCCAAACTTCAATCGAAATCAAAACATTCTTTACAATCCAAATGGACTCAACAATAACTCGTATAACCAACAAGGTCCGAATAACCAACCAACTCAAAACAACACTTTCAATTAACAAAGACCTAGCTTGTATAAACCACTACAACAAACCGAAGAGAAAAAGTTAAATCTGGAAGAAATGATGGCAAAGTTAATGGAATCTCAAACACAATTTATTTCATCTCAAACCCAAACAAATGAGAGGTTTGATCAGTCATTAAGAACTCGAAAAGCTTCCATTTTGAATCTAGAAAAACACGTAGGTACTCTTGCTAGCATGATGAGTGAGAGGGAACAAGGAAAGCTATCGAGTAATACTGAACTAAATCCTCGGAATGAGAATGTTAATATGGTTTCAACAAATTCTGAAAAACCAGCATCAGAAGATGGGAAGGTTTTTGATGTGAGTAACAATGAAGAATTTACAACACCACCACCACCCGAGTATGTAAAGCCAGTGGTGGCACCATACAGACCATCCATACCATTTCCAAGAAAAGGAGTTGAGTATGAGCAAGTAATAGGTAATAAAGTTTGTGATACCTCTGGAAAGAAGAAGAAGAATAAGAAAGTGCAAGAAACAAAAACCGTAAAGATAAACCCGGTGAAGACAGTTCCACCAAAACTTCCACCTAGGTTGGGTGATCCGGGTGAATTTATTGTTCCTTGTCTACTTAGTGATTGTGTCATGTATGATGCACTAGCAGATTTAGGTGCAAGTATAAGTGTTATGCCTCTTTCATTATATAAGAGATTAGGAGTAGGTGAGCTAAGTCCAACAGAAATGAGTATTCGACTCTTTGATCAAACCATTAGGCACCCAGTTGGAATTGCTGACAACCTACCAGTTCAAGTGGGTAATTTAACCTTTCTAGTCGAATTTATTGTCATTGACATAGAAGAGGACCCAAACATTCCTCTAATTTTGGGTCGACCATTCTTAGCGTCCACCGGGGCGTTATTTGATGTACGAGAGGGTAGAATGACACTTAGTAATGATTAAAAATCGATCACCTTTGTGAGTCGAAAGTCTAAATCTCCACCAACTAAAACCGTTGAACCAACAAAAACGATTGGTAAGAACCATATTGTTTTACCAACTCCAACGGTAGTGCTTAACAATAATAAAACTCCTAAGTGTGGGGAAAATGAAGTAACACCTAATGATAACCTGATAACAAAGAACCCTGTTGTTGATACGAAATTAAATGACCCCGTTATTAATAGTTCAATGAAGAAACTTATCAAACAGATTCGTGATGCTAGAACCAAGGGGAACTTTAAGTTATGTAACCGGTTAGTATCCAATCTATCGCATAAAGAAAAGGCGAAACTAGTTGAATTTGTGGATATTACACAGGAATTTAACCAATGGCTTAAAGCAAAAGTCACAGATATGCAAGTTGATTATGGTCCAAGAGAAATTGACAATGAAGTTAATCACAAACTAGACACCACAGCTACCTAAGTGTGGGGAGATTCAAATATTCTAAAAAGAAAACGATGTCTAAAGTTAGTTGTTCTGTTCTCATGTAGTTCCGAGAATGGAATCTGATTGGTCTTTTCTGCTAGCAGACACTAAAGAACTAGTTTTCTCCCCCCATTCTGAATTTTTATTTTGTAGGTTTTGTATGAAATTAATATGCATTTTTAAATTTAAGTTTTGTGTGAATTTAAAAACAAAAATTACTTTATTTCATTAAGTTTAAAAAATGATTTCTAAAATTCATCGTAAGTTGAAGACTAGGTCATAGAACCGAAATTGCTTTACCCGAGGGCGGGGCGAAAAATTTTGTTATCATTATTTTTAATTTTATTGATCTAAAGTATACCAAAAAAATTAAAAAAATTCAAAAATCTTTTCTTTTAAAACAATCGCTTTAAAAACGACAAATTTTAAATTTTGTCGAGGGACGGACTAGGTAAACATACCGAAACTACCTAAAGTAAAAGAAAACAAAATTTTGAAAAATTATTCATTTAAATTGTTTTAATAAATAAAGGTTTTTATAATATATATATATATATATATATATATATATATATATATATATATATATGTTTGTAGTTTATCTTATGTACAAAACAGGGTAAAACAGCGCATTTTCAAAGACTGACATTAAAGTTCAGCAAAAGCTACTAATTTTGACAACAAGACGCAAAATATCAAATGTGATATAAAATAATATGCTCGCAAACTCGGTATTTTTAATCACTTTTCTACACTAATCACCCTCATAAATTTATAATTATAGTCGGATTTCATGCAAATGAGGGCATTGCATGATCTCAAGTGTGGGGAAGGGTTATAAATTCTCTCGGGTTTACACTTAGTTTAATTGCCAAATTTTGTGAAAATTTGAAAAATTTTCAACTAAATGAATTCAAAATCTTGTTTATACATATTTATGAACGATAAAACTATGTGTTAATGCCGAAATTATTGTTACCTCGGAGAGAACATAAATGGAGAAACAACCCAAAACGTTAGAATTCATTTAAAATGGAATAGAGGAGAATAAAAAGGCAAAGAAAATAAAAATAAATAAAAGCTAACTGTGAGAAGAATTTACCAAGTTCTTCAAAACATATATCACATATTTGTACAAGATTATTGCAGGTACTTTTGCTTTCGACTAAACTAATCAGTTTTACCCGATTTACTGTAATATATTTGAAAGAAAGATGGATCTGCACGATGAATCAATTCCATCATTAAAAGGAAGTAAAGTCTTTCGAAAAAGACACGCGCTTCTTGATTTAGGTCATGAAGTTGTCGTCCAGACCAGTTGTAGAGTCTACGAAAAACCTTGAAACGTTTTCTCGAAAATCAGCTGGAAATCCACGGACCTCATCATCAAACAGGGTCGCCAAGTGGTCAGACTTATCCTAGCCATGAGAGGATCTGTCTCGTAAAATGGGGAGGGTGCCGTGCAAATTAGCTTGATAAGACTAATGAATCAGACCCCCAGAAAGGATAATCTTGTTAAAGATCAAAAATCAGCTTTTAAGACTGATATTACTAAATCCTTGAGATTGACTTTAAAGATTGAGAATTACAAACTCATGTAATTCAATGATATCTAAACTCGAGCTTGAACGAGAAAATATTTTGATCAAATTAAAACCGATTTATTTTCTGAAAACCTATTTTCAATGCTTTCATTACCATTGAATGTAAAATCCTAGGAATTCACCTGGAATTCATTAGGTCACCTGAACCAAATCGGGTGTCAACCGTAAGAACGGTGGTTGCATAGCATGGTCAAAGACAGGACCTTGTGCCAGACCGAAAAATTATAGGGTGATCTTTACTATTGCTCCTACAAAGGATAGTAATTGCATCCGACACGTTTTAGACCATGAACATCTGCATGTCATTAGACATTGCTTTAACAGTTGCGTGTTCAACGCTTTCCTTTATAACCGGATGGTAGTTTACCGAAAGGTAATATACGGAACAAGTATACTGGACGTGTTGCTTTCCTAATACAAGGTTAGCAAGTGGGTGACACAAAACCGCAAGTTTTGAGCTAAAATTTTAAAATCTGAAACCCACAAACACATTTTGCAAACACCGGTGAAGGGTTATTCCGGAAAACTTATCTAGGGTAAAAGCTAGAATGAATTTTCAAAAGATCAAATGTTTTCATAAAGATCCAAATTCCTTAAAGGATCTAAATTTTTAATAGTCATGTGGGACTGTAAACCACATCGTTACTATCATTGTGTATACCGTTGTATCAAAATCACTTATGTATAAAGTGTGAGAATAAAAAAAGTGATTCGAGTGAAGTGTGATTTTATTTCAAGTTCTGTATTGCTTGAGGACAAGCAACGTTCAAGTGTGGGGATATTTGATAGTGCTCCAAATGAACATATATTTAGGTACAATATCCTTCCAATATGTAAAACTTTTAGTTACTATTGTTCTATTTTTATGTAATATTCGTTTAAATAAATAAGTGCGAAGACAAAAGAAGAAAACGACGATTTGAAGACGCAAATGACCAAAAAGCTCAAATGTACAAGATACAATCCAAGTAGTTCCATTTATTGATGAGAAACGTCTAAAAATTACAAGAGTACAAGCCGCGGAACGCAAAATACAAGATATCTACGCGTACGAAAGGACGTTCGAGAAACCGGAACCGAGACAGAAACCGGGCGTAAATGTACGAGACAACGGAGCGAAAATTACAAGTCAACTATGCACAAGAATATAATATAATATATGTATAATTAATATAAATTATATATATATATATATATATATATATATATATATATATATATATATATATATATATATATATATATATATATATATATATTATATATATATATAATAATATGTCGACAAGCAAGAAAACAAAAAATATGTGAGCTGGATCTGACGGCCATGCGATCGCATGGGAAATAGGCATAAAACCCATGCGAGTGCATGAGCCCATGCGAGTGCATGAGATTTGCACTAAAATCCCATGCACTCGCATGAGTTACTGTAGCAGGCCACATCCTATAAATTCGCCAGTTTTCTGCGAGTTTTAGGACATCTTTTTCTATTTTCTTTCTCTTATCTCTCAATTTATATTTATATTTATATTTTAATTATAATTTTAATTTAAATTAATAATAATTGGGTTATTGTAAGAAATGTTTTACGGGTTTTAAAGTCGGAACTCTGTCCGGGTAACGCTACGCGATAAATAATCACTGTAAGCTATGTTCTTCCTTTTTAAATTAATGTCTTGTAACTAAGTTATTATTATGCTTATTTGAGCCGAAGTAATCATGATGTTGGACTAAAAATTAAGACGGGGTTATTGGATTTTGTACCATAATTAAGGTTTGGACAAAAGACCGACACTTGTGAACATTGGACTATTGACTATTAATAGGTAGGGGGTATTGTCTAATCGAATGACAACTCATTGGAATCTGTCGAACCTATCTTCAAATTAGTTAATCTAATAATTATTAAATTGATTACGAATGCCCTATTTAGTGACGTTTATACGACATCGTTTACAATCATTTAATTAATTATTCGGGTTGGGTAATTGATTATTTATTCTGATCAAGTGGGTAAATTAATATTCATATCTCATTAAAACAGAGGTGGATTACATACAAGGATAATTGGTGTAATTATTAACAAAGTAATAAAACCTTGGATTACACGCAGTCGATAACCTGGTATAATCATTAAACAAAGTATTAAAACCTTGTTACAGTTCAAATCCCTAATTAGTTGGAATATTTGACTTCGGGAATAAGGTTTATTTGACGAGCATTTTATAATTATGACCGATGGACTATTATGGACAAAAACCAAATAGGTATCAAATAATCCAGGACAAAGGACAATTAACCCGGGTAACAATTAATCAAAACGTCAAACATCATGATTACGGAAGTTTAAATAAGCATAATACTTTTATTTCATATTTCATCGTACCTTTATTTACTGTCATTTTAATTACTGCAATTTACTTTATCGCAATTTAAATTCTGTCATTTATATTATCGTCATTTATTTCTACGCTTTATTTAAAATCGACAAACCGGTCATTAAACGGTAAAACCCCCTTTTATAATAATAATAATATTACTTATATATATATATATATATATATATATATATATATATATATATATATATATATATATATATATATATATATATATATATATATATATATATATACAAATATAGTTTTTAAAAATATAGCGTTAAACTTGGCTAGTTCCTGTGGACGAATCGAACTTACTAAAAACTACACTACTATACGATTAGGTACACTGCTTATAGTGTTGTTGCAATGTTTAGGTATATCCACTTTATAAATAAATAAATAACTTGTGTAAATTGTATCGTATTTCGTAATAAAAATAATAGTATTTCATATACACCGCTGCACACATCAAAGTACCAAATTGCCCCTTTAAAATATCTAAAAAGGTGGAAGTGGACTGTCAGCGCGTTATGCGCGCCGCGCGTTTAAGTGCTCGCCGCGCACTTCCCCTTTCTCAGATTTTAGCCTTTATTTAATTATATACGAAATGTACAATTCGGATTCGGGTCTTACAACTAGTGACACACGTGACTACGATTCTTAGATCCGCCACTACATGTCGAGGTCTTCTTACCCAAAGTTTCTTGAATCGATTCTAACTTATTGGCATAACAATCAAGAACTAAACTGATCTCATTATCCATGTCAACAAAACCTACTCCTAAATAGTTGAGACACCCTATTTTTTGATTAACTTAATCATAATTATATTGATATTTAAATTTTCTCTAATGAAAAAAATTAGAATTATAACAAAACAATAATAACCATCTACAAACAATAGTTTAAGCATTGGGCTAAATTGTTTAAGCGTCAATTGATTATTTTGTCTAATATATAAGATATAAGATATCGGGTATTTCGTGAAAGTTGATGGTGTGGTTGTTAAACCGATCATCAAGACTCGGAAAGATAAAGCGGTTATCGGGTAGTTCGTGTTCGGTTTTCTTTTTTAGTATTGTATGTCGTTTGTTTAGTCAGTCTTGGGTTTTTGTTTTGGTTCTTATATTTGTTTGTGGTCCGAAATCGTTTTTATGATCCGGTTGCTCAAGTCTCGGGTTTAGTTAGCTTTTGTTCTTTGTTTAGTGCTAGTTAGTGCTGGTTTTTTTTTTTGTTTTCGGGAGGTGCTTTGGTTTGCTTGTATCCTTGTTCATCTTTTTCATCTATTGATGAAAAAGATTTATTTAATGTTATCGTTTTTTTTTTGGAAAAAAAAAAGGAAAAAAAGATATAAGATATGATATATATATATATATATATATATATATATATATATATATATATATATATATATATATATATATATATATATATATATATATATATAATACGGAGTAATATAAATCTCTACTATATATAATAATAAACACAAAAATAGGTCATCTAAATCTATAACTTTTAATCTTAGCCATCTATTCATAGATTCTCACTTAATCTAAACCATTAAAAAAGCAAAGCTGCGTTCATCAACCGTTTTGCAAGCAACCAAATGGATTACTTGCTATATAATTTGGAAACATAGGAACTTGAAAGTATTTTCCAAAAAAACGTGGTCCCTGGGTCGATTCTATCCGAAATTCAAACTCAAAGTTATAGCTGGATTTCCAAAAGATCGCGTAAAAAGAAATCAATCGAGTGGCATCAATGGCTCATTAATCCTTCCTTCTTTGTTGCAGATTCTCCCCACCGAATTGGGATTGGCTAATTTTCCCACCAACACTTACGTGTAGCCCACGGATTCCATCTCTTCTATTGAGGGTTTGATTAATCGGGCTAGTGTGTGTAACTTTGTTGGCGTTAGATTGTCACTGTTATCCTCTCTAGTCCGGCTTGTTCTTTCAAATTCTTATGCCCACTTTAGTTTTATTGGTCTTCGTAGGTTACCCGCGATATAATAGCCTCCAATATTTGTACTTCCGTTCCATTATTGTATAGATATGTATAGGGTCTTGTAACTCTATTTTTATTAATGATAATTAATCTTGCTTTTAAAAAAAAAAAGAAAAAAAATTAAAAAAGCAATGTAATGATCTCATAATCACTAAGATTAATAATGATGAGACTAAAATACCCTTAATATAAAAAATAAAAAAAAAATAAAAAAAAAAAAAAAACGGGATGAAACATGAAAAATAGGAACTTTAAAATTCCATTCATTCACATTCAACCAAAAAAACCTAATCTTCTCCCAAAAATACACGTACACGACTAAAATCAAAATCAAGATTACACATTCCTTCACCCAAATTGAACATTTATAACTGAAGAAGATATGGCTTTTTCGATCGGATTTATTATCAAATCTCGATTGATTAAAGTTCTCAAATCAATACGTTTAAGTGTTATAGATCGATTAGACCGAGTGAAATCGTATTCGGCAATGAAATCAATGATCCGGCAATGAAGTCGATTCTAATCGGAACGACTGAAGAAATCAATCCAACATCAAAAATAATCGATGAATCCCATTTCTTTGCTTCAATTCAATATATGCATAAAGGTAGAAAATTTCGATTTCCAGGTTAAAGCCAATTCTCGATCCATAGATTTGGTAAACTTACTTTTCTTAATTCCCTGATCTTTAACATGCACATTAACTAAGGTTGGCAAGATGGGCCAGTTGGTCGGGTTGAATAGTGGGCCATGACAACGTCGGGTTAAAGCACGAAAAAACTTATTTTCGTGTTGCAACCTTTTATCTAATTATTACTAATACATTACATATAGTTATCAAAACGTTTGTAGCTTTCTTACATTAGTATTATTAGTAACTGAATAATGTGATTTAGGATTAATATATCTTAAAAGTAATTTTGTGAGTGGGTTTCACAGTTTTAACCCCCTTGACCTGGTTGAAACTGTGAATACAAATTCAGACCCATTGATAAGTTTTGTTTAGAATTATAACAAATTAGTACACTATAACACGGAGTCATAGCATCCTTGTGTAATATAACAAAACTCTTTCTTTTGCTACTATTAGAAATGCAATCATTGTTTTAATATCTATGGAACAGGTAACAACAATGGGACTAATTTACTCTGTGTTTTTGTGCGTGTTCACTACAATTGTGTTTGGTACTAAAAGGCTCAAGTGCTTGCATATTAAAGTTTCGATTGACCATATGTTCGTATACCCCAGTCGTGACCATTACTTAATATGTCTGACCCATGAGTAGACTTGTGTCGACCCATAGACCATCAATAATAAGTCAACAAAGTCAAAGTCTGCAACCTCTACCCACAGCCAAATTATCGCAAGATGTATCTTTAGTTGAGCCACTACTCCCGGTCCACCCTCGACCAACTCACTTTTCATTTTCAGCACCATCTTAATTTAGAGGAACACAATTTGTTCCGGTTTCCAATTTTGTGGTTTTTTGTTAAGTCAGTGGGCCATGAGGACTTACCCAACTCCGTATACAAGATGACATGTTTTAGCATTTCACAAGAAATCTCAAGTAACAGAGCATGATTTGCAACTTGGAGATAGTTCGAACATGTTTAGAGTTAGTTTTAGAATGGTTTTGGACAGCTTTAGAAGCTGCATTACAGCGGAAACAACATATTTCAGATGTTGATTTACAGCAGAAACGTTTTTGGTCCGGTCAGTTTTTGGGCAGAAATTACCATCGTCTTTGAATCATCATAATTAGTCAACCGTAACTTCGTTTAAGGCGTATTTTATGTCGTTGGAAAGCTTATTGAGTCGCCTTTAACCAGCAATTTACTTCAAGGCCTAACTTAGAGTTTAACTCTGTCAAATAGCTGAAACAGTTCAGACCGTCGAAGCTGAAAATTTGAGTGTGGGGGGTCGTAATTGCTACTTAGATTGTTTTTAGGTTGTCGGACTTCATAGCTTACACGTTTATCATATTATATATAGTTTTCAGGTGGTGATTACGTATTAAGAAGCAATTGTATTAAAGTTAAAGCTCCAGCTGAGTGCATGGACTTTTTACAAACTATTTGATTTTTAAATAGAATCGATTGAAGTTGATAACTATTAATATTTTATGGCTTTTGTTAAGTTATTCAGTAAATAGGTCCCTATCATCTAGAGATCGATTGCATTTGATGTTTCACAAGCAATATCAGTTATATTATGTTCAAAGGGAACCATGTCGTTTGACCCTATCCTTCATTTGACGATCCAAGTAGGTAATTGGGATTCTAATTTAAAGGTATTTGGAAGTATTTTTATGTATATTTGTTTAATACTGACTTTGGCCTATTTAGAGTTCCTTGATGTAGTAACAGGAAAGCTTCAATCATTCCTTCTATAACTAAAGTAAAACTGTACAAGCCTACAAGGGCCAAAATTCCGATTTTCATAGTGATTTTTTTATATATCATTACTTCATTAGTAGTTGCTAATGAAAGATGATAACTCTTCAATGAAAAACAAATTTAAACAGGTATGTTTCTACAACATACTGATATCATTCATATTTGTTATTTTAAAGAGGTAACAGAAACTCAACAAAGACCCCTTTATATTATATCATTCAAGTATTTTTTTTACTTTTTTTTTTTAATTATGTTTTGACATTTAAGTTTAAATTTTAATCTTTATGCATGTTTCCGCTATCTGAAGATCATTTTTCAAGGGTTAACGTAAGCAACAACGGACAAGGGTTGATGATTGTGTTCACATATCACAGCCGCGAATACGCAAGGTTTATTCTCAAATTTCTTGCCTTTTCATTATGGAATTTATATGTTATAATCTCTATAACTACTCATATTACACTTTCTTGCATCTCTTTAAGTTTTGCGATTGGTATATAATTAACACAGTTCACATTTCATATTTATACGTTCATTGCTTTATTTCTATTTTTCTTACGAACATAATGTTATAGAAAAGAAAGAAAAGCCTGAATCCATGAATGAGTTAGAGTTGATATCAACTGAATGGAGGTTTCAGTTTAGAAAATGTTTTAGAAGCCAACGATATGCTAAGTGTTTATTAGCATAGTCCTAAAATAATGCGTGCTTAATTTTGTTACCAGATGATTGTTGCGTGTTTAGTGTTTCACACAACAGGGCTATGTAAAGATAGAAACAACTCTGCAACCAAGTGTCCTGCTAATGAAATGGTGTCTAAAATTGAAGAAAACCGCAAAACCCATGGGCTTTTATGTTCACAAGCAAAACTCAAAAGGTAATATTCATCTTATTGTGCTTTAATTGTTCTTTACATGCTGGCATGTTGTTTGCTTCATGTGTATCGTTTTTACAGATGAAGTTATAAGGTGAAAAATCTGGAATAAAAGGGCACCCTGAAGCAGCTAAAAACTGAAATAGAAGGCCACCTTGAAGCAGCCATACAGGTTTTCAAAGTGGCTCTATCGTTGCACATGGTGGAGCTCATGAAAACCAGGGTCAACTGTTATTGAAGGTATTTCCTTTTATCTGACGTCCAGACCTTTATAAAGGTTGCCTAATGGGCGCATCTAGCGGGTGGGTATTGGGTTAAAATAGATGAGGGTCATAAGTATGTTTTCATCTATTAAATTTTAACAAGATGTTATTATGCTGTTAAAATACTTTGAAAACTGATTGATTTGTTTTTGGTGATCATTTTTCAAGTGTAATACCAAGTTGGGTGATTTTTGCAGTCAAGTTTAAGAATAAAAGTATAACGCGATGTTGAAGAAGGTACACTAGGAATTATTTCAAAGCCCATCTTCTTATCAGGGTATGGAAAGTATCATTTTACGGGTTTCATCCCCAATTTTTAAAACCCAAACCCTTTAATCTAATGCTTTATATCATTTTCCCTCATTCTCATTGCGCATTCCCACTTATCAAAATCCATTATTCCAAATACACCTCAATTTGTATAAATACTAAGTTTGGGTGAGGTTATGATATGTCCATTTCATATGGCTTAATTAGATTTATAAATTTAAAATAGGAGGTTGGCCAACTGAGGAAGATATGGTATTATGTAAGGTAAAGCTGTATAACATCCTTTCCATTTTGCCACTATTAGTGTCAGTTCTTTATGAATATTATGAAATCATTATCTTGACAGTCGGTGTTTCAGATCAATGTTGAGTTTAACTGAATACCTTGATTAGGTGGAACGTAATTCCTGAAGAACATGATTGAGTTTAGGATTTGAGCTCAGCTTTGACCAGGTAGGTAATACCCAATAACTTTGCAACGAAAATGTCATTGCAGTTGACATGTCGTAGACAATAACGTATATTATGGACTTAAATACTTTATAAATCTGAAATCTGTATTTCCAGGGTGATCAATTCCCTTTGGCAGCTAAAAAGATTGTAGCGGCGTGCTTTCACCCGCAATACGAAATTCAATCAGAAGCAGCATCCAATAACTACAAATGCGTTTCTATTTCTTCTACCCGCAATATGAACTATTTTCTTATTCATCATTAAGCCTTATTTTTTCTGTTTCTGATTTTCAAATATACTCATGGTTGCCAGATTTGTAGGATGCATTTGTGCTGTGGGATACTTTCAGATTTCAATTGTCAAGGACGGCTCTTTCGACATTTATGTTTCTTTTTCTTTTAATCCAATGTCTATTGTACTAACCTATGGTTTCTTATGTCCGTTGATGGCGGAAGAAAGGTGGTAGAGCTTGATGTTGGCGGATTTAATATTTTGAAGCTAGAGAAAGATCGAGGACTGCTCAGAATAAGGTTAATTGTTTTGTGTTGCGACTTTTCTTGTATGTTCGTAAAAAGTAGTTTCTTGACCAAAGTTCACCTGTGTAAGTCATGTTAAAGTGTTAGATTGGGAGCCATTTTGCTATTGTTTTTTCATTAACCAACATGGTATTGTGCAGCAAGCTGCTGTTGTGATTTTGATTAATCCGATTTTAATGACTTATGTTATGTAGACGATAGGATGTATTTGTAAACGTGGATGCTTGCATAATTTAATGAATCATGTAACCAGTTGTGTTAATAAGGGTGCAATATAATAATGATGGGTGGTTAGCTTGGTAACATAAAATAACACATCAGGTATTAATGGTCATTTGGTACCAATAGATTATGTTTGTCTACATACATGTACTCTGCTTACACCTCTAATGGAATTCATGCTCACATTTTGCCGATTACTAAATAAACATTACAATGAGCTTTTATACCTAAAAAAAACAGATGCAAAAATATTTGTCATGTTAATTATTAACGTTAGGTGGATGCCACTTGATCAAACTTGCATGGAATGCGCCCTTCAAATATTCTCAAGGTAAATTTATTAATGATAATTATCCTTTTAACTAAAAAATATTGTATCAAATGTTCAAATATCTTTGATTGTATTAAAATTAAAATTAAATACTAAAATGGCTATTATTTAATCCTTTATTATGTTTCATGTAACATCCCGCGTTTTTCCGTTAAATTTATTTTAACACCGTCTTTTTTTTTTTTAAATAATATCTTTCGTCATTTATTTTGGCATCTTTCGTTAACTAACGTTCATAATATCCTCGTTATTTAATTATAACGTCACCCGTTTACTCGAGCGTTTAAATATTCGTTTGGTTATTTCCCGCACCCGCTTTGAAACTAGAGGGACCAAACTTGCAAAGAGGCCAAAGATTTGACTAGGTCAACTAGTCAAACCTTCAACCTCCTCCTCTCATTCATCTCTCTCTTTCTCCTTTTGATACTTCCAAATCCTCTCAACTTTCTAACATAAATTCATCATCTAAATCCGGATTAGGGAGCTAGCAACCAAATAAATTACATATTTGAACTCCTCGTGATCTCCTCTTCGATTCCATACCGATTTCATCAATTTTGGGTAACTTTCTAAAATCACTAATTTTATGTGTTCTTGAGATTTTTGAGTTATAAAGTTGTTAATTAGTGTCTATGACTCAAGTCTAGTATGATTATGTGATTTGTATGCTTGTTCTTGCAATTTTGATGTAACTAGTTCATTATGAAAGAACACTTGCATAATCTTGAGTTTTAGGTGTTCATATGTGGTTTGATGATGAAAGTTCATGTTTTAATTGTGTTCCTAACATCACTAGCTTCAAATTGGTATGTAGGTTGACATGGATTAGTTTCATAATCATGATGGTTGAATTTGTGATTTTGGGTTAGGGTTTGATAGAAGTAAATTGAATCTTGATGCATTAAATGCTTGATAATGTTAATTGTAAGGGTTAGATTGTGTTGTATGCTTAATTACCTTCGAAACGGCATATCGTTCATGTAATTTGGTTGCCAAATCATTAAATTGCATTTATGACTTGTATGCATTGAACGAGGAACATTAATTGCGGTTTTTGGTTGTTGCAAGTGGAAGTTTGATTGATGATATGTGTTTAGTTGTTTTACTCGTCAAATTACCTTTCTAACGATATAAGATACGAGTTCTAAGTATTAGCGGTTTGCGAGTTATGCTTGAAAGTGTTTGGAATTGAGACTTGGACATTTGAGACTGACCAGGTACCAGTTCCCGTGTATTGTCGCGGCGCGACAATTTGGGGCCGCGGCGCGGCCTAAGCCGTGTCCAGTTTCTGACCTCTTTGGTCAAAATACGAAAAATGTTTTGCACACTATGGACCTCCGATTCACATGAGACTTGTTCTAACATGCTTATATATGAATAAAAACCTCAGAAAAATAGTTCGGGACCCGACCCGAACGTGTTGACTTTCGTTGACTTTGACCGACCAAAGTTTGACTTTTTGTCAAACTTAATCAAATGATTATGCAACCTTCCTAACTTGTTTCTGTACTTGTATCTTGCATGAAACTTGATGATTTGATTCACATGCTATATTAATCGAGTCGTATTGAGCCATAGGACTAATTGAACATCTTTGACCCTTCGTGACTATCGTTATTGATACAACCTATTTGTTTAGGTCAAGACTAGCATTGTTCTTTGCACACGTTACTTGTCGAAGTACTTTTTGGTTCGTGCATACAAGGTGAGATCATAGTCCCACTTTTTACTCTTTTGAACTTACTTTTGGGATGAGAAAACATAAACGATTCTTTTGAACTAAGTGAACACAAGAACGGGAAAACAAACATTCTACATACGAGTTTAGAACGAAAATCCTCAATCCGATTATCATTAGTTACATCAGATGGTGTAAGCGAGAACTTATGTTATATGGCCATATGGGTTTGACAACCCTCATCTTTGACGGTTCGCTACCGTCTACGGATGAAATATATTTTCGGGAAACAGTGTTGTTCTAGCACTAATTGATGGGGTATTCAACGGACGGAATGTTAAGTTTTGATAATTGGGTGCTCGTGAATATTAACTTTTAGAATGTATTACTATTATTTCAACTTTGCAAACCTTGTGGTTCGACTTACTTTACTTTTACTCACAAACTCACTTAAACCTATGATTTCACCAACGTTTTCGTTGACAGATTTCTATGTTTTTCTCAGGTCTTGCACGATATGTGATACATGCTTCCGCTCATTATTTGATACTTGCATTGGATGTCGAGTATACATGCTTTTCATGGAGCGTCTTATGACTTTACTTTAAACCGTGTCGCCTAGATTTCCTTTGTACTTATAACCTTGTAACTTAACTTTTGGTTGAACAATTCTTGTAAACTTTGGAAACAATCTTTATTTTGAAATGAAGGCGACGTATTTTGGTCAAACTTTGTCTTAAAGACTTATGACCATGCAATGGGACCTACGTAGACGACGCCGTCACTTGACGATTTGTCGGGGTCGCTACAAGTGGTATCAGAGCCTTGGTTGTAGGGATTTAGAGTTCATTTGTGTCCACCCCGAGTCATAGGGTACATAGGTGAATCTAGACTACAACCAACATATAGACTGAAGTAGGAATTACTTGACTATTTGTGCATTTATACTCGAACTCTTCTATCATATCTAACTCGTATTCGATCTTGATCTTACGTTGATAAATTTTGTTGACGCGCCACCTTGACTTTATGAAGTAATGTTAAATGCACATGAGAATCAGGGTAATATAATTTCCGGGATTATATTACGGTGATTCACATGGACGTTCCGACATTATGACATAAAGAATTTAAGGAGAGTCAAGGAAAAAATTTCTCTCTATCCTTATCCCATATCACGGTTAGTATTGTTAAAAATACTAATCAACGATATTCTTGTGTCATGAAGGAACAATGGCTCACCAAGGTCAACACAATACCCCTCTCGAAACTCTAGAACAAGCTCTTCAACGAATGATAACCACCGCCGTGGGTACGGCCGTGGCCGATCACTTTTCCAACAACACCAATCGTGGAGCCGGAAATTCAAGCGAAGGTTGCTCCTACAAGAACTTCATGAAGTACAACCCTCCCACTTTCGATGGAACCGAAGGACCGGTTACTCTCACTCGATGGTTTGACCAAATGGAGACCGTTTTTAACACAAGCGGTTGTCGAGATCAAGATAAGGTCAAGTTTTCCACCCTCACTTTCACCGGCATTGCTCTCTCGTGGTGGAACAAGTACGTACAATCGGTGGGTATCGATGAAGCCCACACACTTTCATGGACCGAATTAAGAGAAAGAATGATCACCGAATATTTTCTGCGCGACGGGACTCGAAGGCTCGAACAGGGTCTAAGGAATTTAAGAACGGTCGGGAATGACCTCGGAGCTTATAATCAACGGTTTACCGAACTAGTCTCAATGTGTCCAAATCTCATGACTCCCGAATCCCTAAGAGTCGAACTTTACATGGATGGCCTCCCTAAGAGCATTCAACACGGGGTAATGGCATCCCAACCCACTAACATACAAGAGGCTTTAACCAAGGCCCGCCAAACTTTAGAAACGGCGAATGAAATGGAAGCACCGGCACCAATGGTCGAGAACCACCCGAGTAACAACAAAAGAAAATGGGAAGCCTCCCAATCAAGCAACCGCAACAATAACAACCTCACCAAAGAGCCCTTTTTCCCCGGCGACAAGAAAGGGTATGCCGGAAAACTACCTTTTTGTAACGAATGCCACAAGCATCACTTTGAAGGATGTGGCAGGTTTCGCCACCGGCGCCAAGAAAGTGGTCACGTCGCCAAACGTTGTGGAAGTACCACCCCCGTCGCTCGAATGATGCCCAACACACACAGGACGGGTGCTTGCTTCGAATGTGGTCAACTGGGTCATTTTAGGAATGTGTGCCCAAAGAAGAAATCAACCCCAACGCACGCCGTTAAACTTTCAACATCAACGCCTAGGATGCCCGAGACGACGATGGACTAGTCACGGGTATGTTTCTTCTCGAAATTCTCACGTTTCATGTTTATTCGATTCGGTTACCGTTAGACGTTTTATAAACAAGGCTCTGACTCATACTCTTTGCACTTCACCTTTTTCCCCTAGACACTACTTAGGCAATTTAAGTGACCAACGGAAAATATTGTGTGCCTATAAATTTTATTGGAGGATATACGTTAAGACTTTTGACTTGACACCTATAGAACTAGGGAGCTCGGAACCTATTCGTTAAAAAGAAAATGTTTCCCCATCATCTTGTATAGATTATTGTGAACTGAGTAATTTTCGGTTGGAAACCGATACCCTCTCCCTCGCATCCATGACCTCATGATTTCTTGCATGAATCCCGTGTGTATTCCAAAACGACCTCCGTTCCGGTTATCATCAATTGGGGGTTAAGGGAGACGAAGTCTCCTAAGCCATTTTCCGAACTCGCAACGTTAGTTGTAAATCTCTCTTAGTACCCTTCAATTTATTTAGGACTCTGTCCGTATCCATGAACCTCCTAAACCACGTATGCAAACTTATCTAGACAAATCCGTTATCGTATTTATACATGATATCTTGACCTATTCAAGTAAAGAAGGAAAACGAACAACATCTCCGTCTTACGCTCGAACTTTTGAGAAAAGAGCAACTCTATACCGAATTCTTCGAGTGAGGATTTTGGTTAAACGAAGTTCAATTTCTAGACCCTGTTGATAGTGGTCAAAGTATTTCAATACATCTCACAATCGAAACCACACGTAACCGGGAAACTCTCACGACTCAGACTTGTACTCGTAAAATCTTCGATCTCACCGGTTGTTACCGCAGATTCATTTTCGACTTTATCTCGTGATGCTCGTTCTTTACCCTCGATAACTCATTAAGGTAGAAATTTAAACCTCTCTGTGTCCGAACCTTGAACGTAATTTTTTTTCACGCAAACCTTACTAGCTAAATTCGATTAGCACAATGGAATGCGAATATGGAGATATTTCTACTTGAACGCCTGAAAGGCATACTCTCTCGACTCAAAATTGACGTAACTGAAATTCGTTATTTTGCACGAAGAATTCGAATACATAATTGTGGACTCGATCAATTTTCTCGTCATCATGTACCAAACTACATACCTCTGTTATTTCGCCGTTACCGTCTGATATTACTGGAACTTAAGATAACACACAATCCAAGGATACTTCACTCTTCTTTGACTTAACGTCCTTGTGTTTCTGATAATCGGCCAACCACTATTCAACCCCAAACTATACAACTACGTGTACTATCTCGTTTCTCTTTCAAACCTCAACTTTTGACAACTAGAGGCACGATATGGCAACCTCGATGTGTAAACTCACTCTACTCTAAGTTCTCATTTCACTCCTATCTTTATCGCTCGCACTTCCGTATAAGAAAACTTCTTGTAACATTTCCCAATGGATAGAGAAACTCTTCATATTACATTAGTATTCGCCACGAGGGTGAATAGTCCTAACGAACATTTTTCGAACCCTAACTGACTTGTTCAAACATATCTTGAGAGATTCTATTCCAACACGGTGTATCTTTGTCAATTATCCCGTATCGAAATACTCGTTTCACTTCTAGTTTTACAAGAAACCTTGGAGACCCTGATGTTATGCGAGGTGTATATAAAATAGTTATTAATTTTAGCAGAAAACACTATTAAATACGATACAATTTTACACAAGATATTTATTTATTTATAGAATGGATATACTTAAACCTTGCTACAACACTTATAGGCAGTGTACCTAATCGTACAGTAGTGTAGTTTTTAGTAAGTCCGGTTCGTTCCACAGGGAAATCTTTAAACAAAGCTCAACGCTATATTAGTTTACTTTTATAAAAATACAAACATATATATAAGTAATATTATTATTATAAAGGGGGGTTTTTACCGACGTTTCATGACCGGTTTGTCGATTTTAAAACTTTAGTCGCAGTTAAAACCTAATGTAAAATATTAAATAAATAAAAGACTTAAATTAAAACTTAAAGTAAATAACGATAATGAAATTGCGAATAATAAAAGTGCGGTAAACTTGCGATAATTAAAAAGTACGATAATTAAAAGTGCGATTAAACAACAATAAATAAAAGTGCGATAATTAGAAGTGCAATTAAATATAAAATAAAGGAAATTAAATATGAAATAAAAGAATTATGCTTATTTAAACTTCCGTAATCATGATGTTTGACGTGTTGATTTTAGTTTTATGCCCATGGGTTAATTGTCCTTTGTCCTGGATTATTCAATATGTCCGTCTGGTTTTTGTCCATAACAGTCCATCAGTCATAAATATAAAGTGCGAGTGTCCTCGTCAAATTATTATTATACCCGAAGTTAAATATTCCAACTAATTGGGGATTCGAATTGTAACAAGGTTTTAATACTTTGTTTAATGAATACACCAGGTTATCGACTGCGTGTAAACCAAGGTTTTACTACTTTGTTAACAATTACACCAATTACCCTTGAATGTAATTTCACCCCTGTTTTAATTATTCTAGTGGCTATTAATCCATTCCCGTGTCCGGTTAAATGAACGATTATTCGTACATATAAATACCCCGCCCATCGTGTCCGATTGAGTGTATATGGTAATTTATAGGGACGCCCAATTGTAAATCTTTATATTAACATTAACAAACTTTCATTTAGTTAAACAAATATAAAGCCCATTAATAGCCCATAGTCTAATTTCCACAAGTGTCGTTCTTTTGTCCAAACCCCAATTATGGTACAAAGCCCAATTACCCAATTTTAGTAATTAGCCCAACATCATGATTACTTCGTTTTAAATAAGCATAATAATAACTTAGCTACGAGACATTAATGTAAAAAGGTTGAACATAACTTACAATGATTAAAAATAGCGTAGCGTTACACGGACAGAATTTCGACTTACACCCTTACAATATTCGCTAACATACCCTTATTATTAGAATTATAATTAAAATTAAAATTAAAATATAAATTATATATATTTTACGTATATATGAGAGAAGAGAGATTTATTATTTTGATCAGAATTCGGTTGGCTTTATAGGCAGTTTTCAATTTTGGGGCTCCGCGACTCGCGGTGAAAACCTCTTCAAACTCCGCGAGTCGCGGAGGTTACTTTTACAGCTCAGTCCTTGGAGTTTTTCTCTGCCGACGGTTTTTTTTATTTATAAATATAATATATATATAATTAATATAATTAATTATATATTATATTATATTTATATACATAGTTAACTTGTAATTTTTAGTCCGTTGCGTCGAGCGTTAAGAGTTGACTCTGGTCCCGGTTCCGGATTTTCGAACGTCCTCGCGTACAATTTAATATCTTGTACTTTGCGTTTTGAATCTTGTACTTTTGTAATTTCGAGACGTTTCTTATCAATAATTGGAACTTTTTTGATTGTCTTTTGTACTTTTGAGCTTTTTGGTCGTTTGCGTCTAAAATTCGTCGAATCTGTCTTTTGTCTTCACCTTTTATTATACAAACGAATATCACTTGTAAATAGAACAATTGCAACTAAAAGCTTGTCTTTCTTGAGGAATAATGCTATGAAATATATGTTCGTTTTTAGCATTATCAGACCCGCTTAGACATGAGTACCGCGTACCACCCACAAACCGACGAACCAAGCAAACGAACGATTTACGTCTTGGAAAGACATGTCACAAACTCGTATTGTCACCTTTAGTAGTTCTTCTTACAACGACAGCTATCATTCGTATATTAACGCAACACTTCCGAAACCCTATATGACCGCAGATGTCATACCCCTGTTCATTTAACCAAAACATGTGGCAAGCAAATCACCGAATCTGAACTCCATCAAGAAACAACAATTGAGATCATTCAAGTCCGAGAAGGGCTCGAGACAACCCATAGTCACCAAAAGAGTTATACCAAACTTAGATGAAAACCTCACAAAAATCCCTGTGTGTAACAGTGTAATATTGAGAACCCGCACCTTGGAAAGGTGTGATCCGCTTCGGGAATCAGGGAAAGTTAAAACCCGCGACACGTTGACCCTTTTGAAACCTTGGGGCGTATTGGAACCGCTTCCTACCGTTTAGAACTTCCGACTCAATTAAGTTTCCGTTTACCTTACATTTCGTGTAACAAACTTAGAAACGTATCCTGCGGAACAGGAACGTGCAATCCTTCTAGATGCACCAACTATTGATGACAAACTCCTCCTCATAGGAAAAACCGGCTGAACTTGTGGATCGTAAAACCAAGCCCTAATACAACGTAACCCCCCGACTATCCGGATTCGTGGAATGTCCAAGAAAGTACCTTCAATCATTCGTAGAGTTACTACACTAGGTCTCGAGTAAGAGACATCGACTATTACTTCCAACTAAATTTCGGGACGAAATTTCTTTTGAGGTGTGGATAATGTAACATCCCGCGTTTTTCCGTTAAATTTATTTTAACACCGTCTTTTTTTTTTTTTAAATAATATCTTTCGTCATTTATTTTGGCATCTTTCGTTAACTAACGTTCATAATATCCTCGTTATTTAATTATAACGTCACCCGTTTACTCGAGCGTTTAAATATTCGTTTGGTTATTTCCCGCACCCGCTTTGAAACTAGAGGGACCAAACTTGCAAAGAGGCCAAAGATTTGACTAGGTCAACTAGTCAAACCTTCAACCTCCTCCTCTCATTCATCTCTCTCTTTCTCCTTTTGATACTTCCAAATCCTCTCAACTTTCTAACATAAATTCATCATCTAAATCCGGATTAGGGAGCTAGCAACCAAATAAATTACATATTTGAACTCCTCGTGATCTCCTCTTCGATTCCATACCGATTTCATCAATTTTGGGTAACTTTCTAAAATCACTAATTTTATGTGTTCTTGAGATTTTTGAGTTATAAAGTTGTTAATTAGTGTCTATGGCTCAAGTCTAGTATGATTATGTGATTTGTATGCTTGTTCTTGCAATTTTGATGTAACTAGTTCATTATGAAAGAACACTTGCATAATCTTGAGTTTTAGGTGTTCATATGTGGTTTGATGATGAAAGTTCATGTTTTAATTGTGTTCCTAACATCACTAGCTTCAAATTGGTATGTAGGTTGACATGGATTAGTTTCATAATCATGATGGTTGAATTTGTGATTTTGGGTTAGGGTTTGATAGAAGTAAATTGAATCTTGATGCATTAAATGCTTGATAATGTTAATTGTAAGGGTTAGATTGTGTTGTATGCTTAATTACCTTCGAAACGGCATATCGTTCATGTAATTTGGTTGCCAAATCATTAAATTGCATTTATGACTTGTATGCATTGAACGAGGAACATTAATTGCGGTTTTTGGTTGTTGCAAGTGGAAGTTTGATTGATGATATGTGTTTAGTTGTTTTACTCGTCAAATTACCTTTCTAACGATATAAGATACGAGTTCTAAGTATTAGCGGTTTGCGAGTTATGCTTGAAAGTGTTTGGAATTGAGACTTGGACATTTGAGACTGACCAGGTACCAGTTCCCGTGTATTGTCGCGGCGCGACAATTTGGGGCCGCGGCGCGGCCTAAGCCGTGTCCAGTTTCTGACCTCTTTGGTCAAAATACGAAAAATGTTTTGCACACTATGGACCTCCGATTCACATGAGACTTGTTCTAACATGCTTATATATGAATAAAAACCTCAGAAAAATAGTTCGGGACCCGACCCGAACGTGTTGACTTTCGTTGACTTTGACCGACCAAAGTTTGACTTTTTGTCAAACTTAATCAAATGATTATGCAACCTTCCTAACTTGTTTCTGTACTTGTATCTTGCATGAAACTTGATGATTTGATTCACATGCTATATTAATCGAGTCGTATTGAGCCATAGGACTAATTGAACATCTTTGACCCTTCGTGACTATCGTTATTGATACAACCTATTTGTTTAGGTCAAGACTAGCATTGTTCTTTGCACACGTTACTTGTCGAAGTACTTTTTGGTTCGTGCATACAAGGTGAGATCATAGTCCCACTTTTTACTCTTTTGAACTTACTTTTGGGATGAGAAAACATAAACGATTCTTTTGAACTAAGTGAACACAAGAACGGGAAAACAAACATTCTACATACGAGTTTAGAACGAAAATCCTCAATCCGATTATCATTAGTTACATCAGATGGTGTAAGCGAGAACTTATGTTATATGGCCATATGGGTTTGACAACCCTCATCTTTGACGGTTCGCTACCGTCTACGGATGAAATATATTTTCGGGAAACAGTGTTGTTCTAGCACTAATTGATGGGGTATTCAACGGACGGAATGTTAAGTTTTGATAATTGGGTGCTCGTGAATATTAACTTTTAGAATGTATTACTATTATTTCAACTTTGCAAACCTTGTGGTTCGACTTACTTTACTTTTACTCACAAACTCACTTAAACCTATGATTTCACCAACGTTTTCGTTGACAGATTTCTATGTTTTTCTCAGGTCTTGCACGATATGTGATACATGCTTCCGCTCATTATTTGATACTTGCATTGGATGTCGAGTATACATGCTTTTCATGGAGCGTCTTATGACTTTACTTTAAACCGTGTCGCCTAGATTTCCTTTGTACTTATAACCTTGTAACTTAACTTTTGGTTGAACAATTCTTGTAAACTTTGGAAACAATCTTTATTTTGAAATGAAGGACACGTATTTTGGTCAAACTTTGTCTTAAAGACTTATGACCATGCAATGGGACCTACGTAGACGACGCCGTCACTTGACGATTTGTCGGGGTCGCTACATTTCACACTTTGGAGTTACTTTTAAACCATGCCGAACTGTCTCAAAATCAAACTGAACAAACGGAATCATTGAAATTAACAACTATCTAAAAGGAGGTCAAAATTACAAATGACATAGATAACTTTAAATGATCTGATCTTTGTTATATTCTTCTTTTCGATCACCAGACTCAAAACTTTGGTGTTTAGCTGTTATGAGTTGACATATATTGTTAGAAAGTAGAGTCAAGATATTACCAAAAATAGATGTTTGACTTTGGATCAGAAGGAAAGCAACCCTCATCATTTCCATAAGTAAATGGGTCACATGGCAACTTAAGGATATGCAGTCTGCAGTAGACAACGGCTAAACACAACAGCACTTTTCATGTTTTAGTAAAAGGGGTTCCAAAATGTATATTGGAGCCTATCCTCTTATAGAAATAGCCGTTAGGATATCCACTGTATTAAAGGGCTTCTATAGCCATTAACATAAAATTCAATGAAAAATATCAGCATCTAGCATTCAATAAAACCGATTTCAATCTTCATATTTGTTTATTAACATGGTATCAGAGCTTACGGTTTGCTGATCCTAGAATCAAAGCAACCATTGTATAGCTTCAATCATTTACCCAAAAAAAAAAAAAAATCAAGCTGCCATGTCAAATATTGACGGTAGCTCAATGCATCAAACCATTAACGAATTCAGCATACAAAGTGAGAAATCCGAGCAATCAAGGCTTGTCAAAAATAGTTACCTTAATGTTCTGTGCCAGCCACCACCGGTCACTATCAAAACCGAAGAAATCCTAACCAACCAAGAAGGTATAAGGGTGAAGACGGAGAGGATAGCGGCAACGGTGGCGACTGGAGCGACGGTGGGAAACAACCGAAAGACAACCGGCAACTGCACTACAGTATCAACGAGAGGTAACTCGAACTTTATTCTCTCGTCTCAAATACATAAAACGGCCGAAAGGGTGAGGGTAAAACCCTCAATTCGTTTTTATAAAGCTAAAATACCACAATCGACCGGAGTAAACTGGAGAAATCCAATTTCCTCTCACACGGCCACAAAGGGAGGGTTGTATAACTCTTACCCTAAGTTGTTAAAATCAGACATTATCACAGAACCGGCCAAGGGAATGAAGATAAATCAATCAAACCCTAGCTCTCTGCGTGAATCTGAGGATGCGCCTGAGAGAATAGATAGCCTCATGAACCATAATTTATTATATAAATCACATATAGAGGCCACAGAAAGAGAGAAATCTAATAAATTGTATAACCCCAATCCTTTTTTACAAAGGGCGATGAAGACTACATGTGAGAAAAGGGTTAGAATAAACCTTAAATTAAAAAAGCCAAACGAATGGCTTGAAGTGAACGACTCTTCAAAGAATAAAGAGTTAAAACTTGACTCTTCACATAATATGGAGCCAACTAGCCAAATTAAACCTTTAAGTTCTATTAATATAGAAACTAACCCCTCAAGTTCTATTAAAAGTTTTGGAAATTCAAATCATAACACCAAATATTTTAGAACTCCTGTTTTTAATACTAGAAACTTATATGGTAAAGCAAACATAGTTTCAAATAACATAAAAAATAGTGAATGGATATTTGACTGTGGTGCTACTCACACCATGACTTTTGAAAAATTCGATTTTTGTTCCGAATCAAAACCTCGAGTTAATAAAATTCAAACGGCCAATGGAGGCATTGTACAAGTAGAAGGGGCTGGGAAAATTGAAATTACTCCAACTTTGAAATTATCTAATTGTTTATATATCCCGGACCTGTCTCATAAACTGTTATCCATTAGCCACGTTACAAAAGAACTAAAGTGTTCTGTTCTATTACACCCTACCTTTTATATCCTTCAAGACATTAGGACTGGGGCAATTATTGGACGTGGCACTGAACGGGATGGGTTGTACTATGTGGACGAAGTAACCCAACAAGATACCGTGATGCTTGCTCACGGAACACCTACGAGGGAAGCTTGGTTATGGCATAGGAGGTTGGGTCACCCATCTGCTGGATACTTACATGCGTTATTTCCTAGCCTCTTTCCATCCAATGTTACTTTAAATTGTGAAACTTGTATTTTGGCCAAAAGCCACCGAAGTACATTTAAACCTAGTAATACTAGAAAAGATATACCTTTTGCTTTAATTCATTCTGATGTATGGGGTCCTGCACCGGTTATTGGGGGGAGAAATTTTCGGTACTTTGTCTTATTTATTGATGACCATTCACAAATGACTTGGATTTACTTTTTAACCCACAAATCAGAAGTTTTTGATAAATTTTCTCACTTTTATAAAATGGTACAAACTCAATTTAATAAAAACATACAAATGTTAAGATCCGACAACGGGGGTGAGTTTGTAAACTCATCAATGAAACTCTTTTGTGAAAATAATGGGGTTATTCATCAAACCTCGTGTGCTCATACTCCCGAGCAAAATGGCGTAGCCGAACGTAAAAATCGACTACTTTTAGAAATGACAAGAGCTTTATTAATTGAATCCAAGGCTCCGAAAAGTTTTTGGCCCGAAGCTCTTGCTTCCGCTACCTATCTTATCAACCGATTACCTACCAAAGTTTTGGGCACAAAAACTCCTAAAGGTACTCTTTCCCAATTTCATACCCTTCCGATCTCATTTAGCATTGAACCTCGCATATTTGGGTGTTCCGTATTTGTCTACATCCCAAAAAGTGAGCGCACCAAACTAGATCCATGTGCGGAAAAGTGTGTGATGGTTGGTTATGGGATCAACCAAAAAGGGTATCGGTGCTATAGTCCAAAGAAACGTCATGTCTACACTACCATGAATTGTGACATTCTCGAAACTGAATATTTTTATCATACCCAACTCACGAGTGAGGGGGAGAAAGTGGATATTGACACTCTAAGTTGGATACAATGAATACCTAGATCCGACAATATCCAAACATCAACACCAAACCCATTTCCCGATTCACCAAACCCATGTCCCGATTCACCAAACTCAAGTCCCGAGTCACCAAACCCAAGTCCCGATTCACCAAATACTATGCCACAAGATTCTGAACCTACCGAAACCTCCTCAAACAATGAACATCCAGTTCAAGAAGAGCAAAACAACACAACTTCTGATACCGCAAATGAAAATGAAACCACAGAAAGATATGTCTTACCTCAGAGAGTCAACAGAGGTGTACCACCAAAGAGATACTCTCCAGAAAAAGAAGCTCAAAGATCAAGATACCCAGTTGCTAATATTGCACAGGGGAACCTATCAAGTGAAGCACATAAATTCAATTGTACTTTATATTCTGAAGACATTCCAGCTACAGTTGATCAAGCAATGAAATCTGACAAATGGAGAAAGGCTATGGAAGAAGAGATAGAAGCACTTAAGAAAAATGACACATGGAAAAAATGTGTTATTCCTCAAGAAAAGAAATCTGTAGGATGCCGATGGGTGTTTACAATCAAACAAAAACCAGATGGCACCATTGAAAGATATAAAGCACGCCTTGTTGCCAAAGGATATACTCAAAAATATGGAATAGATTATTCCGAGACTTTCTCACCAGTTGCAAAGATTGATACCATCAGGATTCTTTTCTCAGTTGCTGCAAATGAAGAATGGCCACTTCACCAATTTGATGTGAAGAATGCCTTTCTGCATGGTGAACTAAAAGAAGAAGTCTATATGGAAGCCCCTCCAGGATTCTCCGGAAACTTCAAAAATGGGGAAGCTTGTCGACTTAAGAAATCTTTATATGGGTTAAAACAATCCCCACGGGCTTGGTTTGGGAGGTTTACACTATTTATGAAAAAATATGATTTTAAACAAAGCAACTCGGATCATACTCTCTTTTTTAAACGAAAAGGAAATTTAATTACATGCTTAATCATTTATGTTGATGATATGATAATAACGGGAAATGATAAAGAGGAAATTTCTAATTTAAAAATGAACTTATTTAAAGAATTTGAAATGAAAGACTTGGGCAGACTTAAGTATTTTTTGGGGATTGAGGTATTACGATCCCAACAGGGAATATTTATCTGTCAAAAGAAGTATGTTCTTGATTTTCTTGCAGAAACAGGTATGATTGATTGCAAACCAGCTGATACTCCAATGATTCCAAACCAAAAGCTATATATGGAAGATGACGCTGATCTTGCTGATAAAGGGCAATACCAAAGGATGGTGGGAAAACTCATCTATCTTGCTCACACTCGACCTGATATAGCACATGCAGTTGGAGTTGTGAGTCAATTCATGCATCAACCACAAGTTCACCATATGGAAGCTGTAATGAGAATCATCAGATACTTGAAGAAAACAACAGATCATGGAGTTGTTTTTAAAAGATATAGATACCTAAAGACTCAAATATATACAGATGCAAGCTGGGCTGGAGAAAAAGGGGATAGAAAATTTACATCCGGATTCTTCACACTTGTCGGGGGTAATTTAGTTGCATGGAGAAGTAAGAAACAAAAGGTTGTCTCCCTTTCAAGTGCCGAATCAGAATTCAGAGGAATAGCTAAAGGAGTGGTCGAGGCATTATTGTGACGATCGCTCCAAATCCATATGGACGAACACGTCATTCATCGATTTCATTGCGAGGTATTTGACCTCTATATGATACGTTTTGTAAACATTGCATTCTTTTGAAAAGGCACACCATAAATGAATATTTAAATCAAAGGTTTTCGACATCTGATATTTTTACATATAGACAATCACCGTAAATAAGTTTACAATAGTACTTCCATTGACAATGCAGTCAAAATAAGATACATGGTGATGATTTGGTGAATGCAACATTTTCTTGATAAATATGCCATGTAAGACTCCATGCACATAGCTTGTCTAACACATAAGCAAACAGCGGAAGACTTCTAGGAAACCTGAGAATAAACATGCTAACAAGTGTCAACACAAAGGTTGGTGAGTTCATAGTTTTAATGTTTCGTATAATCTGTATATAAAGGTGGATCACAAGATTTCAGTTGTTTCATCCAGAAACGTTTATCAAAATATTCTACGAAATTGAGCACCCTGGTAACTAAACTTAACGTATATATAATTTGTACCCTTTGTATAATCATCTTAATAAATACACGCAAACCAACGTGTACGCTTCTCAAATAGCATACGTCCGTTAAAAGGCTAGTGCTCTAGCTCGGACGGGGATGTCAAACCCTATGGATCCATATACTACTACTCGCGCCCACCAGTTCTTATAACTGGCAGTTAACAGTTACCAAAGCTAAGGGATTTTTGGTTCAAACTCAGTGTAGAATTTAGTATGTACTTGTATCCATTGTGTTTAAAATAAAGTGCATGTATTCTCAGCCCAAAAATATATAATGCAAAAGCATTTAAAAAGGGAGCAAATGAAACTCACTCAAATCAGTTTTAGTTTTTGTATTCATTTTATAAAACAGCGCATGTATTCTCAGCCCAAAAATATGTATAAAAAGGGATCAATGAACTCACGCATATAAATATTGTATATCGGTTAATAAAGCATTTGCATGTATTCTCAGCCCAAAAATGTAGAGAGTAAAAGGGATCTTATGAAACTCACCTTATCAGCATATAAAGTCGTTCATCGTAATGTGATCGAAACTCAGAGTATCGAATAACCATAGATCTCAACGTATCAATATTGAGATTTAATATTGTAGAAAAGTACGTAGACGTAACGGAGATGATAAACACTAGGTTTGATTCACAAATATACCCCCGAACGTTACCCATAACCTCCTTGGCAATAACCCATAATTTCCTTAACTCTAGCTTGCTCGTAAACTTGTTTTGAAATCGTTTGGACATAACCTCGTCGTAGTATTTTATGTATAATACTAATAATATTACTAATAAAAATAATAAGATTAATAATAATAATATTAATCTTAATAATATATATATATATATATATATATATATATATATATATATATATATATATATATATATATATATATATATATATATATATATATATATATATATATATATATATATATATATATATATATATATATATATATATATATATTTGAGAGACAGAGAGATTTTGAGAAAAAAAATAAATATATTCGAACAAAACTTGCGAGCTTTATAGACCTGGCCTGATTTCCACTGCCATGCGATCGCATGGCTGGGCAGTGTAATTCCCATGCGATCGCATGGGAAACTTTTCCAGCTCACAATGTTTTGGCAACTAGCTCGTCGACATATTTTTATAATATATATAATATATAATTTAAATTAATTAATTATATATTATATTTTATTCTCGTGCATAGTTGATTTGTAATTTTTGTTTCGATAAGTCGTACGTCGTCACTCGACTTATGTCCCGGTTCCGGTTTTTCGAATGTCCCTTCGTACGCTGAGAAAACTTGTACATTACATTTTGGGACATGTACCTTAGTCAAAATATAGCCTTAAATTATCCCTAAATTATATCACTCAAAATATAACTTATACATTTGAGTGTTTTGGTCATTTACATCTATAAATCATCGTCTCGCTATTTGTTAAAATACATTTTAAAATAGTGTTTACTGTAGGAAAGTTACTGTAGCAAAGTCAATTTTTAATGTAGCAATTCACTGTAGCAAAGTCAATTTCACTGTAGCATTTTGAGTACTGTAGCGATTTGAAAATACTGTAGCAAATTAGTGTTTTGCTGGTTCATCTTAAATGCTTTAGTTAACTTATCTAAATATCAATCGAATCAATAAACGAATGTTACTATCGTTTACTAAATAACTTGAAATTATATATATGTATATATCTTTTTAATATACATAAATCAGTTTTTAAATACACATTGGAAGTTATTTATAAATAAATTTTAATAATAAATATTCCAACTTATCATATATATTCAAATAGATATTTAAACCAATAAGTTTAATGTACGGTCTCAAACAATTAATACATTGTTACCTTTTCAAATTATAGTATATATGTATCTATTTATATATAATTGTTCGCGAATCGTCGAAAACAACCGAAGGGTATTTAAATATATAAAAGTAGTTCAAAAATTTTGAGATTCAGTTTTACAGACTTTGCTTATCGTGTCGGAAATGTTAATCATACAAAGATTAAGTTTAAATTTGGTCAGAAATTTCCGGGTCATCACAGTACCTACCCGTTAAAGAAATTTCGTCCCGAAATTTGAGTGAGGTCGTCATGGCTAACAATAAAAATGTTTTCATGACGAATATGAGTCGATAAGTAGAGTTTTATCACGGTTGAATAATATAGATACAACAATCCAATTACTCGAAGCGTATGAGAGAAGTTATCGTAATCAAGTGAAATGGAGAATAGAGATGCGTCTTATCTCTTGTTGTAGTAACAATTGATTTCCGGATTTTAAGGAATAGAAAATCTTCATAATCTAAATAAGATTTGATTCTTCAGAATTTGCGGAAATTAGGATTTTCTTTGATTAAATGTGTAATCTGCCTCGATTGCTATGTCTGATATTTCGCTTATAAATTGACCACTTCCATTTCATTATTTTCACTACTCCTACATCTTCTTCCTCATTTCATACTTTCAAAAGATTGTGAAATGCTTCATCCAGTTCTGATTCTTGATATACTCCTAAAATTCATATCTGTCATTCTTCTTTTTCATCTACCACCAGAGGAAGTTATTTTCTTCTACCATTACCTTGGGGTTATAGGGTTTTTCATTCTCCCGTGTCTTTATATTGCTATACGCATTGATATACACGGTTTGTAATTTATGTGTTGTCATCGGACTTTATATCTTTCCTTATTTTTCAGAGTCCCTGCTTCTGTCTTTTTATAATCATTGACATCCACAGTTAATGCTCCCTCCTATTTGCTGCGATTTATACTCCTATTTCTATTTCAGAGCTTTGTCCCTTCGTTTCTTCTTCTTGCGATTAGACATCTCTTGTAATGGTCCAGAATTCGTAGGTATGGAGTTTTGGATGAACATAGTTAATGTTCTGAGAAGGTAATCGTAATGGCACGATCTTGATTTGTCAAATTACCAGAATATCCGGAAAAGACCGAATCATTAAGAAAATATTTTCTTGATATGTTTAGAGGTTAAATAGAATAAAAGAGTTATGTAACATGGGTCATGATGATGGTGTGATCTGTGAACATTTATCAAGTTCCATTAGAAACTCAGCATGACTTATTGTAATATAATCACGTTGATCAAGTGTCATTATATTATACTAACTCATGCTTCAATTCCCAACATTACTTCAAAACATTTATATTTTAAACTTGAAAGTTTCAGAATTTAGAAACTAAAATAGTTTCTGTTATGGTGTAACACAGATATCGTAAGGAGAAAATTGATTTCTGATAAGAATGATTATGGAATTATCTCCAGAAATATGGAGGATATTTATATTGAAAGATACGATGATATCTTAGAATTTATAATATCAGAGGATGATGCGGAAAATCTATCTGTGAAGGTTTAGAATAAGAAGTAAGGTTCTTACTAATGGTTTCAGTAGTCACTGAATCATTTGGATTCTTTGAAGGCAGGTTCAGTCTTTGTGATTTATTCACAGCCTCTTTCATACTTTACTCAATCCTTTTTTCAGTTCCAAACCTTCTCTTTTTCTCAGCTTTACCACCATACTATTCTTTATCATCAAACTTTTGACTGTTAAGGTCGTTTACAGTTTTTGCTGCTTCATCAACATTTTTCCAAAATTCGGAGAACTAGTTTTGTAGTTTGGGGTGTTTTTTGGAAACTTCACATTCGAAGTATGTAAGTCCAGGAGGTAGACGTTATATGAACACATATAACTGTTGGCGTAGACGTGCTACAAGATTTCAAAATACTGCTTGCTAATTCCCGATAGTTAGTATGGCAATTGCCGTTACAAGTTGTGGATGAGTACATGAGATGGTTTCAATGAGTATAAGGATTTTTCGGAAGGTCAAAGATCAATGAAGTTGTTGGTAAATTTACTGCTAATGTGGTGGAACATGAAAGATTCCCCGATAACAAAAATGTATATGCCAAAGTTACAAGTCTGAAAGGTCGTCGTTGACTGGTTGAACGGTTGATAATACTGGATACTTTGAAAAGAAATTGCAAGGTTATTTTCAGTAATAACAATGCTAAAGGATCTTTCACATTTTTGAAGTCAAAGTATAGCTTTGAAAGATGTAGAGATCTAAGAATGATGTCACCCGTTAAATCTTGACTTGGATTCTGATCCGTCAACATCAGAATATGTAATTGAATTTGTATGGAAACGATTGTATATCGCTGTGAGCATAGTTAATAATTTTTGAATCAAAGTTGAAGAATGTACAGTATAACATATTAATTGTGAACTTATATGTTTCCCGGGAATTACCTACCCGTTAAAGATTTCACAAGTAATATTTTGTACAAAAGAATTTTTATTATCGTCTTTATGAAAATATATGTATGTATATTTTCTTCAGATGTAATACAGATTTGATGAGTTAATATCATATTAAGCTAATTTGATTTTTGACTTGAATTAGAAATGAATAATCTCTAAAACATTAAAGAGTTAATAATCTTTACGGAGTATTTCACTAATGTAATCAATAATCAGTCTTATTGATATTTTCTCAGTGAATCATGTTGGTGCTCATGGAACTCTTGCTAACTTCGCAAGGTACGAATGATGTTTTCTAGAAAGTTTCGAGTACATCGAAAATGAAAATGTAAAATCAACTATGTAATTGAATAATACACTTGGTTTATTATGAAATGGAATTCACTAAGTTGAAACAGAGATTGTAGTTAACAATGGTTAAGTTGTTAAGGAAGGATGTACATCATAGCATATTAGTAATATGAATTTAACCGAGTAGTATTTACCCTTTTTCAATTCATACTTAATAGCTTAGTACGAAAAGATTTATGATGGTTTTAAAATATATATAAGATATACATATAAATTCTTCAGAGGGAATGGGTTAATATTTCATAACTCATTGATACAAATATACGCGTTGTTGACTTGTAATAATATCCACGGTGCTTTCTTGAACCGGCAGAGCTTGTGATGTTAGAGGTGCTGATGATTCTAATGATGTTGACAGCACTAACTGTGATGGTGAGGCTAAGGGTACTATTGATGCTGTTGGTAAAACAAGTCTAATTTGTACCTTACGCATCATTCTTGTCAGGGTTTCTATTCTTCCTTCTATTTATCTGACTTACGGTTAGAACTGGGATAAATAATCTCTAAGATTTTAGAGATTACATAATCACCGAAGAATATTTCTTCGATGAAGTTATGAATCAGTACTTCATCATTTATTGTTGTTGGCACTCCTTGGTATCTACGGTGCGTATGATGTTGATATCCGAAGTACAGTTTTTAGATGTGATATTGAGGTGTGGGATGCGGATGTGGTTGTTGGTGGTGGTAATGGTACTGTTGTTGTTGATAATGGTGGTACTGGTTATGCTGCTGGTGCTGCTACTGGTGTTTGTAACCTTCGCACCATATTCTCCAAAGCCACTACCCGAGCGCGAAGCTCGTTGACTTCTTCTATTATACCGGGATGATCGGTGGTTCGGACGAGCGGACGAATAAGATTTAGAATGTGAGATAATATATAATCATGATGAGATACTCTGGAAATGAGAGAGAAAATAGTATTACGAATAGGTTCGCCGGTAAGTGCTTCAGGTTCTTCGCCAAGAGGTGAATGTGGTGGATGGAAGGGATCACCTTCTTCTTGTCTCCAATGATTAAGTAGGCTACGAACCCATCCCCAATTCATCCAGAATAGGTGATGGCTGATTGGTTGATCCATTCCGGTTACACTTTCTTCAGAGTTCAGGTGAATATCCATATCGGAATAGCTGTCGGAATTTAAGGAATTTAAATTGGATACGGGATCCATCTTGTATAATTAGATATATGATTTTTGATATGAAATAGATTATAGAATTTAGATTGGTACTCTTCAATACATAATTTACATATGTATATATAATACCAAAATTCCGTAAATTACGGAGAAATTTTCGGAAGATGGCAGTCCAAGTTTATAGTAACAGATACGCTAAGATATGAATTTTGTCTATACACTATTCATGCAATCAATGCAGTAAAACGTGTCTAGACTTAAGAATGATAAGCATGTAATTTCCGACAAGAAATGATAAGCAAAACTTTTAACATGCAGACACGATCGAAGTCCAGACTTACTAATGCATCTTAACAAATATCAGTTAGACACACTCATGCAAGACCTGGTTCGCTAGGACCAACGCTCTGATACCAACTGTGACGATCGCTCCAAATCCATATGGACGAACACGTCATTCATCGATTTCATTGCGAGGTATTTGACCTCTATATGATACGTTTTGTAAACATTGCATTCTTTTGAAAAGGCACACCATAAATGAATATTTAAATCAAAGGTTTTCGACATCTGATATTTTTACATATAGACAATCACCGTAAATAAGTTTACAATAGTACTTCCATTGACAATGCAGTCAAAATAAGATACATGGTGATGATTTGGTGAATGCAACGTTTTCTTGATAAATATGCCATGTAAGACTCCATGCACATAGCTTGTCTAACACATAAGCAAACAGCGGAAGACTTGTAGGAAACCTGAGAATAAACATGCTAACAAGTGTCAACACAAAGGTTGGTGAGTTCATAGTTTTAATGTTTCGTATAATCTGTATATAAAGGTGGATCACAAGATTTCAGTTGTTTCATCCAGAAACGTTTATCAAAATATTCTACGAAATTGAGCACCCTGGTAACTAAACTTAACGTATATATAATTTGTACCCTTTGTATAATCATCTTAATAAATACACGCAAACCAACGTGTACGCTTCTCAAATAGCATACGTCCGTTAAAAGGCTAGTGCTCTAGCTCGGACGGGGATGTCAAACCCTATGGATCCATATACTACTACTCGCGCCCACCAGTTCTTATAACTGGCAGTTAACAGTTACCAAAGCTAAGGGATTTTTGGTTCAAACTCAGTGTAGAATTTAGTATGTACTTGTATCCATTGTGTTTAAAATAAAGTGCATGTATTCTCAGCCCAAAAATATATAATGCAAAAGCATTTAAAAAGGGAGCAAATGAAACTCACTCAAATCAGTTTTAGTTTTTGTATTCATTTTATAAAACAGCGCATGTATTCTCAGCCCAAAAATATGTATAAAAAGGGATCAATGAACTCACGCATATAAATATTGTATATCGGTTAATAAAGCATTTGCATGTATTCTCAGCCCAAAAATGTAGAGAGTAAAAGGGATCTTATGAAACTCACCTTATCAGCATATAAAGTCGTTCATCGTAATGTGATCGAAACTCAGAGTATCGAATAACCATAGATCTCAACGTATCAATATTGAGATTTAATATTGTAGAAAAGTACGTAGACGTAACGGAGATGATAAACACTAGGTTTGATTCACAAATATACCCCCGAACGTTACCCATAACCTCCTTGGCAATAACCCATAATTTCCTTAACTCTAGCTTGCTCGTAAACTTGTTTTGAAATCGTTTGGACATAACCTCGTCGTAGTATTTTATGTATAATACTAATAATATTACTAATAAAAATAATAAGATTAATAATAATAATATTAATCTTAATAATATATATATATATATATATATATATATATATATATATATATATATATATATATATATATATATATATTTGAGAGACAGAGAGATTTTGAGAAAAAAAATAAATATATTCGAACAAAACTTGCGAGCTTTATAGACCTGGCCTGATTTCCACTGCCATGCGATCGCATGGCTGGGCAGTGTAATTCCCATGCGATCGCATGGGAAACTTTTCCAGCTCACAATGTTTTGGCAACTAGCTCGTCGACATATTTTTATAATATATATAATATATAATTTAAATTAATTAATTATATATTATATTTTATTCTCGTGCATAGTTGATTTGTAATTTTTGTTTCGATAAGTCGTACGTCGTCACTCGACTTATGTCCCGGTTCCGGTTTTTCGAATGTCCCTTCGTACGCTGAGAAAACTTGTACATTACATTTTGGGACATGTACCTTAGTCAAAATATAGCCTTAAATTATCCCTAAATTATATCACTCAAAATATAACTTATACATTTGAGTGTTTTGGTCATTTACATCTATAAATCATCGTCTCGCTATTTGTTAAAATACATTTTAAAATAGTGTTTACTGTAGGAAAGTTACTGTAGCAAAGTCAATTTTTAATGTAGCAATTCACTGTAGCAAAGTCAATTTCACTGTAGCATTTTGAGTACTGTAGCGATTTGAAAATACTGTAGCAAATTAGTGTTTTGCTGGTTCATCTTAAATGCTTTAGTTAACTTATCTAAATATCAATCGAATCAATAAACGAATGTTACTATCGTTTACTAAATAACTTGAAATTATATATATGTATATATCTTTTTAATATACATAAATCAGTTTTTAAATACACATTGGAAGTTATTTATAAATAAATTTTAATAATAAATATTCCAACTTATCATATATATTCAAATAGATATTTAAACCAATAAGTTTAATGTACGGTCTCAAACAATTAATACATTGTTACCTTTTCAAATTATAGTATATATGTATCTATTTATATATAATTGTTCGCGAATCGTCGAAAACAACCGAAGGGTATTTAAATATATAAAAGTAGTTCAAAAATTTTGAGATTCAGTTTTACAGACTTTGCTTATCGTGTCGGAAATGTTAATCATACAAAGATTAAGTTTAAATTTGGTCAGAAATTTCCGGGTCATCACAATTATGGATCAAGAAGCTATTGACGGAGATTGGTTTTCCACCACAAGAAGCAATTCAAATCCTGTGCGACAATGAAGCGGCAATTGCCATTTCAGAAAATCCAGTTCAGCACGACCGAACCAAGCATGTGGAAATAGATCGACATTTTATTAGAGAAAAGCTAGATCGTGAAATCATCTCTCTCCCATCTATCAGATCAGAAGACCAACTAGCCGACATCCTCACAAAATCAGTCAATGGAAGATTGTTCAACGATGTTCTAGTCAAGTTGAATATCGGAAACCCCACTATTCAACTTGAGGGGGAGTGTTAGAAAGTAGAGTCAAGATATTACCAAAAATAGATGTTTGACTTTGGATCAGAAGGAAAGCAACCCTCATCATTTCCATAAGTAAATGGGTCACATGGCAACTTAAGGATATGCAGTCTGCAGTAGACAACGGCTAAACACAACAGCACTTTTCATGTTTTAGTAAAAGGGGTTCCAAAATGAATATTGGAGCCTATCCTCTTATAGAAATAGCCGTTAGGATATCCACTGTATTAAAGGGCTTCTATAGCCATTAACATAAAATTCAATGAAAAATATCAGCATCTAGCATTCAATAAAACCGATTTCAATCTTCATATTTGTTTATTAACATATATATTGTTTCTTTTTATGATGATTGATATGTATGTACACATGCAGGTAAACGTGATTCGAAATCGGATTCAAAGAGGAAATTACTAGATGATGGATCGAAGAAGAAGAAGAAGAAGAAACTTGTGATAGAGGCATCAAAAGTTGATTCTGAGTTGGAGTTTTACGATCAACTGCTTCTCGAATTAATATGCATTTTCTGAGTTTTTTTTTATTCCCTCTTGTATTTTGGTAATTTTCTCAATTGCCATTACAATAGATTACATCTTCTGTTTGTGTGTTAAATGTGATACTTCAAGATTTAAGGAATTGAAATGAGGAAATATGGTTATGTAATTCTAGTGTTGCCTTCAAAACGACAAACTGCTGAGTGTTGTTCTTTACTGAGTAATAACATAACTTAAAAAAAAAAAAAATCTATAACAATGTCCCTTTAATATTTAGCAGCCAAAAAAAGCACCAAGAATTACTAAATTTTGTTCAGCAACAAAGAGGTTTTACATATAACCAAATCAACATGATAGAATCAGTGAATTATGATAGAAGTGGTTGGCCTAATCAAACATTCATAATTACATGTTTTATCAAAACCACACATATGTCATCATCTCATAAACTACAAAATTGTAATTCCAAGATCTTCATAACAATTGTCAGTTGATATCTTAATATGTATCCATAAGAATGCTGTTTCCTCCTTTTAGAATCATAGGAATTCGTTGCAAGGTAGTTAAATAATCAAAACGCGTTAAACTAAATGGATCATATAAGTAATAAATGTATCAATCTATTACTACTTGTAATGGGTCAAATCAGCCCAGTACTTGTAATGGGTCATGAATCATAAACACCCAAAACCCATCAACAGCCTAGCTACTAATAGGCCACTCCTCCAAATGGGTCATGGGTCTAGACATACCAAAAATATAAATTTATTAAATGAAAACTATTTATATATTAATATTAAGCCAATGAAGCATTGCTTCAACGGCATCCCCTTCACCTTGAGCGTTGGGGCTGAGGGTTAGGTCATGGGTTCGAGTCTCGCTCTGCCCATCCTATTAATTAATCTGCCTGAAATATGGATATCCAGATTGACCTCAGGGGGGTTTTCTCCCGAATCCATTCAGGATTCAAACCTGGTCCGTCTGCCCCTCGGGATGGTTAAAGGATCGGGTTCCTGCAATGCGATTCGGGTTTCCTCCCGAACGCGTGTGTGTGCAAATGATGAGTGTCGTTGAAATAAATGATACACTGATGCAAGCTTGCCGTTCAAAAAAAAAATATTAATATATATATATATATATATATATATATATATATATATAGAGAGAGAGAGAGAGAGAGTACATAATAGAATCTCAATTAATTATTTTATTTATACAGAAAAGAAGATTCATTAATAATTCACACCACAATAACACTCACACGTACAGATAAGCAATTCATAAACTTCACACCACAATAATACTCGCACGTACGGATAAACAATTCATAAACTTCACACCACACCACACCACACCACACCACACCACACCAAAATAACATTCACCACGGAGGGATAAGCAATTCATAAGATAACTTCACACCACATAATTAACATTCCATCGATCGTTATGGAAGGAGACAAACGAGGTTGCTAGTTCGTTTCCAATTAACCTTACACTTTATTACCCGCCTTCCATCACCTATATTTCTTCCATGCCTTTTTCCTGGCCCTCGTATAATTCTTCCGGGGACTCGGTTGATTTTTCCTGGGGCTTGGCTGATTCTTTCTGGGGCTTGGCTGATTCTTCCTGGGACTGGGGGGGATCGGTTGTTGATCCTTCTTGGGGCTCGGCTGATCCTTCCTCTTCACCGTTCCATTTAAAATATGACTCGTTGATTCTTGTATCCTTACATTTGTCTTTCATGACGTTGTACAAGCTGATAAGTAAGGTGGGGTATTCTTTACGTACTATCTCCTCAGACTCTAAAGTAACTTTAGTGTGAGAAATAATATTTCTAACGTTTGTTACCAAACTCGTAGCCGGCTTATCAACAATATCTCTCATTCCTTTCAATCGGTCAACTTGTTCTTTTGGAAGGAAAGTAGCATCCATTTTATTTAACCCTTTAATCGCTGTCAATAACACCTTCTTCACTTTCACTGACACCCTATTCACTTCCGTTAACACCTTCTCCACTTCCGATAACACCGTAATCAATTCCTCCTTCGCTTCCGATGATTCTATAGTCATTTCCAGTGACTTGTCATGAATCACTTCCCATATCTCCATAATCTCTTTCAATAACACCTCAGGCCCATGATAACGTGTCAATACTTTTGCCATTTTTTTCAACTGTTCCAATTCTTTGCTTGAAAGGGATTTAACTTCCTTTAATTTCTTACTGGCTATATGTGATTCATTAGCCACCGTCTGTAGGTACGTTTTCAATTTCTCTAACTCGGCAATCACTTTCGATTTCGCATCCTCTTTCGCCTTCAATGATTCCTCATCCACTTTTGGTAACGTTTCAATCCCTTTCAATCGATTCTCAATATCTTTCAATAACACATTAGCCTGCTCTGCCTGCTCTGCTTGCTCTGCAATATATGTCAATAACTCTTCCATTTGTTTCAATTGTTGTTTTGAGATGGAAGCAACATTAACCGTGTTTAAATTGTTAATCGCCCTAGTCACTTTCGATGACACATGAGTCTCATTCGATAACTTCTTAGACACTTCCGTGAAGTCCGCAATCACTTTACATAGCTCCTTAAAGTCTTCATCCGTTACCGCCCCAGTCCCATTACTATATGCCAATAACTCTTTCGTTTTTTTCGATTGTACTTCTAAAATGGAAGCAACATTAACATCCTTTAAATTGTTAATCGCCGTCTTCACTTCCGATGACACATTAGTATTATTCCAAAACTTCGTAATCACTTTCTTTAATTGCTCAATCACTTTCGTTATCACCGCCGTCGCTTTCTTTTTCTCCTCAGCTGCTTTCGATGAAAGCTTCTTAATCGCTTCCACTGAACGATCCTCAATCACTTTCAATAACACCTCAGTCCCGAGAGAATCTGTCAATAACTCTTCAATTTCGTTGTGGAGTTTCGTATCCGTCTTTACTATTTCACCTAGGTAATGACGATTTTCCCTAAAAAAATCGGTGACCTTATGTGGTTCAAAACGGAATGGGTGTGCTTCCACCTCTTCAAACTTTGTTCTAGTAAGGAGTAACAAACAAAAGCGTATATAAATTAGTTTAAATTAATGATGATTGATCAATGTCCACTAATAATTTCTAATTATATTCACATATATCGAGAGTAGTTAGTTAGTTAGTACAGTAATAATGATAAACTATAAAAGACATACATACCCTTTGGATTTGGAAGGGACAAGGACTTTACAGATGAGATCCTGTGCTTCCGGGTATTTGGAGAGTTTGTCGATGTCAACATCAGAACAGCCACCGTTTCGAAGTTCAACAAGTTCACATCCAGTGAGAGCGAAGAAACACACTTTCCCTAAAGCTTTTAATTCTTCCTGGAACGATTTTTCCTCATCTATATATGTGAAGTCATCGTATAGATGAAATCAGTAGTCTGTTATCTAACTTTCACAAATTAATTTCTAAAAATAATATATTAATATAATATAATTTCTGTCATCATATACATTAATTAAATCTATAAAAAAAGACTTACATGGATCGAATTCGAATTCATACGGTTCGTCCTCGACAGAGGTGTCTTCAAGCGTAGGCAATATAGGCAATTTAGAAGGGCCTAAAATTTTGAATAATATAATATATTTAAATAAATCAAATAAAAAATTGTCAATTAAAGTTAAAAATACCTTGTTTTTTAATTATTAAATACAATGTAAGTAAATAAATAGATAAATTGGATTAATATTTTTTTATGTCTAGTAAAAGATTTTAACGTATATGGAAGTCCATTTTTATTTCCGTCTAGGACCTTTAAATTGTTGAGACGACCCTGGTCCTGGACCGATTCTTTTGAATCTATATGACTTCATCGTATAGATGAATCAGTCTGTTATCTAGCTTTAACAAATTTCTAAAAATAATATAATATAATATCCGTCATCATATAAATGAAATCTATATAAAAAAAAAGACTTACCTGCTTCGTTAGGCTTGACTTCGTCTTTGACCGATTCTTTTGAATCTATATGACGTCATCGTATAGATGAATTAGTATGTTATCTAGCTTTAACAAATTTCTAATAAATAATATAATATAATATCCGTCATCAAGGTTTAAAAAAACGGAAACGCGCCTCGAGGCGTTTTTCCTTTGTGAGGCGAGGCGTATGCCTCGAGGCGAACCGAGGCGTACGTTCGAGGCGGAGTTAAAAAAATACATAAATAAATATATTTCGATAATATATAAATAACAGGGACTGTTATTGTCATTTTATTAAAGGTTCAAGAGTGATCCTCAAGTTTGTTCTTGTTATTTAAGTTTAGTAAAAGTTCAGGGACTGTTTTTGTCATTTGATTATTGTCATTTGATAAAATATCAACGTGCTTCTATCATCTTCCAGATACTTTCCACTTTATTTGCCTTTATTTGCTTGATTCATGGATCATTATTACGGAAGAAAACATGTCGTTGTTATCAACAACATCCACTGATCCACTATTTCATTTTCCTCAAAAGAAAATTGATAAATTGATGTTGCTCTCTTGTGATATATTTCTACAACTTATTGATATGTAAAAGTATTGTTATACTTTTGATTTAATCTAAAAGAACACGTGTTTCTTCGTCAAGGTATTGTTTCCTCCTCCTCTTTTTTTTTTCTTCTTTTTCCTATTTTCTTTCTTCATCTTTTCTTCTGGAGTCTAATTGATGAGTTTTGGAGGCCAAAAGCACTTTAATAAAACATATAAATATGCCGCCCTAGTTTTAGCAGGCCTAATTTTGCCGCCACCCAAATTTTCCCTCTATTTTCATGAGGCGTACGTTTTTTCTGTAACCAGTGAGGCGTAAAAAATCGCACCGCCTCCCCCAATTGAGGCGTACATTTTTAGTTAGCCTTTGAGGCGTACGTTTTGAAACGGCAAAATCGAAAAACGCACTGAGGCGCGCCTCGAGGCGTACGCCTCGACCGTTTTTTAAAACCATGTCCGTCATCATATAGATGAAATATATAAAAAAGACTTACCAGCTTCGTTAGGCGTGGGAATGACTTCGTCCTTGCCCAATTCTTTTGAATCTATATGACATCATCGTATAGATGAATCAGTCTGTTATCTAGCTTTAACAAATTTTTTTAAAATAATATAATATAATATCCGTCATCATATAGATGAAATCTATAAAAAAAAAGACTTACTTTCTACTTCTTCAGGCTTTGGAATGACTTCGACCGACTTTTTTGAATCTATATGACGTCATCATATAGATGAATCAGTCTGTTATTTAGCTTTAACAAATTTTTAAAAAAATATAATATCCGTCATCATATAGATGAAATCTATAAAAAAAAAAAAAAAAAGACTATACTATTGTCAAAGTTGTCAAATAAAGAATTTGAAAAAAAAAATGTAGACACTTAATGTGCAACGGAGAGAGTAATATAATATCTGTCATCATATAAATGAAATCTATAATTGGCTTACCTATTTTTTTTCTACACAAAAGCGATTCGTCTTCAACCTTTGCAATGTAAGGAATAACAGAACTATCTTTGCAAATCTTGACATTATCCTTTGTTAAATTTACGTGCTTCCTTTTAGGCTTATGCTTATGCAAAGCCACGAATCCTTCAACGATGTTCCTAAATTAAGGAGTTATTAAAAGGATTTGTAAAATGGGTAAAAACTATTATGTAAATATGTATATATATATATATATATGTATATATATATATATATATATATATATATATATATATATATATATATATATATATATATATATATATATATACACACTAGTAAAATGACCTGTGAAATCACATGTTTGTTTAAACGAAACAATTTAATAACATGTTTTAAGGATTAAGTGAATGTAAATGCTAAAGTCATTTATTTTAATGACCCGTTTGACTAAGAAACTTGTCGTTGTTTTTACAAATATATAGAGATATGTATTTTCGCATACCTATATAACGTAATTAATTTCGTAAAAAGAATACATATTTGAATATTAATAATATAATAATTATAATTATAATTATTATATTAAAAGTAAATAATAATAATAAAGTTCGCTTATATTTTTAGTAATAGTAATAATAATTAGTAATAATAAATGTTTGTTAAATTTTTTTAGAAAATTAAAATACAATTATTATATAAAAGTTGTACAATATGCTTTAAAATTTGGGTGTTCTGTAAAAGATTTTACAATTTAGGAGAGATTAGTATTTCCTTTTATAAAAGATTTCATATTATTTTTTTAATTAAATTAATATAAAATTATGACATCATCATTATGAAAATTAAAAAGTAATTAGCTTAATGATGACATCATCATTTTAGAGCTTTATATGACTATATAGATATAGGGCTAATCAATAGAGAATTGAATTTTAGGAGGAAGAGGAAAGTAATTTTATTATTATTATTAATTTCTAAAAAAGAAAAGTTTGTTATGACTGTTAAGATCGAGTGAAAATATAAAAATTTAAAAAAGATATTTTGTGATGAATATAATGTTATTATTTTGATCATAAAACGTTATGAATGAATATTGTTATTTCTGATGACGTATGTATAACATTCATCGTAGTTAATGTTATTTTTCGAGCATTTCTTAATCAAAATAATACGGAGTAACAATTATCACAAAGTTTCTTTTTTAAATGTTCATAGTTGATCTTAATGTTTGTGAAAAATTTTCATAAATTTTTTTTTTTTTTTTTTAAATTACTTCTCCCTTCCCCTCTAAATCTACTTCCCTATATATACACACACACACATATATATACATATATATATGTATATATATATATAAGTAATTATATATATATATACAAATATATATAAGGGAAAGTAATTATATATATACATATATATAAGTAATTATATAATGTATATATATATACATATATATAAGTAATTATATATATATATATATATATATATATATATATATATATATATATATATATATATATATATATATATATATATATATATATATATATATAGTGGTAGGATCAAGAGGGAAGTAACCATTCGGGGGGAAGCGGGGGGAAGCAAAACTTTTTTTTTTTTCGTTTTTTGAAAAAACGTTGTTCACGAACATTATAGATGAGTTAAAAATATGAACATTTAGTAGAGACACTTTGTGATAAATGTATACATATATATATATATATATATATATATATATATATATATATATATATATATATATATATATATATATATATATATATATATATATATATATATATAGTGGTAGGATCAAGAGGGAATTAACCATTCGGGGGGAAGCGGGGGGAAGTAAATTTTTTTTTTTTTTTTCGTTTTTTGAAAAAACGTTGTTCACGAACATTATAGATGAATTGAAAATATGAACATTTAGTAGAGACACTTTGTGATAAATGTTTTTATTTTGGCGGGAAAACGCTCGAAGAAGTAATATATAACAATTATCGTGTTTTTCGAGCGTATTTTGAGGTTTTAGCTATTGGGGTTTAGATATTAGGGTTTAGATATTAGGGTTTATAGGGTTTAAATATTAGGGTTTAGAAATTTAGGGTTTAGGGTTTAGATTTAGGGTTTAGATTGAGTTTTTAACACGAACGGTTTAGAGTTTAGGGTTTGGTGTTTTGGGTTTATGGAATAAACCCAAAACACCAAACCCTAAACCCTAAACTCTAAATCGGGCTAAATTTTACTTCACAAAACATGAAAAAAAAACGTTCATATTCTTCACGAACAATATTATCTTGAATGTTATTTTTGTCGATCGTTTTCCCGCCTAAATAATAACATTCATCACGAAGTGTCTTTTCTAAATGTTCATATTTTCGTGTGATCTTGATGTCGGAAAAAAAAAAATTCAAAAAAAACGAAAGAAATTTTTTTTTTTTTTGCTTCCCCCCGCTTCCCCCCGATTGGTTACTTCCCCATTGATCCTGCCCCTATATATATATATATATATATATATATATATATATATATATATATATATATATATATTTTTTTTTTTTTTTTTTTTTTGAAGCTAGTTTTATCATATCTTAAAGGTTTGCATTACTCTTGAACTGTCAAAAAAATGTAGTGTTTATTGACACTTTCAAGTGTCAAAAAGTGAGGTGCTCTTTGACACAATCAAACGTCAAAAATTGAAGTGTTTCTTAACGCTTTCTAGTGTCAGAAAATGAAATGTTTCTTAACGCTTTCAAGTGTCAATAAGTGTTTGACACAATCAAACGTCAAAAAGTTAAGTGTTTCTTAACACTATTAAGCGTTAGAGAATGCAAAAATTTTCTGACACCCATATTCTTGACACCAAGTGGAAGCGTCAAAAATTAAATTAGTGGGATTTTTAAGCGTCATAAATTGATTAAGAAAGTGATACAAAGTGTGTGCTTTTTTGTTTATATATTATACATGTATTATTAATAGCTAACCTGACAAACTTTTCCTTCATCTTAGTTTCCATAAGCGTTAGCGTTGGAAGAAACTCACTTAAGATGTGCCCAAAATCTTCGGAACCATAACGATAGTAGTAATCATCCTCAGATTGATGTGTAATTAGAATGTTGGGATGATTATGACGATTTTTGTAACCCTCCTTTTCAAGTCTCTTGTAAACAGCAGCATTAACATGAGCATTTTTGCTACGATCATCTTTTAGAATCGATGTCATATTTATTACTGAACCCAAGATGGTATCTTCTACTTTCCGAGATCTACTCTGAGAAGCGGCATCAAACTCCTTAATGTGTTTGTTCAGATTACGTTCAACTTTGGACATATAAGTAGCAAAATTATAGGCTTGGGGAACGGTATTATGAAATGGGGAACTATATTCCCCATAACACAGCTTGCAATTTTCATGTCCACCATATTTGAATTCAGTAAACTTCATATAGAGTTCTTCACACCCAAAATAAACTGTGTATACAGTTCTCTTTAGCTTGATTTTATACACATAATTAGGTTCACCGTTCTCATATTCATAAACATAATCATATACATAAGAATGCTCATCTACTTCTGCTTTCAGCCTTACTTTATCAGAAGCGTATCCTGCAATTCGAATTACATCACTCATCCCGTTTGGAAGTGGCTGAAAATAGCAAGAGATATTAATTAGGTAAGCTGCGCGAGAGTGATGATATTGAAAAGATTAAGCTAAGCTAGCTTGTCAGTAATTAATGTGATACGATCTCTTGAAAGAGTGAACTTTATTTTATTTTTTTCAAGGTTTTAGTGTTGGTGTTGCATGTATACCTAAGTACCAAACATTTCACCATTAACAATATACGGAGTACTTATGTACATTATTATTTATTATAATTAAATATAAATGAAAAAAAGGAGTAGATCGACCCTACGTACATACCTTTTCTTTTTTACCCTTCTTACACTCATAGAACTCCCCGTCCACATCTTTGCGATACATGTAGTAATCAGCTTTTTTCATATCATCGATATCACTTTGATAAAATTCTGGTTTTGGATCCAAGTTACACAATTTAAAAATAATAGCAGTAGCACATTTTTTCCACACGCGCAGTGCGTTTTTCGATTCATCAATCATCAAACATATTGGGGAGACAGAGAAGACAAAGTTCCATTTTGATATGCCCACGTACGTAGAAATACTACTGAGAGGTTCTTCCGGATTTTGAAGCACTTCTTTCTCAGTTTCGAAAAGATGTGTTTGCTCATGGGCCCTAATCTTAGTAGCAATGTCTAAAAATTTAAGAACCGGGTGTTCTTCTCTTGTAACACCAAATCGAAATTTAACAATTTTCCATTTAAACTCATCAGCCATGATTAATACGTAATTAATACAACTGATTAAAGATTCAAACAATAATCCTGAGAGAAAAAAAACAACACGAATGTTTCAGCCATAAACAACTGGCTAGAGCTATTGTAATTTATCAAGGGAACAGCTACAATCATTTGTTTTTATAAAAACCAACTATAACCACATCAAAATAACAAAGCAGTTTTATTCAAATTTGTTGTTCTAAAAAAATAACAAAGCAGTTTGACTTGTAATCAAATTTGGGTTATGCAAAAATCATTTACTGTATATATATATCAACTGAAATTTATTTGATATTTTTCTCCAAGATGATGCACTACATACTAATAAAACAGTATCAAAGACTAGACCAGTAATCCGTTATGTGCTATAGTTATACAGTAACATATATATATATATATATATATATATATATATATATATATATATATATATATATATATATATATATATATATATATATATATATATATATATATATATATATATATATATATATATATATATGTATATATGTATGTATGTATATGCTTGGAATGTGATATACAATTGGTCTGTCTCCTGCACATGAGTTGCTTTCAATATAAACACCATATATGCTTAATTAGCACGTGATTAAGATTACTACTCTAGTAGCTAATAGTATATAGCAGATTGTTAGTCCTATATATATGTACTAGCTAGCTCGAGTAATAAACTTTGAAGGAGATCAGTTATTGTGTGTAAACACCTAGCTAATTTCTCTCTGTAATTCTGACGTAACAATCATTCGCTTACGAGTTACAACAATTCAATTTCAATTTCATTACTCAATTTTTGTGTGAGTTTTGAAATAGAGTCTGTTAATTAGTTCAACTTCAATTACAATTAGCCTAGATGTTCATAACAACTACCGATATCCAGATGACCGATTCGAGAAAAGAAAAATCAGCTAATTTTTAGATTCGAGTGTTTAAAGATGATTCAAACTAGTTTACGATGGTGTCATGGTGATTTCTAGCTACAAGGAGTTCAGCTATTGATGAGAGTACGTACGACGGAATATATGAATGATTAATTAGTTGAACACATCTCTCACGAAATTAATCCATTAAGATATGGCAGAAGAGAAAAGAGTAATCATAATTAACGTGTTAGTGCAACAATATCTTACTAGTGAGTTACATAAGATAAAAAAAAAAAAAAAAAAAAAAAAAAAGGGGTGAAGGAATTTACCAATAAAGGAACGATGCGGTTAAGGGTTAATTCAATTAGGCAGTTTATATGGAGATGAGGAAAATCACGTACCAGTAAAACACTAGAAGATGCTTATTGTTTAGTGAAGAATCACGCTAAACATAATAAAGATAGACAACCTTAGATTTGGTTAGTGTGTTTGTTGTGTAATTTATGAAAACCGTTGATTGATTTAACTGTATACATGAGTAGCAAAGCAACCTTCAATTTGGGGGTATTTATCAACTAACAATGGTAATTAAAGACACGTTCCTCTCTCTCTTACTTTATTTCCAGTACACGCTCTTCTCAAATTTCCGCCGAACTGTTTTTTTAAAATTTTCCGGCCACCTTCTTTTTCTTTCCCTTTTCCTTAATTTAAGGTTAAAAAATAAAAAAAAAAAATAGTAAAGTCTCGCTCCTCTTTTCCCTTTTCCTTAATTTTAGGTAGTTGGTAACAATGGTAATGACGCGCTCCTCTTCTCCATTTTCCATTTTTTTTTTTCTTTCCGTTTTCTTTTAAATTTTCGTCGAAAACGTCTGTTGCACCAACTTTCACAATGGTGACACTATGCCTTAGCTGTCAAATCAGCGTCAAATCAGCATTTTTTCTTCTAAGGATTAAACCCATGATTAAGACCATTTGTAACGGTGTTAGGCTTTTCTTATTCGTGTTTCTTGCTTTTTGCACTTCTTTGTGATTATGACATGTTTTTATTTTGAGTGGAGTAAAATTAATGATGGTATTGGTGTTGGTGTTGGCGTTGGTGCTGATTTTTGGTGTTAGTTAGGAGTATTGTGATGATATGTTAAAATATATTTGTGTTAAGTATTAAAAGGAAATAAAAATAATATTTTTAAATTAATAAAAAAAGAAAAAAACAAGAAACGGCCATTTCTCCCCTCGTTTCATTCGAACGCCAACCTCACAAACGCCTAAAAGTGACACGCGGATACGGTGGTTTACGACGTTTCTTCGTCGACACGTGAGCAAGAGATGGCGTCTCTCTTGCCCGATACAAATGGTCTAAACACTACAAACAAAGACATATCTCCTCATAAAAATTGAGACCCACTATATTAATTAAATATTGTGTGGTACAAATATTAAAAGCAAGTGTACAACCATTTTATTCAGTTACTCTCATTCACAAATATTTTAGAAAAGCACGAAGCAGCAGACGAAATGGAGAGCGGCACCTTACGCGGGTACATTGACGCCTTGCTGCCATTGGAGTCTTCCTGGGCGGATGGGAGGACAAGAGCGTTGGGAGCACTCTAAGAAAGTTGTTTTTACCTAATAAGTTTTAAAGTTTGCTTAGTTGGTAAAAAAATAACCTTTGGATGCAATTAACCTTTTCGTTCACAGCCATGATTGAACTGATTACATAATATTTATCTTTCTTTCTTTTTTTCCACTTACCAAATACAATGTACAATTATGTTTATACCCCGATAATACCGCGTCTGGAAAAGATTTTTGGACAACAGAGATGAAATTGTAACAAAAAACATGAACAAGATTGTCCATACTTCGAAATCATATGGAATACTTAACGATTACACAGTTTTAAGGTACTTAATTTTATCATCCTCTTATTCAAATTAGGGTTTCAGTCCGAACAACAATCATTGACACCATTTTTAATTAAACGATACCATAGGCGAATTATTATTATTACACTCACAGTTATACGATTTCGCATTTTTATGGTACGTAATTTTGTCAAAATTTTAAGCAATTTTTTCTCATTTTCTTATTCAAGTTATATTTTTTATTTTGTGTTGTATAAACTGTTACAAATTGCCATTGTGTTAATGGAAATCTATCTATAATTGGATTTATACAAAACGTACAATTTGCGTTTATAAAAACAACACGAATGTTTCAGCCATAAACAACTAGCTAGAGCTATTGTAGTTTATCAAGGTAACAGCTATAATCATTTGTTTTTTTTTATAAAAACCAACTATAACCACATCAATATAACAAAGCAGTTTTAGTGAAATTTGATGTTCTAAAAAAAATAACAAAACAGTTTGACTTGTAATAAAATTTGGGATATGCAGAAGTCGTTTATATACCAACTGCAATTTATCATTTTTTTTTCCAAGATGATGCACTACTAATAATACAGTATCAAAGACTAGACCAAATATCGGTTAAGTGCTTTAGTTATACAATCAAGTGCTTGGAATGAAATATACAATTGGTCTGTCTCATGCACATGAGTTGCTTTCAATATAAACACCATGCTTAGCACGTGATTAAAATTAGTACTCTACTAGCTAATAGCAGATTGTTAGTGCTATATATATGTACTAGCTCGAGATAATAAAATTGGTAGGGGATCAGTTTGTGTGTGTAAACACCTACTTTATCTCTGTAATTCTAATGTAATGATTATTCGCTTACGAGTTACTACAATTCAAATTCAATTAGCTATGGCAGAGATGAGTAATCAAATTAACGTTTTATTAGTGCATTACCGAAGATAAACAAAAAAAGGGTAAGGAATGAGCAATAAAGGGTGGGAGGATAGATGCAATTAAGAGAAACAACCTTTTAATTTGGACGTATCTTCGGAGCAAGCACGGTTTTATAGAGAAAAAGTGTGTTTGCTGAGTAATTTACGAGAACCGTTGATTGATTTTAACTATGAGTAGAAACCAATTTAGGCGTATTTATATTGGTTATTTCCGAGAATCTCAACAGACAAATGGATACCAAAACCTTGCCAACAACCACGCAAAAGTTACTATGGAATAAAAGTAAAGAACAATGATATTGAGAAGAAAAAATTACGCCATTGGTACCTGTGATTTGTATACATTTTCATAATAACACATAAACTTTATTTTTTATATAATTAGTACCTAGGTTTTGCTTAAATTACGTGGTTGGTACCCCAACCTAACGTCCGTTGACTGTTGATGGTTAACCTCTCGCATGTACCACGCATGTAAGGGTAATTTCGTCATCTTAATTCATTTTTAATTCATTTAAAAGCATGTAAAGGGAAGCATGTATCTGCACGTGGAAATCACAATCTTACATCAACAACATCAATCATAATCATAATCATCCCTAATCAAATTTCTAGGCTTTCTATTCTATATCTACAATCTATGTCTTTCACTTTCAATTTTCACGTGTTTTTATATATCATTTTGTCAATCCAGTACGCCTTTTGATTCCATTGCGATGTTTGTAATCTCATTACATAATAGATTTATTTGTCTCTGCAATTTTATTGAAATTATATTTTTATTATTGTGTTGAAATTGTTGTTGGGTTAAGCGATTGATCTGCATGTTTGAGGTTGTTATGATCTGACTCTTATTTCTATTTTAAAGCATTCAAATTCTCCCTTTCAATTGAAGTTATTCCTAATTTGTCCCGTTCAATTGGGGGATCTGGATTTATTCCCTTTGAATGCTTTCAAAATGAATAAAAAAATGAATTAAAGTGACGAAATTGCCCTCACATGCGTGGCACATGTAAGGGTTAACCATCAACAGTTGACGGACATTAAGTTGGGATACCAACGATGTAACTTAAGCAAAACCTAGGTACCAACTATGCAAAAAATAAAGTTTAGGTGTTGTCATAAAAACGTATACAAGCCACAGGTACCAACGACGTAATTTTCTCTATTGAGAATTTAGTTTTATACTTCCTCTCTAATAGTTTACTACCTTATTTATTTTAAATTAATGATAATTATAAAAAGTAATTATTAAGCATTATTAAACTCTGAAATTAATCTTTACTAGTTAATTGATCCGTGAATTCACGAGTTTGTTTAAATGACATATATAATAGTTCTTTTTTAAAAAATGACATTATTACATTCAATTTATGCAATAACATATGAAATTTGGTTAATTTGAATTTAACGGCACAAAGAGTATATATGTATTGGTGACAAATACAAGTGATTGATGTTAAGTAATGCACTTTAAGATGTGAGAAATCCATAATATTCTAAGGTAACTTTAAATTAATATTACAGACCACATAATATCCCATAATAATATCCTTGATACATAATTAGAAATGTCTTTTTTTTTTTTTTTTTTTTTTTTTTTTTTGAAAGGCAACAAAATTTTATTAATCACGAAACATGTCCATGAGCTAGCATCTCGAATGAGCAGCAGCCATGATGTACACACGTATCTACATCTCGAAACATGAGGATGATCTAAGATCTAGGTGCCAAGATGCCAACATAGTTACATATGATATTTACAATACAATTCCATTATGAAACTAACAGGAAAACACACAAGAAGCACTCTTTTATGCGATTGCGTTATGTGGGTTATGTAACCAGTCGTGCCATTCAATGCGTTTTGTCTTGCATCTTTTCGCAACCCACTCGAAGCTCTTGACTTGGATCTCACTAACCGCAACCGGTATATTCCAACATTTGTTCTTGAAAACCTTCTCATTCCGATTTTTCCACACTAAGTATGCACATGACCACAAAACCGCTTGCTATATATTTTTACCCAATTCCGAACTAAAGATACTCGAACTACCCTCTAAAATATTATTTATATCAATGCTACTAGGTAGGGTGGCACGCCACCAATCGAATATTTTACCCCAAATTTCAAGTGTTTTTCCACACAATAAGAGGGAGTGTTGAATTGATTCAACCCCGTTGTCACATATTGGACAACGAACCGAATGCAAATCGACACCCCGCTTATCTAAGTTTGTTAACACCGGTATTCTACCTTTTCGCACCCTCCAAATAAACACCTCTACCTTTTTTAGGGACCAAATAATTGTGCAAGGTAGCCAAAAAAGATTGAGGCGTTTTCAATAATTTTGAGTCAATTATACCCGTAAGAGTTTTAGTTTTGAAGAGACCATTACCACTTAAGGACCAACTCCACGTATCATTATTCTGATCATCAAGCTTAACACCTTGAAGCAGCTCCTTGAGTACTGTGAGACTACCCGCAGCTCGTCCCGTAGGTTCCCGAACCCAATCACAATTCCCGACACCTTCACACCCACTTTGACCTAGTCTTCCAGCAACCGTAACATTTGGATCCGAATCCAAATAGAAGAGTCTCTCGAATCTGCTTTTGAGAGAAAACTTCCCAAGCCAAAAGTCGTTCCAAAATGAAGTTGCGAGCCCGTTCCCAATAAGCCTAACAAAGGAGTTAGTAAACGAAATTCCTTTTGAATCGATGTCACTTCCTGCTTTCACAATGTTAGTCCAAACCGAATTGTAAGGAAAACAATAATTCCCATCTAGACAAAGTGACAATCCCCCCGACGAACCATGAATACTCGAAATGACTTTGACCCACAAGGAGTTGGTTTCGGTTTTGAACCTCCACCACCACTTGCCAATCAAAGCTAAGTTTTTGCTATTCAAAGACCCCAAATTTAACCCCCCTTTTCAAATGGAAGAAGGATTTCCTCCCATTTGACCCAAGCAATTTTTGATTTATTACCCGACCCACCCCAAAAGAAAGAACGTCTTACACACTCAAGTTTTTTTACCACACATGGAGGGGCGCGGAAGAGCGAGAAGTAGTACAACGGGAGACTATTAAGCACCGATTTCACAAGGGTCAAGCGTCCACCAAATGACAACGAACGTGCCTTCCAATCCGAGAGGCGTTTCGAGAATTTTTCAATAATCGGGCTCCAACTTTCAATTTTATTCATTCTACCACCAACCGGTAATCCTAGGTAAATGAAAGGAAAAGATCCGGCGTTACACCCAAAAGACTTGGCTAAGTTCTCAACTTCACACTTTCCAACACCAACCCCGTATAGGATACTCTTGAGATAATTAACTTTTAGACCCGATGTTTTCTCGAAGCATTTAAGAAGTTTAAAAAGGTTTCTCAAATTGTCTTCACTCCATTCCCCATAAAAAATAGTATCATCGGCGTATTGTAGATGTGAGATAGGAATCTTATCGCACCCAATTTCCACACCAATGTATTTATTATTACTCACAGCCCGCTTTATCATAACATTTAGTTCTTCCGCTGCAATGATGAATAAAAAAGGTGAAAGTGGGTCACCTTGACGAACGCCACGTTCTAAGGAGAATTCGCGAGTGGGGGAACCATTAACAAGAACCGAGATTGAGGCTGATTTGAGACATGAGGATATCCAACTTCTCCATTTAAACCCAAACCCCATTATTTCCATAACCTCCATCAAGAAATCCCAACTTAAGCAGTCGAACGCCTTTTCAAAATCGACCTTAAAGATGAGGCATTTCGAACTCTTATTCTTTAGATAGTCAAGAGATTCATTTGCAACAAGGACCCCATCAAGAATGTTTCTGCCTTTTATAAATGCACTTTGCTCGAACCCGATTAGATCAGGGATAACCCGCCTAAGTCTATTTGAAAGCAACTTCGCAATAATCTTATAATAACTACCAATGAGGCTAATCGGTCGGTAGTCATTTAAGAATGACGGGTCAGATTTCTTCGGGACAAGAGTTATAAATGATGCATTACAACCGTTAGAAATCTTACCCGAGAGCCAAAATTGGTGGATGGCCTCCATTAATTCTCCTTTGATTATGTGCCAGAATTTTTTGTAAAAACCCATGTTAAATCCATCCGGCCCCGGAGCCTTTGAGCTACCGCACCCTTTGATTGCTTCCCAAACTTCCGATTCATCAAACATGCACTCTAGTGCTTCAGCTCTTTCGGTAGAAATGGACCTAAGATCAGGCCCAACAGAAAAAGGCCCAACATAGGACCCAGCAGGCCCAACCGGAACATTATTAGCACCTGGGCAGACAGCAGTAGGCCTGAAATCAGTCTGATGATGCACTATTGGTGCTGCAGCAAGCCCAGGCCCAATGCTATTATACACGGCCCAATTTTGGATTCTGAAGGAAGGTGTGTTAGGACAATTCGAAGTCGGATTGAAGAATGAAAGAATTTTCGTCTCCATCAATTATCCACCTTGTTCGTGCCTTTTGTTTTAACATGTTTGCCTTCGACTTTTCTTTTGACATCCAACTCTTTCGGGTTTCAAGCCAACAGATCCTTTCGGATTCAGAAAGGGATCCATTTTTAGCTTTTATCTCCCAAGCCAATGTTTCATCTCGTAGTTTCCTAATCTCATCATCTAGGTTACCAAACTCCTTTTTACTCCACACTTTCAATTCCCCCTTCACGTTTTTAATTTTATCACGAAACAAACAATCTTTCTTTCTCCCACAAACCGGCTTTCCCCAACCCTCTTGAATCACCTTATCAATACCTTCTTTTGAAAGCCATTCATCAAAAATTTTAAACGGTTTCGGTCCAAAGTCAATTACCTGATCCTTAAGAATTAGAGGGCAATGGTCCGACTCCCTCCTATCAAGAATGGATATTGAGAGATCATCCCACAATTTGATAAAGTTACTCGAAACGAGGAATCGATCAAGTTTACTAAATTTTGTACCATCATCACTAATGCGAGTAAATTTTCTTCCATTGATGGGAATTTCAATTAAGATATTCCTATTAATGAAAACAATAAATCTACGTGCCCTAGCTTCATGGTACATACAATTCAATCTATCCGACTGTTCACGAACTTCATTAAAATCTCCGCATAGTACCCAACCCATATCAATATTGCCTAATAGTGAATCAAGGGAAACCCACATTTTTCTTTTATCGACATCATTGTGTGGTCCATAAACATTAACAAGAATAGTGTCATGTTCTGAGCCACACCACTTTCCACGAATAGCTAAATAAAAATCTCCTCCAACTGCATAGTTTACCTTGAATCGATTCGTATCCCAAATAATAAGCATACCCCCAGAGTTCCCTACCACCTCCTTTTGGATGTACCCGAAATCAGGATGACCGCAAAGATTTTGTACCCAATAATCATCCACAAATCTGCATTTGGTTTCTTGGAATGCAGCAATATCTGGTCTCTTATTAATGCAAATCCCTTTTACCCACCCAATTTTACCCTCAACACCAAATCCTCTAACATTAATCGAAAGGAGCTTCATTATTAAACAGAAAAAAAAACGAAAAAGAGGGAAAGGAAAGCTTACTGATGGTTGGGCCAAACCAACCCAATCTGTTCCCCATACTCTTTTAATTCGACGTTGCTAACAGAGCCACCTATCGAAACACCCCCTCCATTCGAACCTTCTGATCTTTTTGATTTCTTTTTTCTCTTCTCTGTTCGTTTTTTGCAAGCCCTACACTTGAACTTCCCTTCACAATTGGGGTTGATGCCATTTCTAGCCATGTTTTTCAATTTCATAATACGCGATGACGTCTTCCAATTACCAACCTTATCCCAGTAGCAATTGCTGCACATCGAAACCTCCACCGTCTTGCTACCACGTGAAGAAACAGAAGCTTCACTCCTCTTTTTATTTTCTCTTAAATTGTTTTTTTTGGTCAGGTTACAGCGAGTTTTATTTGTATCATCACAGTTATTAGTTTGGCCCAAAGAGGGATAAGGTTGATCCACTAGGTTTGTTGGGCAATTATGGCCCATATCCACCTTGTCCATCCCAATTTTAATTGGCCCACATCCACCAGGGATTTTTTAGATTTCTTTTGCCCAGATCCCTGATTGCATTCTCCTGACACCTTTTCGGCCGTATCCACCTTTTCGTTTTCCATGCCATTGGGAATATCTTCAGCCGTATTACTATCACGCTTACCCTCATCATTAAACGCTGACTCAACCACAACCTCTTCGAATTCCTCAAACAACTGACCAATGCCAAAACACCTTGATTCTTGATCCTCACCCATCGGAGACTGTTCAGCTGCTTTTTCCTTATCAACACCATCAAATCCGGCATCGAATCCGGCAGGCTTGAAGCCCGGAATCTGGACAGATTCAGGACATATGTTTTCTTCAGATTTGATGGATGCATCATCTTCAATGTCTTCATCTTCATCAATTGGGTCTGTACCATCTCCATTGATAGAAACATCATCCGAGTCTACAAACTCAGTACTATACTCAAACGGATTGGATGATAGATCATCCCCGTCATCAATCAAACTAGGAAATTTCTTGCCTTCTTCTACGACATTAATGAAATAAGAACACTTCCTGTGTTGAAGTTTAAGAGCCTCATTCACGATTCCAGGATTTGTAAGTTTGACAAACACTTTACCATAAGAGAGTTTCTGATTACCCAATAACTTGCAGTTTTCCAGGTCATACACAACCCCCCACCACTCAGCGATCGACCTAAAGGTCTTCTCTGTCCAGCAATGGGGAGGAACGCCCGTAATTCTCAACCATACCATTCTACCTTCCGGCCAACTCGATGAATCCCACATCATAACTTTATTGATCCAACGTCTAATGGGGTGGTTTAAATCATCAATGACACCCTTAGCAGCATCCATTGCGTTAAAGATGATCATAACACTTAGGCCCCCAAGTAACTTAATCTGAACATCACTAAATCCAAGCTTCGAACAAATAGAGTCTAGGGTCTGGAGTACCTTCAAGTTAATTGCATCTCCAACGATCGCACTTTTAAATAATTCATTGTTACTGCCACTCTCATCGATCATGATACATCTGCTATTCATTGTCCGACAATTAGCTTCTTCATCTACCTTCCTTTTGTTATTGAGTTTCTCACGTAGATCTTCACCCTTGTTGGCCACCACATCATTAAAATTTATCCCATCTTGAAACCTGTTGAAAAAAATCCCCTTATCTTTTGGACCTCTTTCATCGGTGTTACCTTTTGTTGATGGAGTAACTGGTCTTCTACATGTAGCATTGAATATCTTGATAAGCCTACCCTCTATAGTGATCGTTTCCAACGTTCTGAGCAGCCTATCCTTATCAGTAACATTTGCGAATCGAACAAAGGCAAATCTTTCACCATTCCTTAGGTTCTTGCTCGCAAGATATACATCCCTAACCGCACCAAAAGGTTTAAACGTCTTCCAAAGATCCACCACCTTGTAAGCCCTCGGGAAGTTGAAGAACATATACGAAGTCAAGTCGTTTCTGCTAGACATTAATGTGTATATTGTCTAATCTAGTTTTGATCACACTTTCAGGAAGCAACATGCTTATTTATAGGAATGGTTTCTTACAATGGGCAATTATAAAGCTCTAACACCATAAGGTCAAATATGCTTCAAATTGCCTATATATTTATATGTACTATTAATAAAAAGAAGCTTGCAACAAAATTTAACACACATAGAAACACATGCTCAAGTCTCAACAACTTCAAATTTAGAACCATCACCATTATCAGTCTTTAGTTATAAAAGAAAAGGAGAGAGAAAGAGAGAGAGACCATTATATTAGTCCAAGTAATGTACAGTATACATAAAGTGTTCAAACAGTATTAGTGTTCACGACCTATAAAGCATATGCATCACAAGAAAGTTGTTAAGTAAATTTAAACATAAAAGAAACTATCAAAGTCATCCATTATAAAGTGTGACAAAATTCAAGTAGCACCGGCAAGAACTGAGACGAAATAGGAACATCACTTGTAGAAAAGCATGCATACCCAATACATTAACATAGAGATTTAGCATTCATATACTTTTGCATCGCAACTCTTCAGAAACACATATAAATGAAGATGATATTATAACAACACATGATATGTCCAACTAGTGCAACATATATACTTATAACGCTCCAGAATTACCTAAATCACGCATGTATCAGTTGCCTCATAATAAAACGTGACAATTAGTTAGGCATCATAAAAGTTAAATTATGTGTGTTCAAGCACAACCCACTTAACAAAGTCTATTATTGAAATCATAGGAAATGCAAGACACATAAATTATAAATGAACTTAAGTATTACTTTATTAAAACATACATAAGCACTTACGTCTTGTAAATGAATTTCCAGCACTCTTTTTAATCTTTATCCCTCTTAAAGTTTGATTGTCATCGTATCACCAATCACTCCTACAAAACCAAAGGACTTTCTTTTTAATCTTTACCCACGTATTCAAGATCCAACCATGGTCCAAAACACGTCTCTTTAAATTTTTTTATTTGATTTTGTGTCATGACTTTCTTGACATGCCCTATAACAACATATTCTTCATCATCAATTTGGCTTCCACATATCCCTGTAATAGTAAGAACAACATCAGCATGAATAATGCAAAGACGCAAGACATATCTTCCGTGTGAAACAATCGAGACGCAAAGACGCAAAATAAAGCTTGCGTCCATTTAAGTTCGATACGCAACGGGCGCAAAACAAAGCTTGCGTCCATTTAAATTCAATACGCAAGGGCGCAATATGAACCTTGTGCCTGGACAGTAACATGTATTGGACGAGCTTATAATGTTTGTTTCACCACAACATATACACACAAATCTATACCCTTGATTATCAAGGGCATAGCTTACTCTAAACTGTTGGTGATTATCACAGACATTTCATCTCATCGAACAGTTGGTGTGCACACAAACACATTTATCATCAAACACAAAAAATATAGATATAACGAACATATACACACTTGAAAGGACTAACCTGGTTATTTGCCATAGTAAATAGCTTGAATTAATTTGATTAGAAGCTGTGGTGGTGGTGAATAGCTTGATAGCTTGAGACGGATTCTGTGGTATTGTAGGTGGTGACGGTAGCGACCTGGTGGTAGTGGAAGTGGTGATGGATCTGGTGGTAGTGAAGGTGGTGACGAAGTTGTGAAGGTGATGGACCTTGAACTTGCTGTTGCGTGTTTGCGTTTTGCGTTTTTGCGTTTTGCGTGATGTATGTGTGTGTGTGTGAATTGCCAGGTAAAAAAGTTCATTTAACCTAATTATTAAGGTTAGGGCGCTAGGCGTCTTGCGTCTTGCGAAGGCATTCTGGCAATTTTTTATTTTTTTTGGATTGCAGCACAAGGATGGGAATTGGTTTGGGCATTTTGGTGATAACCCCGGAAGGATATCATGATTGGTAGTAGTATGTTATGAGAATGCCATGGGAGGTAGTGAAGAGAAAGCTGATGTGGCAGTTACAAAACAAATAAAATCAAATCAAATCAAATATGAAATTTTTAGTGCATACTCGCAGTATGTGGATATAAAAGACCAACAACACTATTGTCATACAAAAACAAAGTTAAAAGTTCCAACATACAGAGCAGGTGCAAATTAAATAAAACATAAAGATTCTGGTTACAATCCGATTTTCGTCTTTCCCCATATTTCCCACAAGTATAAGCACTTGGAAAATAAAAAGGATAAACATAGAAAAGAGAACAAATAACCATTTATCGAAGCTATTACTACTCTATAAACCCGTGCAAGTGATGTGTAATTGGAGTAGCTGAAGGAACAGATGCAGGCCTGCAATTATAGAGAAGTACATTCTATATCACAAATTTTTTTCAGACCCAACAAAATAGACCCAAATACACAATAATAAGGAAACGCGTGCATCTTATGCTTACTCAGTCACAGCGGGAGGAAGAGCTCGAGTGACAGCAGCTGGTGGAGAAGTAACACTTATCTGAGGTGCATGACAATTCAATATCACATACAAATTTAAAAATCAAAAAGATAAAGAAAGATGTAAAAGGACATTAGAAGTTGAAAACAAAAGACCTTTGGTGCAGGTGTTGAAGTTTCACCAGAGGGTGCCATAGTCTGTAGTGAAGGTTCAAAATAAATAAATAAAATTACATTTCAATAGTAGCTTTCACCATTGTGCTAAGTCAAGAAAAACAATAAAAACTAAAAAACATATACCTTAGATAAAATAATGACTATAGAAGAATTTTCAGCAACATTGTTGTCTTCCAAAGTGGTTCCATCTTCGAGCACATCACCCTGATGAATAAGCATCTGCTGTGTAGCAGGATATTCATCTTTCTAAACACGTTCTATTTTTATCTTCACATCAGCAACCTGCACGAAAACGCGCCATATTACCACTATATACAAAGACCTTGCAAAGTCTGGCAATATGCAGTGGTTAGCATAGAAAATTGAGCACAAACGTACGTAGAGGTGCATAATTGATGACAAATGTTTAAAGACATCAACTTAACATAACATTACCAGAATAACTACGACAAAATAGCAATTCAATATAAACTGCATTATTCAATTTAGCCTATCACAACTTATATATTGTTACAAATCTTATTTTGTTATCGCTTCTGTTTTTCCCGAAATGGATGTTGCAAGTTTGTCAAATGCTCGAAAAGCCGCTACATTAGCGACACAAGAACTATGTTCATCAATTTAAAAAAGGCCTTCCCGCCAAAGCTTTTGAACATCTTAAACGCCACCCTCGCTAACCAATAAAAAGACAGCTTCCACCTTAGCAACTTTATGGTCACAACCAACAAAACCCCCCCTAAAAATAATAACTTTTCATTTGAATTTGATATGTTTAACGTGCTCAACAAAATATTCCTCTTAAATATGAATGATAAGATTCCAATCTGAGACATTTCTTTTTAAAGATCTACTCCCACATTCTTTTACACATCTATAAAACATTCATAAAATGTATAAGTTTCATTCTATTACATGTGATTTTTGCTATAGGCTCAAACGTTTAATTTTGACAAGTTTAATGTGCTAAACAAAATCTCCCTCTTAAGTATGATAACAAGATTCCAATCGTAAGTTGTAAAAACCGCTAATTGGTAATTAATCGGTCAGAACCTAATGAACATTAATCGGCTAAACTGGGGATTAATCAGATTGGTTTTTATACATTCAAATAATAACTTTCAAAGGTATATTTGCAGGTATAGAAAAAAACCATAAACGAAAACTTTAACATAAATTTCTAGAAATATAAACATTTTTTGTTATATTACATTATATTATTATATGATTTTTTATCTATACATATCGTATTGGAGTATACATTATTCATGGTAAAGTTTCTATTTTATCAACTTTGCTTGTTTATTTTTACTTCACATATCAAAATTCATGGTTCTTTCTGGCCGGAGGTCCCTAGGAAGCAGCCTCTCTGCTCTACAGAATAGGGAGGGACGACTTCCTCTACCTGGGGACCGATAGGTATCCGTGGGTGAAGGAATGACTTCCCTTTTTACTTTAGGGTAGAGGAAAGACTGTCTACATTTAACCTCCCCCATACTCCACTTTAGGGGAATTGGGTATTGTTGTTGTTGTTGTTGTATAAACATTTTTTGGCGGTAAAGGGTTGATAACAAACATAAATGTCTAGAAACATAAACCTAATCGTTCAATTCTTCAAATACTCTAAAATTGTAATTTAAATTCATATATATTGAAACGCGATCAACTTTGATTTTGACTAATTTTGAGCGACTAAATCCGACTTTGACCAACTATATCCGATTTTGACCCAGACATCATTGACGATAATCTAATTGGGCTGTTTCTAAAAAGGGATTAATCGGGAATTAATCGGGAATTAATTGGGATTTTAACAAGCATGTTCTAATCTTAAACATTTCTTTACAGATATCTACTCCCACATACATCATTCCTTCGTTAATATATAAGTTTCATTTTGTTTCACTTGATTTGCTATGGGCTCAAAAGTTAAGATTCTATAGATACACATGAAAACACAAGCACTAAAATTCAAATTAATTGAGATAAACTGAGGAAATGCTATAGGCACTCTTTAACTCTAAAGTTGAGATACTCTAAACATCCTCACGATCATACATACAATTAGATAAAATTGAAATTACTTGTCAATATATCAGTCCTCGACAGCATTTAATGTCACATATTAATCCAACTTGTTACTGAAACATATTGAACAAAAAGTTGTAATTAGGTGTTGGTCACATAATTAAGTGCTTTGCTCATATCTATAAAGAGTACATAACTTGTGCTAGGGGTGTTTTTTGGCAGTTCAGTTTTCTATTTTTTCAAATTTATTCGGTTTTGAAATTGTGGGAAACAAGATCAAAAACCGATACAAAAGCAAAAGGCGAATTTCAATTCTGTTTGGCTTCTGTAGATACGGAAAAAAACCAAAAAAAAAAAAAAAAAAAAAAAAAAAACAACAAACAGAATTTAACCAAAATAACAATTAAAGTCGATTATGAACTTGACTTTTGGTTTTAAAATCAGCTTTGCAGTCTCTCTCTCTCTCTCTCTCTATATATATATAAATATATATATTAATAATTTATTATTTTAATAGTTGAGTTGTGATACGCCTATCGAATCCTAATCCGAAATACATAAATCATCAGATCAAATATTCGTCTCTATACGGTATACGGTATCCGTATCACATGGAAACCGGTCTTAGCCACATTTTCATCAAAAAGGTCAAATTTGCCAAGGACTTATAACCGGATCACAATGTACGGAAAATGCTATCAGGCTGCAAGCGATACGTAACCCCTTAGAGCCGTGATAACACGTAAGCCGGCAGTGCGCACACGTGATAGATGTGCGACAATTGATGAAGATATGTTTGAACTAATTATGAGCGTTCATGACAAGGAGCTCAATATTGAGAATTTATGTTATAAGGTAAAATTACTACTATCTTTCTTCATGGATATGTTCAAAATTTTTGATCATTTCCTTGAGTAATATGTGACTACATCTGATATAAGTACCTTTAATATTCCAATATGATTTGTATATTAGAACAATTTAACTAATTTTATATTATATAGTAGCAAACACAAAACGAACTATGATTCTGTAAGTACAAAAATATTCCACATACCAAATCCATGTTGACAAAAAAAACAGTTAGGTGATAACTTCTTTTCATCTTACTCACATTCAGCTAACAAAGTAATTCACTAGGATAGATTCAATCATAAACATAATCTCAAGTTATTTAGTAAAATTACGTCAGGTGCTTTCAAGTAGTTCACTAATAACTTGCTAGTCGAACATCAAATATACCAAGACAACTGATAATTATTTTTTAGCACCACACTATTTATTTATACTTGAAAACTAAATACACAACTAAAACTGCAACTGGTTTCTGTAGTCACCAACTAATTGTCTAATTCCACAAAAAGTAGCTTAACTTAGCCTATAGCCGTAGACCAAAACCAAACATGCAAGCATCAAACATTTTGATTTGAATTAAGTATGATCACCATTAGCTTCTCTATCAGATAAAACACCATCCTATGACATAACTCACATTCCAATTTCATGAATTTAGCCCAAAAATCACAATTCAATCAGATGTATAGACTAGAATAACTAAATCTTCTAATCTAATATAAATACATATAGCAAATAAAAATCCTAAATTCTCCCCTGATTAATAGCAGTGTCACTTGAAGTCTTAAACCCTAGAAAATACAATTCCACGATCAATCAATTAATAAATACTTATAAAAAAAAAATCATTATCAAGCAAAACTACAGATCACGCACGCTAGAACCCTAACTTACAATACAAATGACATAGAAACATAACGATTAGATAAAATTAAAACATAAACAATCGGAATTGAGACGAATACAAACCGTGTCAGCAGGTTCAACTTCGATTTCAAAGAGAGGCACCGTCAATCTTTTAATAGAAACCTTCATCTTTCAAATTTACCTTCTGCAATCAAAACTATGGAATGACACAAAGTTCATGGGAACGCCAGCAAGTTCAGCTTGCATACACGGGCTATTTAGGTATACAAAATTGACTATTTGTTTGTACAAAATTGACTGTATACACCAAAACTGAGTGTCCATATTATTAGCATTAGTAATAATAATAATAATAATAATAATAATAACTAGTTCTTTACTCTCGCTTCGCGCCGAGTTTCGGTTTTCAATGTATTTTATTGCGTTTAGTTTAACGATGATGTAGTTGAAGCGCAACTCGAGTCGAACTAAAAGGTATAACCCGTCAAAGATTTAAATGTTATTTTAAATTAATAATATAGGTGCATCTCTGCGGGCGGAGAAAAATATAAAGGAAACCAAAAAAGAAAAAAACAAAAAAAAAATTGTTACAACGGGTAGAGAAAAATATAAAGGAAACAATCGGTACTATTCATATTTTTTGCCTAGTAGATATTTGCTGCTGCTAATTATAAAGAAACTATCGGTACTATTCATATTTTTTGTCTAGTAGATATTTGCTGCGGGTGAAGAAAAATATAAAGGAAAACAAAAAAGAAAAAAAAAATGGGAAAAAAAACTGTTACAAAAAAAAATAAAAAAATTGCTACGGTACCGTGTACTGTTCACGTGAATAGTTACCGGTGTATAACCATTGTTGCGCGATGTACAGGTGATTAAAACGTGCGAATAGTACTATTCATAATTTTTTTCTATATATGGTAAAATAATAATATTATTATAACAGTAATATAATAATGTGATTAATGCCATTTTTTATTATGGATATACTCTATACTCTATGTATTGAACAGTCTGCTTTTACTAGAGCCAACCAATTCCGTATTTTTAATATGGATATTTTTAATGTGTTGAGCAGGCTGCTTTTTAATATTGGTGGGTCAGGAGGGAAAATGAGAAGGAAACCAGGTATGGATTGTGTATATCCATTCTGTAAACAAATACAAGATTCTCACACACGTGTGCTTATTGATATGCATTAGGCAAAGAAAGTATGGATGTAATTTAAATGTAAACATGAAGAATAAGATTACTGCATTTTGGTTTGTTAATTACTTTGATTCTACCTTACTATATTGTACTAGTAACTTTTTTTTTATCAAGTCAGAGTCTGTGATATATAAGCTAAAAGGAGATGGCGAAGATCTCAGAGAAAGTCACATCACATACATGCAAAATATTAGATCGTCTCGACGCAGAAAATTGTGGAAAAATCATGTTGGCTGACCATATGCATAACCACAAAAAGTAGACACAAACCACCTGATCATGAGAAAATGAACAAGGTGGCCTGGTCTCATAGAGGTGAAACAACTCAATGGCTACTTTAAGTGTATAGGTGGAAATTTTTTATACAATTTACTCTTCAAATTGTATTGGACATCACTAAATTTTAATATGGGATCCCACATATTTTTGAAATTTATGGTTTTTTAGAAGTAAACAACCACTTAAGTATCCTTAAAATATAATTAGCGTTGAAAAAAAAAAAAAAATTGGGACCTTATTTAATTTTTATCATAGATTCGCCAATGAAACGACTGGATTTGGATAGCCACAACGGAGCAACTCACTCGGGTACTTTTTGAAGTTGCTCATAAATGTTTTATTTTATAAGCTGACACATGTTGTGAACTTATATACAACCTATTTAATTACATGAATTGAAATCAGAGGTAATTGGAAGCTGACACTTTTCTGTAGGGGTCCCGCATTCGAATCCCACAAGGGGTTTTCACTTATCCCGGTTGCCTGCATTCGAATCCCACAAGGGGTTTTCACTTATCCCCGTTGCCTGCGGGGATGGATAGGTTTCCCCCGGAGCGTGCGTGGGTGGAAGATGATCGGGTGGGTGGTCTTAATCCCCGTCCGTGATTCCGAAATAGTCGTTCGAATAAAAAGTGGAATCTGACACATGTAGTTGCAGATCAAATGGGTCGGGATGAATCTGAAATCATAGGTAATTTTATCCCATATAAGAGGATGAACAAAAGACGGACTTAACAGATTGGAAGCAGAGCTGCAACTAGCACCAAAGCTTTCAGACAGCCCGGACGGATGGTTTTGGAAGTTTCACAAAGGTATTTTCTCGGTTAAACACCTTTCTTCTATTATTGCCAAGGTGATACTTGGCTCTAGTAATATTACTGTTAGTTGCAAGTGGGTAAAGTGTTTACCAAGAAAGTAAAAATTTTCATTTGGAGGATGATGGCTAATAAGCTTCCAATAAGATCAAATATTTTTGAGCGGGGCATTAGCATCGATTCGGTTGACTGTCCTTTTTGTGGACTGGGGTTGGCTTTCTGGCATGGTGGAATCTAAGTGATCAAATCCCAAATGGAGTAACAAACACATTAATCTCGGCGAATTACAGTGTAGGATCTTAGTTGGTAAATGAAATAAACCTTGCGTCCCGTTATGTATTGGTGTGGCAGATTTGGAGAGGGAGAAACAAGCTTATTCATGAAGCTCCTGAAAAGAGGAATTCCATTGTACATGTAGTAGACATTTTTGTAGGTGTAAAAGTGCTTACTCACTTCTGGATCAAAAAGGTGTTCAAAGCTGTTACCAGAATTTGAGGTGTGGAAAGTTAATCCAAGAGGAATGTGATCAGAGGGAGTTATATAAAGTGGATCTTATTTTTCTTTAAATTCCTATGTATTATATTCATGTAATGTAGGTGATCAGGAGTTTTTATCTTGGCCCACTTTATGTGAGCCTTATGTGTCTTGGTGTCAGGCTTTTGCCTCTTTTTTAGTTGAAAAAAGTTCGTAATTGTGGGGTTTAATATCAAACATACGTATAGGCCCGAATAACCATGATTAATAGTTTCATGTATGTCTCTTCTTTATATAACAACAACAATACCTAATCCCGTGTAAGTGAGGTATGAGTTTTTCTCTTCTTTTTGTTCATACCGATTAAAATTATATTTAAATCTAAATGTTTCGTCCACAATTTAAAATCATGAAGCAGGCCGTAGGAAACTCGACCTATAAATTAAGTACAAAAGCCTCGCCTTTTAGTGAGGTTATGATTTACAACTTTATTTTATTTGGTTTTGAAATATTAATACACTATTATTTCTAATATGGAAAAAGCCACAAATTGGCTATATACTTACTCAAATGTCTTGATGTCGCAAATATACCTATTTGCGTCCTACTGTCGTCTACAAACTTATAAAAAGTGTACCAATATAAACAAAAATGACTTACTACCGGATAAACCGGTTAAAATGATTACGTGGAATATTTTGTCTTTCTTTTAATTGACACATCATTAACTTCATCTTCATCTTCATCATGATCATCATGATCATCTTCATCACCTGCAACTCAGATCGGTTTTAACTTTCTAAGGATATTAGGACCCAAAACAATGCAAGTGATTCAATAAGATCACTCACCGATAGTAATTCTACAAGATTACTAACCCACTTAATGAACGAAATGTAACAACCCCAATCCGTTTAACCAAAAACGGGGTACATTTTTTTTTATTAGTTAGGTCCCATTAATACAATACATTTTCAACTCTATTTTAATCGAAACATAACATCGTAATGATACGTTTAACAATCTATCATGACCATTGGCACACAAATTACACTTTACAAAATCATTTGTAATAATGACCCGATCACGAGAAATACGAGTTAAGACTCAATAACCCAACCCAATACCAAGAGCATAATCCCGGGGACTACCAAATCCCCCATCCGCGTCCAAATATCCAAAAGCTACCCCCTCGAGCCCAAGCGCACCTAAGCATCTAGTCTACAACTAGCTAGCTTCATAATCACAATACCTGTAAAAAGGTAAACAACGAGAGGGGTAAGCATAAAGCTTAGTGAATGCAATAATTATACATATACATATATAATATACCTACTTGCAAACACTTACACAAATACCTCATACACGCTAGCAATTTACATGGCATACCATCGCAAAGTATAACGCTAAATCTCCAAGACCACAAGCTAGCACAAACAATAGCATATATAACTCGAACAATATAATATGCTACACTACAACACATAACCATGGTTAACCAATCGTACAAGGGAATGGTACTTCGAATTTCCCATCGGTGTTCCCAACAACCGTTAGTGTACAACGAAATATATCACTAACCCCTGGGTGGTATCGAACGCCCGAACTTTAAACCCACCCGTCACGTGTAATGTGGTATCGAACGCCCGAACTTTAAACCCACACTACACGCCCACACACATATATATGACATGGTATCGAACGCCCGAACTTTAAACCCATATCATATATTGACCCGATGTGGTATCGAACGCCCGAACTTAAACCCACATCGAACCTCGTACAAGTAAATACATTATATACACACATGTATAATCATTCCACTCACCTCGTGAACTCGAGCATTACAAACCATGCGCAAAATCTTTACCACACGCAACCGAGCAAGATTTTATCTATAATACGCATATAGGTATACACATAATCAACCTACAACCCCATTTGGACTCTCGACCCGCCCAAATGAACAACAAGTGCAAAATACACCCTTTTGCACTTTTAACGCTACCCGAAGGTCCAATACTAACGAGACTAGTTCCCGCGTTCCCGAAATACCCAAATATGTCAACTTTAACCTCTAAACGCATACTAGCTCGTATTTTACACAAAATCCATTCCATGGTTGACCAAGTTTGACTTTATTGCTAAAACACCAAATTTTAACCTAAAATCACTTCTCGCGAGTAATTACATCAAAAGCATCATTTAACACTTAACAAATGCGTTTAACATCCAATTAATCCAAATTAGTGTCATCCTGAATTTTGACCCAATTTAAATTGCTCATTTTGACCAAAGTCATAAAACGCCCCAAAATCACTAACGACTAGTGATTATATTTCCAAGACAACCACTAACACTTAAATCAAGTATTTACCTACTTGATTTACCAAAACTTGACTTAAAACTTAATTTGACACCGAATCACGCTTACTTGTCCCGAAATACCCATTTGACCCGTTTTGACCTAAATTAGGGTTTACACCCAAAAACTAAGTCAACACAAGTGTTCTAACGTTTAACCAACACACGCAAGACCCAAACTCATAATTTCATCACTCGAAGCCCACTTTGACACATAAACCCTAATTTTGACCCATTTCAAAATTAGTCAACTCAAATACACCCAAAAGGGTTCCAACGCGTCCAAAATCACTAAACTAAGTGATTACACCCAAAACCAAAGCCTAATCATGGTCAAAACGTCAATCAACCCAAAACCCGCCATGTATAAAAAATAACTAGTTTCCATAAACCCACTTCGTCATCTAAATGAGTTTTACAACTAAAAAGCTAAAAACCCTAACTTGAATACCAAATCCTAAAGATGAATTTCGGAGTTAGAACTTACCATCACTATCACAACGTAGCCGTGAACGAGGAGAACAACTTTAACTCTTGAGACCCGACCCGAATCACTCTTCTTCATCCCCGATTCGAGCTTTCTCTCTCTTAACCCTTTACTCTCTCTCTAGGGTTTGGGGTGTGAGTGGGAGGGAAGAAATGAGAAGGAAATGAGGTTTAGATAAGATTGGGATCAGTTTTATGGCCAAAGACCCATCCATATGTGAAATACCAACTTTGCCCCTCATTTAACTCACTAAAAGGCTGAAAAGTACCAGAACGTGCCTATTGTCGCGCCGCGGAGCAGATTTGTCGCGCCGTGGCCCAAAGGGTGATTTTAGATCACTTTTTTTAAGATTTCTGACCTTCAAAATAGGCATTTGTCGCGTCATGGCCATTCTGGTCGCGCCGCGGCATTTGCCTGTTTCATCCGAACTTCAGCAAACTTGTTTTGGCCATAACTTTTTGACCGTAACTCCGTTTTCGATGAATCAAATATCGTTGGAAACGTAATAAGATTTTATTTTCAATGGAAAGGCTTTGAAACATCAAATCAAACTTTATTTGGGATCCAAATATACGTTTACATGCCTCGTATTTCGAACGTCGTTCGAAATAACACGTAACTGAAAACGGGTGTTACAACTCTCCCCCACTTAAATTGGATCACGTCCTCGTGATCCGTACCTATACTAGAAGTTAAGCACTTCTACTTCGAACATTTTCGCTTCCAATGCGGAGTCACACAAGTAGTATACGCATCCGAATTCTCGCTTTGTGCACTAATGCATCATATTACAACGATATCGGGTAATCAACCATCGAGTCAAAACAACTGCAACCATTTGCTCCTACGCCGAGTATCCAAACTCGTACCATAACTTCACAATCGTCTTAAAAGTAGAACAATTCACCGACAACCATCGTCGTCACGCCTCACGATCCTACGAAACACAACCAAGCCCGACATCCATAACATCTACCGTGAATTTTAAGATCTCACCACACGCTAATAATTACTAGCGTGCACTACCGCAACATGCGATATTTCATACACTCAATGTCCATAATTTCCATTTAGGAAAATACGAACAACACCACATATCCCTTCAAGTTTTCTCGGCTACTACACGTAATATGCTATATCCATAACTATATCACCCAACGCGATCTATTAAATCCACCACGTCGTGAACCATGTCTTGCATTAATCCCAATCGAGAAGGATTCATGCTTCCTTGAAACTCCGTGCTCCATCGGTTCATAAACGTACTAGTCAACCGGTCATTCATGAACACTCTCTGGATCGAGAACCAAATTCCTCCGGCTCCACAACTGGGTCATTCCTTCAACGAAGAAATTTCGGTAACCCCAAAATAATCACTTAGGAGCACCACTTTCCCACCAATCGATCCGCACACGACCATCCGTCTCTGGATTAATCCATGACGACAATAATACACCACGAGTTAGACGAAACATCAACACTAGACACAAGGTTTCTCCCTTAAACCCTACAACACATCCATACACTATGGCTTCCTAGTACTATCATGGAAACTATTCGTGTACTAGACTCCCGTCAGCAGCGAATTTTCAACATAACAATTATTCACCAACGCCGGGTGAATCCTCCCACATAGACCGTCCATTGAGGATGGCTTCGACATTTCGATACAACCAACAGGTCACATCACTAGGGAACACACTCTCGTAAACAAACAACAACCGCGTGTCTCGATGTGAGACAATGAGAACTGGCACTCCCCGCCTCATAACCATCCACAAAGTGGAATAACCCACCGAAAATCCTCACGATCACGTTTCCCGACAGGGAAAATACAGTTTTCACCACCATCTCGAACTCGTACTCACTCGACAGTACTATCCGAGTTTCACACCAACCCAAATTTATATCACGAGAGCACCTGCAATAACAGTTACATTCTCTCACTTCCGTGATCTCAAACTTCACACTCGGTCTCATACCGCACTTGGTACTGCACGACCAACTTATACAAGAAGACTTACGCTTCAATTGATCTAACACCACCGGAGATTCCTTGGGCGGCAGTAAAAACTCCCCCACTTAGGATTTATCTCTCCATTCTCACCGCCAAGATGATAACATCCTGCGGAATTGTAATTCCACGTCACACCTGACCATTCTCACCGTTGGTCATAAACCTCAAATCATCGCAAATTCACTTTAGGCTCTTAGAGCCGACATGTACAATCACTTGAGATGTCGTACACGTGACGACATCTCATCGTCATACCACAAATCATATTTTACAGCTCTTCATCGTTCGCCAAGCGAACTCCACCAAAGTCCCACATACGCCTCTATGACTAGGCACATGCCACACCGCTTAATCAGTCAAGCATCACAGTCGAGATCACCGGACCTTCTATGCAACGAACCTTTATCAATAATTGCTCACTCTCATGGAGAAGAGTGACCAAATCTGACACCATAATTGTGTCTACCACAATATCAACACGTCATCATAACCTTTGGCTTAACCGATCATTAAGTCCATCACCGGCTCACCGGTCATCTTTACCCGTCTAACACTTAAGAGCAACAATATTCGCTCATCCGCCACTTCATAAGAAGTATTTACTGCAATGCTCTTAAACTTCAACTTTTGCAACCGTCGAATTACTAACACCCGTCGATCACTATTTAAAATCTTCGATGCTTCCTAGGGTATCTCACGGGCACCCTAAGCACAAAGTGATCACACCGTCACCGGAGTTGAACATTACACTAGCAGGTATAAGAAGGCACCTGACGCCGTGTCATGCAGACTCCCATCACAATCACCCGAATTTTTTAGAAACCCGATCATTAGGTTCCATACACCCGATGTCACCCATCTCTCAATAATAATGACCCGCAGTCATACCTACCCGGCAAACCTTACAGTTTATCGTCTTATCGAAAATTCCTAACGATCACACGCTACCCGCAATTTTCCACAAGGCCAAACGATATAGCCTCACGAAACCCTTCATCTAACACTAAAGAGATGCTTGGAAACGCCAAGTCTTACACTCTTTCGCACATCGACACGACCACATCATCAAGGGGTATTCCGTTAGGAATGTTACTCTATAATCCACTACGCGCTAACACACTACGCAATAACCGTCATACGGGTCCCACTCCCATGAGTTTAGCGACCCGAAGACTCCTCGATTCGCCAATTCCAAGGCGACTCACAACTAGAATCCTAACACGATTCTCTAACCACACACTCTACCGAGTGTAACTCAAAACTACAATCATTACACTTATTGCATTCCATTACGGAGTTCAAGTCTTCGCCGCACACACGCACACGTAAATCGGTCATCCTAGTTACGATAGGTAACTAAAACCAGTAACATTCTCAACAGTACACCACTACTTAGGGTGACTAAGCACGCGCCAAACTCGTGAGTTGCTCACTCACCTTAGCTAACCGAATCCAGCGTAACACTTCCCGACTCGTAAAGAACTCGACGTGACAACAAGCACATCACTCGAGACCACTATAACCTAGGAACCATTAAAAGATTCCTCATTCATCCCGAATCTACCCCAACCATGCCACGTTTCCTCTGCTCGGTACCCGTCATGTCATGCTCGATGTCAAGATACACTTTTGTAATAATGGTGATCAATCACTATTACAAATGCGTACCTTACCATTTCCGCATGGTCATGCAAAGTACGTTACCCGGACTGACGCAACATTCACACAAAATAACACGCGATAACTCCTTGTACCCGAATGACCCAAGTCCTTACCGTGAACTTGATCACTCAAGCCGCCAAACATGCGAATCTCTCCAATAAATTCATCCCTAGGACACCGCACCAAAAGATACCTGTATATATATACACCAATATACAATAATAATAAGCATACACAAGTACACAACAACAACAAGTCAACCTACAACATATGTGACTATCACTAAAAAAACATCCAAGTTCGCCTACTTACATTAGGCACTAGCAATCTAAGGCACTAATTTACACACGAAATAAGGCCCCCACATAATCACATTTTGGACAATCACAAGTCCTAGTTAGTCACCTACTCTAAGGCACTAACAAATCTCAAACTGACCCGTAATCCTACAAGTCCCGCAATTAACGCACCACTGTCAATAAGTCTAAGACTAGGCACCTATTCCAAGGTCACCTAATTCCCTTAGACCATGCTCTGATACCACTTGTAACAACCCCAATCCGTTTAACCAAAAATGGGGTACATTTTTTTTTATTAGTTAGGTCTCATTATTACAAATGATTTTGTAAAGTGTAATTTGTGTGCCAAGGGTCATGATAGATTATTAAACGTATCATTACGATGTTATGTTTCAATTAAAATAGAGTTGAAAATGTATTGTATTAATGGGACCTAACTAATAAAAAAAAAATGTACCCCGTTTTTGGTTAAACGGATTGGGGTTGTTACACGAAAGATTATAAATGCAAAAAAAGTAAATTGACACAAGAGATAATGTGGTTATATGCAATCGTTGTGATTGCTTTAGTCCACAGACCAACTAGAGAATGTATTTACTGAATATTTGTGGTGTATTTACAATGAGTTACAAGAGGGTCTATTTATAGAATGGTTTAAGGAGTAAGCTAAAAACAATTCCCTGAAGCTTCATGTGAGTTTCCTGACAGCTTCATGGAGGCTACATGTGAGTTTCCTGGAATCTTCCCTCTAATTGTTTAAAGTTCTCCATATCTCCAACAATCTCCCACTTGGAGACTTTGAACAAACCCAACCTTCGTCAAGCCAAAATATCAACGATCTAACCAAGAACGTTAAACCACCATTATACCGCCAAACTCCATTTGGGACACGTACACTCAACACATACTTCAGATGAGCAGACTTTCGATACAAGGTCTTCAACACTACTTGTTAGAATTGAAACATTAACTCTCTAATTCTCTAGTTGGGGTCTTCTCTTATCAATTCATTAGAAGACCAATTGAGGTAATGCAAAACCTCAATTTCTCTGTCGTAACAACCTTAGTAAACATATCAGCAGGATTCTTCGTACCAAGGATTTTCTCCAATAATAAAGTACCATCATTTATATGTTGTCGAATAAAATGATACCTTATCTTGATGTGTTTCGTACGACTATGAAACACCGGATTCTTCCCAAGATGAACCGTACTTTGATTATCACAATTCAAGACGCAATAGTCTTGTCTTTTACCCAACTCACCTAAGAAGTTTTTCAACCAAACAAGCTCTTTAGAAGCTTCTACAATAGCCATATATTCGGCTTTGGTGGTTGATAAAGCAACACTCTTTTGTAGTCGAGAGATCCAATTAACCGCCGTCTTCCCTATTGTGAAAACATAACCCGTAGTGCTTTTCCCCGAATCATCACATCCACCCAAATCAGCATCCGCATAACCCCTAAGTATGAGATTGTTTTTGGAGAAACACAATCCCATATTAGAAGTACCTTTCAAATAATGAAGCAACCATTTGACAGCTTCCCAATGCTCTTTCCACGAATTAGACATATAACGACTTACAACTCCCACTGCTTGAGCAATATCGGGTCTTGTACAAACCATGGCATACATAAACTACACACGGCCGATGCATATGGAACCTTTTCCATATCCATTTTGTCTTTTACCGTCTTTGGTGATTGACTTTTTGATAACTTAATCGTGCTACCCAAAGGCATAAAACGAGCCTTTGAATTCTCCATATTGAACCTCTCTATTACTTTTTCAATATATTTGGATTGAGACAAGTATAGAGTACCTTTCATACGATCACGCACAATACTCATGCCAAGTATTTGCCTAGCACCACCAAGATCTTTCATCTCGAATTCACGGGAAAGTAATCCCTTCAACTTGTTAATTTCGGACATGTTGGAACCTGCAAGTAACATGTCATCAACATACAACAATAAGATTATATAAGAAGACTTGAGTTTCTTCAAGTAGCAACAATGATCCGCTTCACATCTTAAGAAACCAATCTTCTTCATAAAATCATCAAACTTCAAGTACCATTGCCGAGGTGCTTGCTTCAATCCATAGAAACTTTTCTTTAGCTTACAAACCCACTTCTCTTTACCCTTTACCTCAAAGCCCTCGGGTTGCCTCATGTAGATCTCTTCAACAAGATCACCATGCAAGAATGCAGTCTTGACATCTAGTTGCTCTAGATGTAAGTCTTCGGATGCAACTATAGAAAGTACCAAACGGATAGTAGTCATTTTAACTACTGGTGAAAATATCTCTTTGTAGTCAACCCCTTCCTTTTTTGAAAGCCTTTGACTACCAAACGAGCCTTGTACCTTTTCTTGCCATCCAACTCATTCTTGATTCTATATACCCATTTGTTTTGCAACACCCTTTTATCATGAGGTAACTTCACCAGTGACCAAGTTTTATTCTTCTCAAGTGACCCCTCTTCTTTCATGATAAGCTCCCATTGTATGGATTCTTTTGTCTTTCTTGCCTCAAATTAACTTTCGGGTTCACCATTCTCGGTATAGAGCAAGTAGTTTGCTGATGGAAAATACCTAGGATTAGGTTTGGGCACTCTAATCGAGCATCTTAGTGTAGGAGTAACCGGAATGGTTGGACCGGTTTCATTTATATCCTCCTCATCACCAGAACTCGCACTATGTTCGGAATCATCACCGCTTTCCGAATCATTTCCATCATTAGCATTTTCTGACGCCTCACCATTAATTGGCAATTCATTGTTACCCGTACTCCCACTAGAACCTGCAAGATCATCAATAGAAACATCGTCAAAAGTAACATGACCTGGTTTAGGACTCCCCGTTTTCGGTTTGCCATAAACCGAATCTTCATCAAAGGTAACATCACGAGAACGAATCACTTTTCTAGCCTCGTTATCCCAACAACGATAACCCATTTCATCCGACCCGTAACCTATGAAAGTACACTTCTTTGACTTAGCTTCAAGCCTGTCTCTATCTGCATCTTTAGTCTTCACATAAGCATTACACCCAATGATCCTAAGGTGATTATAACTCACCTTCTTACCATGCCATTCTTCCTCGGGAATTCGGAAACCCAACGGTGTTGAGGGTCCCCTATTTATCAAATAAGCCACCGTGTTAACCGCATCCGTCCAAAACATTTTAGGCAAACTGGCATGTAGTCTCATACTCTTAGCCCTTTCATTTAACGTACGATTCATACGTTCGGCGACCCCATTATGTTGCGGTGTCTCCGGTACCGTTTTCAACATTCTAATACCGAGCTTTACACAATGGTCTTTAAACTCAAGACTACCATATTTCCCTCCATTATCCGACTTCAAGCACTTGACCTTCAAGTTAGTATCATTTTCTACCATAGCTATCCACTTCACAAAAGTATTAAATACATCGGATTTAGCTTTAAGAAAATAAACCCATACCTTTCGAGTGGAGTCGTCAATAAAGGTGACATAATAGAGAGAACCTCCATGTGATTCTACATTGGTTGGACCAAACACATCCGTATGAACGAGCTCCAATTTCTCCAACTTAGGTGCATTCCCCGATTTCCCAAAAGTCACCTTTTTTGCTTCCCATATACACATGGTTCGCAAAACCCAAGTTCTACCTTTTTCAAATCAGGAATTCTCCCACTCGAAACAAGCATCTTCATACCCTTCTCACTCATATACCCGAGTCTCCGGTGCCATAGAGTTGATTCGGACTCAACATTAACTGTAGCAAGCACCGTGTCTTCATCAAACACTTCAACCATATAAAGAGTTCCTCTTTTATGTCCACGAGCCACTACACAACTACCCTTAACCACCTTCCATTGGTGGTTTTCAAAAGTAACCGCGTTACCTTCATCATCTAATTGACCAACCGAAATAAGTTTCCTTTTTAATTTAGGAATGTACCTTAGGTTTTTCAAGGTCCAATTAGAGCCAAGAGTAGTCTTCAATACAACATCTCCAATGCCCTCTATATTGAGTTGTTTGTCATCCGCCAATCTCACCTTACCTTGATATGAATGAAAATTCTTCATCATGCTTTTGACATGAGTAGCATGAAACGAAGCTCTCGAATCCAAAATCCAAGACTCCATAGAATTTTCAACACTACATAAAAGTGCATCATCACTTTCTTTCGCGGTCAAGTTCACACCTTTCGCTGGACCATTTTTACAATTCTTTTGAAAGTGCCCTTTTTGATTGCAACCCCAACAAACAGCTTCACTTCTATCTTTCGATGGATACCTCTTCTTAGACTTCTTTCTACCCTTCCTCTCACCGTGATCAAATTTCCTACCACGGTTGTCGGTACTTAACAAGGAACCGGATGTCGATTCCCCCGAGTTTCTCCTACGAGTATCTTCACCAAGAATCAAATCCTTTATTCCTTCAAACGCTAGCTTAGTAGTTCTCGTAGAGCTACTAACTGCGGTAACCGTACCCGACCAACTTTCCGGTAATGATGAAAGCAAGATTAGTGCCTTTAACTCATCATCAAACACAATATCTACTGATGCTGACCTCGATATGATGTTGTTGAACTCGCTGATATGATCCATTGCACTCGTACCTTCCTTCATCTTCGTATTGAACAATTGTCGCGTGAGAAAAACCTTATTAGAAGCGGTAGGTTTCTGATGTGTTTTTTAGTGGTGTACAAAACGGTTATCAGTTTTATATTATTAACTACAGGAAATCACCTAAAATTAAATTAAAACACACTAGGCAAGTATACCTATCGTATAGTAATATAGCTAAGGTAAAGTCCGGGAGGTCGATCCATTGACACTTTTATTGGGTGCTTTACTAGGTTAAAATAGTTAATTAAGTAGTTAAACTAGATTTAGTAATATATAGTAATTATAGGTAGCTTTGGGAGATTTACCGTTTAACGACCGGTTTGTCTTTTTGGCTTTTCTTTTTAATCAGACAACAAGACAGTAAATTTAAATTAGATTGTAGCAATAAAGTAAATAAAAATTGTTGCGGTAAATAAAAGTAACTTTAACTAAACGAGATGAAAATACAATAAAAAGAGTATTATGCTTATTTAACTTCCGTAGTTACGATGTTTGACTTTTACTTTTTACTTTTTACCCTGGGTTAATTTTCCTTTATACCCGTAGAATATTTAATATGTCCTCCTGGAGTTGTCCAGCGCAGTCCTATAATGACAAGCATCAAATGCGAGTGTCCTCGTCATTTTATCTTGTAACAACAGTTAAATATTCTAACTAATTACTATTTAGATGGTTTGACGCGGTTGTCACGTATGTCAATAATTACACCAGTTGTCACTGAATGTAACCCACCTTAATTTTAACTAGTCTTTTAACCATTAATCCATTCACGTGTCCGTTTCAATGAATAATTTACCATATATGTAAATAACCCGTCTTCCGTGTCCGGTCAACGTATGTGATTATTTATACATATAGTAAATTATAAATAGTGGTAATTTAACATTTTTGTCACTTAATTATTTTACCATACCCATTAATAGTTAAAACCCCAATCTTCCTTAAGGTCGTTCTTTATCTAAATATTAACCGTTGTACAAATTAAATTAACCCATTTCCTATTTTTAGTCAAACATCATAACTACTTGGGTTAACTAAGCATAATAACAAATTAGTTACTAGACATGGTAAAAAGATAAATAAAACTTACACAAAAGTTCTTAGCTTCCATTAATTCAACGCGGTAGAAAACTTCAAATTCAACACCCGTACAATAACAAATAATAACAATATTAGAAACCTTCACCGTTTTTACTATGGAGTGTATATATATATATATATATATATATATATATATATATATATATATATATATATATATATATATATAAATAATAAACTACTAAATATTACTATTACGGAGTATTACAGTAAACTTGTGTGTGTTTTCTCCTCCTCCCCTCTTCGTTGGTTCGTACGGAGTATATATATATATATATATATATATATATATATATATATATATATATATATATATATATATATATATATATATATATATATATATATATATATATATATATATCTCTCTCTGAATTTGCTTTTGAATTTCAATATAATATGTCAAGAAGCACATGTTGACTAGGTCTCCTCAACTTGTGAATTCTTCCACCAGTTCTCCACTTTTGCATTTAAAAACATAAATATCATAACCCTTGGCCTAACTTTTAATTTTTTTATTATGATAATTTGTAGACTAGCACACCATGACTTAAGGGTCGTAGTTAAAGTCCTACGTGACTTAGAAAATTTGGATCCTTAGGGAAATAGGAACCTGATGAAAACGTTTTGTATTTTGAAAATGCAGGCTAGTTTTTACACTAGACACGTTTTCCAGATTAACCCATCACCGGTGTAAGTTTTCATAAACATTTTTGTGGGTTATGGGTTTCGTATTCTCTTTTGATTTTAAGCTAAAACTTTGGCTTTGTGTACCCACTGCTAACCCTGTAGCACACATGCAGTTTACTTATTCCGTATATTACCTTACGGCAAACTAACGTCCGGTTGCAAAGGAGAGCGATGAACAAGAAACTGTTAAGGCGATGTCTTTTAAGACATTGCATAAAATCATGGTCAATATCGTGTCGGATGCAATTACTATCCTTTGTAGGAGAAATAGTAAAGATCACCCTAGAGGTTTTTAGTCTGGCATAAGGTCCTATCTTCGACCATGCTATGCAACCACCGTTCGTACGGTTGACACCCGATTTGGTTCAGGTGACCTAATGAATTTCGGTGAATTCCTAAGATTTTACGTTCAACAGTAATGAACGTACTGAAAATAAGTTCTTTGAAAACAAATCGGTTTTATATTTTTTTTCAAAACATTTTCTCGGTCAAGTTCGAGTATAGATATCATCGAATTCCATGAGTTTGTAATTCTCAATCTTTAAGGTCAATCTCAAGGATTGAGTAATATCAGGCTTAAATGCTGATTTTTAATCTTTAAGGAGATTATCCTTTCTGGGGATCTGATTCATCAGTCTTATCCAGCTGATTTGCAAGGCATCCTCCCCATTTTACAAGACAAATCCTTTCATGGTTAGGATAAGTCTGACCACTTGGCGACCCTGTTTGATACTGAGGTCCGTGGATTTCTAGCTGATTTTCGAGAAAACTTTACAAGGTTTTTCGTAGACTCTACAACCGGTCTGAACGACAACTTCTTGACCTAAATCAAGAAGCACGTTTCTTTTTCGGAAGACTTTACTTCCTCTAGGATGGAGTTGATTCATCCTGAAGACCTCGTGTATTAAAAGATTAATGTTTTTCTTAAGGAAAATAAGATTTTATGAACACATTTTGATCTTTTTAAAAACATTTTGTACGAAGGGTCAGTTGGGTGCAACACTATCCCTTATAGTGTAGATCTCCCTTTTAGTTCTCCAATTGGGCCATGTCCCGGTTTCAATTATGCTGTTTAATCATCGTTCTTTGTGGATTACAACAAAAGCACCTGCAAAAAAACTTTGCACAAATATGTGATATGCAATTTTAAATAAATAGATTGGTAAATCTCCCCACACTTGGCTTTTTCTTTGCATTTTTATTCTTCTCTATTCTATTAAATAAATTCAACATTTGTGTTGTTTCTCAATTTATGTCCATTTTAGGTGACAATAGTTTCAGTAAATTTTACTTAATTTTACCGTTCATAAATATATATATAAACATGATTTGAATTTATTTAGCTAGAAATTTTTAAATTTTTCATAAAATTTAAAGAATAAGCCAAGTGTATAAACCGAGAGAATTGTAACCCCTCCCCATATTTGAGATCATGCAATGCCCTCATTTGCAATGAAATCAGACAAAAATTAGAATTCACGAGGGCAAATAGTATAGAAAGGGAGTTAAAACCTCTTAGAGCTAGAAAGCCCTAACTTGCGCTGTTTGGAGTTGAATTGTTCTTTATTACCAATATCTTCTCTTGTTCACATGTTTCGTCAAAAATTAGTTACTTTTGCTGAACTTACTGTCAGTCTTTGAACATGCCTTGTTTTACCTATTTTCATACAACAAACAAAACAAACAAACATGCACACAAAGACACACACATTTTTTTTAATAATATTTTACAATACTTAAAATTATAACTTGTAATAATAATAATAAAATTTGCGCCCCGGGTAGGGTAATTTCGGTTTTATCACCTATTCTTACCTGAAATAAATTATTATAATTATCATTTCAAGTCGATACAAAGAAAATAAAATCACACAAAAGGATTAAATTTATTTTTGGTATACTTTAAATTAATAAGGATAAAATAACGATAACAAAATTCTCGCCCCACCCTTGGGTAAAGTAATTTCGGTGTAAACACTTAATCTTAACTTGCGACCAATTTATAGCAATCGTCATTTTAAAGTTATTAATTAAAAGTATATTTTTATCCCACTTAAATCAAATTATCTTTTCTAAAAATAACAAAATTTTCGTTCTACGCGATTTCGGCAGGAACTTAATTTCACTCACGAATATTTTGAAATTGTTATATTAAGTATTTGACTTAAAATATTTATATCTTCTCAATAAACGATATTCTCTAATTCAAAATTTAAACTTTTATTTGATAACAGTAATTTCAGTTTTAGGTACTTAATTTTACCGACTACCAATCTAAACACTTAAATTAGAAGATTTATCGCTTGAAAGCCGAAGATTAAATGCATTTAAACAAACAAATAAACTTAAAATACAAATACATTATTCTTTACAAACAATCATACATGTTTATCACACAATAGCACACTAAAATAAATCACACAACAAACTATTACACTCGCACACTCGTGAGAATTTCAGAATCTCACAGAATTATCATCTTGAAAACGACCTGAGCGAATTGCTTCGAAAGCGAGCCGATCAAGTTGATTTTCCATAGCTTCATATGCGTACCCTCTCGGGTTTAGTAATTTTTCTTGGAAACACCTGACTGGCCCTTGTCGGCATAAAGTTACGAACTCGAAATTAGAATGTGTTTGATTCTTCGGGCATTCTCCTTCGTGGGACCACTTTCCGCACTTGTAACATTTCTCGAGTTGTTTTGCCCTTCGTTTTGCAGCAGATTTAGACGTACCTTGTACGAAATTAACTTTATTATGTTCTGCCATTTTCTCTTTTCTAATAGCAGTCATTTTCTCCCTGATCTCCAACACCATATCAATTGGTAAGGTGTAGATCAGTGCGTATATGAGAAGTGAATGGTTTTGATCGACCGAAGTGCGTGACTTATGCATCTGAAAACAAATAGAAACAAAAATAAAAAATAAATAAAACACACAAAAGAAAAACTAAAATTTAGAATGGGGGGAGAAGACTAGTTCTTTAGGGTCTACTAGGGAAAGACCAATCGGATTCCATTCTTAAAAAACTAAACAAGAACAGAATATCAAACACTAGTTCTTTCTCTCTCTTGAAACATTTGACTCTCCCCACACTTAGTTAGCTGTGGTATCGAACTTATGATTAAGATCATTATCAATCTCTCGTGGTCCATCAAAATAGTGTTTCAGCCTGTGTCCATTTACTTTGAATGGTTTATCATTTGAGTCCACTAATTTGACCGTTCCATAAGGTAAAACTCTTGTAATTATGAACGCTGCTGACCATCTAGATTTTAACTTTCCAGGAAATAGTTTAAATCTAGAATTGAATAGAAGGACACGGTCTCCTTCATGAAACACTTTTTTGTTTAAACGTTTATCGTGCCATTTCTTTGTTTTTTCTTTGTAGATGAGTGAGTTTTCATATGCATCATGCCTTAACTCATCTAATTCATTCAGTTGGTTTAAACGTAATCGTCCTGCTTCATGCAAATCAAGATTGCATGTCTTAAGAGCCTAAAATGCTTTATGCTCAATCTCAACAGGGAGATGACATACTTTTTCGTAAACGAGTCGAAAAGGTGTGGTTCCAATTGGAGTTTTATAAGCCGTTCGAAAGGTCCAAAGAGCATCCGCCAATTTCATGGACCACTCCTTCAGATTTGAACCTATAGTTTTCTCCAGAATACGTTTTAATGCTCAGTTAGTGTTCTCAACTTGTCCACTTGTTTGTGGATGATAATGTAACGACCCTGGATTTTCCAACGTTTAATTAATAATATTTATTATTAATGCTTGTGATTTAATAAATGTATTTTTATGCATTTACTTGTTACCATACATGACTTTACATGGCCCGAATCGTCTTTGTGACACACGTACATTACACGAATAATATTTTCAAATATTATTTACATTCATGATTAATTTTTGTTAATCATTTCTAATTAACCAAGGTTACTAGTTAATTACTTGAGCTTTGTTTATTTAATTGTTACTTACTTACATACTTGGGCTTTATAAATGTACATGGACTTAGAAACCCACCCTACATACTTAATGGACTATTTAACCCATCTTTCATGCAAGTATTACATTTAAGGCTTAACTAGATTAATTACCTTGTAAGGAGACTAGTTACTTATACAATTACACATCTTTCCCATGCAAGCTTGCTTTATTACCATTTTTAGATGGCATCTTCACCAATACATGCATGTAACTAGTGGGCTTTTCCCTTCCCCTTTTGCTCCTTAAAACCGTCCCCTTTAGGTGGGTAAAGGGAGGTTTTGTTGTCATTTTTTTTGATTACTTATTCTCTAGTATCATTTCATTTTTACACACACTAGTTACTTGCACTTTCATTTACTCTTCATTCTCTCTTAAACTTATAAGTTACAAGGCTTCTTTTCCTCTCCTTCTTCTTGTAAAAACCGTAACATATTCATACATCATCATCATCTTTTACTTGTTGAAGTTACTTGTTGTTTGTTGATTGTTTACTTACTAGTTGTAAGAATCAAACTTCCTAGTTTATTCTTCATATTATCTTGTCATTTCAAGAACAAACAAGAACCTAAACTTTCTGGTTTATGGTTCTACATTTAATGTTTTAAAGAAAGAAAGTTCATGAGTTGTAAAATCATTACTTGTGTTCATGTTTGTAAACTTAAGGTTTACTTTCTTAAATATCAAAGCCTTGGCTTGAATCTTTAAAAGTATGAACAACCATGAACTTATTACTTGTTTATTTAGTTTATCTCTTCATATTATGCACTTTTGAATTCGTGATTTTAGTCTTAATGGTCAAGTATTACAAGTTAATCTTGATCTCATATTTCTTGAAACTAAAAGTTAACTTTATAAGTTCAAGAACATGGAAGTATAACTTTCTAGTTATAACTTCATATACTTATGTTGGATCTAAGTTTATATAGCTTATGGTCTTCTATTTTTGTTGTAAACAAGGGCTTATGAGCTTACATACACTTTACAAGATGAGAATCTAAGTTTCATAACTTATGGTTTCATTAAAGTAAAGATTCAAGTGTTACGACTTAGGATTTAACTTAGTAATTTTAGATCTAGACTTTTGGGTCTTGGATCTTCAAGATCTAACTAAGAACTATGTTCTACAACTTAAGATCTTGATTAGTTAGTTTACTTTCAAGTTTGTAGCTTAATATTACTTTTAGAGTTCATGTATGTGTCGGATCTAAGATCTTGATGTAACTTTGATTCATCAAACTACATACAACTCTTAAGTGAGTTGTGCAACTTATCTTAGACTTACACTAGTGTTATGATGGTCAAAACTTGGCTAAGATGATTGATAATGCTAAAAATGAACATATATTTCATAGCATTATCCCTCAAGAAAGACAAGCTTTTAGTTGCAATTGTTCTATTTACAAGTGATATTCGTTTAAATAATAAAAGGTGAAGACAAAAGACAGATTCGACGAATTGAAGACGCAAACGACCAAAAAACTCAAAAGTACAAAGTAAAATCAAAGTGGTTCAAATTATTGATGAGAAACATCTCAAAATTACAAGAGTACAAGACGCGAAACGCAAAATACAAGATATTAAATTGTACGCAAGGACGTTCGAAAATCCGGAACCGGGACCAGAGTCAACTTTCAACGCGCGATGCAACGGAGCAAAAATTACAAGTCAACTATGCACATAAATATAATATAATATATAAATAATTCTTAAAATTATTTATATATTATATATATTTAATAAAACCGTCGGCAAACAAGAAAACAAATCCACGTGAGCTGGAAAAGCAGGCCACGCGATCGCATGGTTTGGAAGTGCAATTTCCATGCGATCGCATGGCCCCAATATGCTGGCCACATCTATAAATTTCGCAGTTTTGGTCGAACAAAAACACATCTTTTTCTTTCTCCATCTCTCAAACGTGTGTGTGTGTATATATATAATTTTAATTTTAATTTTAATAATAAGGGTATGTTAGCGAATGTTGTAAGTGTGTAAGTCGAAATTCTGTCCGTGTAACGCTACGCTATTATTAATTATTGTAAGTTATGTTCAACCTTTTTAAATTAATGTCTCGTAGCTAAGTTATTATTATGCTTATTTAAGCAGAAGTAATTGTGATGTTGGGTTAAATATTAAAATTGGGTAATTGGGCTTTGTACCATAATTGGGGTTTGGACAAAAGAACGACACTTGTGGAAATTAGACTATGGCTATTAATGGGCTTTATATTTGTTTAATTAAATAATAGTTTGTTAATTTAATATAAAGATTTACAATTGGACGTACCTATAAATAACCATATACACTCGATCAGACACGATGGGCGGGATATTTATAAGTACTAATATTCGTTCATTTAATCGGACACGTGAATGGATTAAAAGTTAATGGACTTATTAAAACAGGGGTGAATTACATACAAGGACACTTGGTGTAATTATAGTTTAAGTCCCCAATTAGTTGGAATATTTGACTTCGGATACAAGGATAATTTGACGAGGACACTCGCACTTTATATTTATGACTGATGGACTGTTATGGACAAAAACCAGATGGACATATTGAATAATCCAGGACAAAGGATAATTAACCCATGGTAATAAACTAAAATTAACACGTCAAACATCATGATTACGGAAGTTCAAATAAGCATAATTACTTTATTTCATATTTAATTGCACTTTTAATTATCGCACTTTTATTTACTGTCATTTTATTTAATTACACTTTTAATTATCGTACTCTTTAATTATCACAATTTTATTTATTGTCATTTTATTTATCGCACTTTAATTTATCGCACTTTAATTTTTGTCATTTACTTTACGCTTTAAATTAAGTCTTTTATATTTTTAATATTTTACATTAGGTTTTAACTGCGACTAAAGTTTTAAAATCGACAAACCGGTCATTAAACGGTAAAAACCCCCTTTTATAATAATAATACTACTCCTATATATATATTTTTATACAAATATATTTTTTAAAAATATAGCGTTAAACTTGGCTAGCTCCCTGTGGAATGAACCAGACTTACTAAAAACTACACTACTGTACGATTAGGTACACTGCCTATAAGTGTTGTAGCAAGGTTTAGGTATATCCACTCTATAAATAAATAAATAAATAAATAAATAACTTGTGTAAAATTGTATCGTATTTAATAGTATTTCGTAATAAAAATACTACTCTTTTGTACCCCTTCGCTTTAACATCAAGTATTTTTGGCGCCGCTGCCGGGGAACTGCTTAAACGCCGGAAGGGAAACGCTATATAAAAAAAAAAAAAAGATTCTTAGTTTACTTTTGTAAAAATACGTTTATGTAAAAATACGTTTTAGTTATTAGAAATATAAAAAAAGAAAAATATATATTTTTAAGAGTTTGTTAAATTATAAAGTTTCTTTATTTTTATTTTAGTTTTTAAAATATAAGTTTTTATTTATTTATATAAATATTTTATAAAAACATAAAATTAAAAACAAAAGTAAAAAGTAAAAAAAAAAAAAAACAATCGGGCCACTACACTGTAGCAGCCCAATATCTGGCCCGAATTCGCAGACCATGCGATCGCATGGTAAAACAACTAACACCTCATGCGATCGCATGAGGTGAGTTGACAGGTCTGAACCCTTTGACTGTCGATTAGGGTTAGGATTATTTAATAATTATTATTAATTAATTAGTTAATTAGGGTTTAGTTATTTTAATAATTAATTTTTAGTTTATTTTGTATTTTTAGTTTTAATTGGTTTTATTTAGTTTTATAAATATATAAAATTAATACTTTTATAAAATAAATAATATAAAAATAATATTTTTATAAAAATTGTACTTTTTACAACTTTAAGTTTATTTTTATAGTTTGTATCTTTTTATTTGTTTTAGCGTAATATTTGTATTTTTCGTTCGTATTTAGTTTTCAGTCATAGTTTTTGCCATAGTTATTTTTATTTCTAGATTTTTAGGCTTTGCCATAAAATCTTTTAAGTGCTTTTTCTTTAGACTAAGATTTAGGTGCTTTAGAATTTTGCGACACCGTTTTTATATTTTAGTACTTTTTAAGTTTTTGCCGTTTTGGATATAAAATTTCTTTTAAGCTTTAATACCTTTAGATGCAACTTTTAATTCTTAGTTTTTAGACTCTTAAGTTTCGACGCGCTACGTTCTTTTTATTATTTTTCGACCTTTTATTTTTCGACGTTTTTCGACGCGTTCTTTTTCTTTCTTATTTCTCGCCGCTCTAGTTTTTTAGGACATAGAATTTTCTATTTCTTCTCTAAAATTTCTTTAAATTTAACGAAAAATTATTTTAAGTGGTTAAATTGATAGACATCCAAAATTTTCTGGTTCGTAGTAATAGTTGGATTTGTTAGTGGCGAGTTGTGGGCTTCCGATTTAAAGGGTCCTGGCTACCTGCTACATCTATTGGCTATTCGAAACGTGGGCAAAATCAGAAAAGTCTATTAATTTGATAACTTATATAATTTTTATCCTTTATAATTAATAGGATATTCAGTGAATGCACCGAGCAAAACGTTCACCACCTTTCATACGTTCACCACCTGTAACCAGATCAAGACATCTAGCCAATATTGTTGCCGTTGATTTTTCTTTAGAATCGTCATCCAGTCGACCAAGTACTCCAATTCAAATTTCCGATAATCCATTTTTTGAACCAGACCTCACAATTGAGAATCCGGAGGATATTCAGGGACAATTCAGACAGAGATTGTCGAGGAACAAACCATTAAATCAGAATCCTCTAGTGATTCAGATTCAACAAACTCAATAATGGAGAATCTGGAACCTCTAAGTATGGAAGACCGAATGAGAGCTAAACGTACTGGCCAAGGTCACGCAATTACTCAACCTGACATTAATGCGCCAGATTATGAAATCAAAGGACAAATCTTAAACATGGTAACTAATCAATGCCAGCGCCGAAGGAAGATCCAAACGAACATCTTCTTACCTTTAATAGGATCTGTACTCTATTTAAAATAAGAGAAGTGGAGGATGAATAGATATATCTCATGTTATATCCCTGGACTTTAAAAGGAGAAGCCAAAGATTGGTTAGAATCGTTACCTGAAGGGGCGATTGATACATGGGACGTTTTAGTTGAAAAATTTCTTAAACAATTCTTTCCGGCATCTAAAGCCGTGAGAATTTAAGGAGAAATTGTTACGTTTACGCAAAAGCCAAATGAAACTCTATATGAGGCGTGGACAAGATTTGGAAAGTTGTTAAGAGGATGTCCGCAACATGGTTTAGACACTTATCAAATAGTTCAAATATTCTACCAAGGATGCGACATCACTACACGAAAAGACATCGATATAGCAGCTGGTGGTTCCATTATGAAGAAAACCGCAACTGAAGCTTACAAAATTATTGATAACACTGCTTCCCACTCACATGAGTGGCACCAAGAAAAAGATATCGTTAGATCATCTAAAGCGGCTAGAGCCGATTCTAGCCATGACTTTGATTCCATTTCCACAAAGATAGATGCTGTCGAGAGACGAATGGAAAAGATGACTAAAGATATTCACTCAATACAAATTAGTTGTGAGCAGTGTGGAGGACCACATTTGACAAAAGATTGTCTTAGTATTGAACAAACAATGGAACAAAGAGAGAATGTTTCATACATGAACCAAAGGCCTGGAAATAATTATCAGAATAATTATCAACCGCCAAGACCAATTTACAATCAAAACCAGAATTATAACCGAAATGTTCCATACAACAACCAACAAGGTCCTAGTAATCAACAAGTATCTAATAATACTTACAATCAGCAAAGACCTATTTTTTAAAACAAACCACCGCAAACCGATGATAAAAAGCCAAATTTAGAAGATATGATGTCGAAGCTAGTTGAATCTCAACCGCAATTTTTCACATCTCAGAAACAAATGAATGAACAAAATGCTCAAGCATTTAGAAATCAACAAGCTTCTATTCAAAATTTGGAACAAGAAGTAAGCAACCTAGCAAGGTTGATAGGTGAAAGAAAACCGGGAAGTCTACCTAGCGATACAAATGCTAACCCCCGGAATGAAACAGCTAAAGCCATTACCACAAGAAGTGGTATTACACTTAAACCACCTGAAATACCTGTAATTTCTGATGACGCTATTCCTACTCCACAAGAACCACAACCTAATCAAGATAAGGAAACAGAACCAGTAGTTGAAAAGGTTAATGAAGATAACACAGTTAAGGCTAAACCTTATGTTAAACCATATAAACCACCACTTATGTAGAGACCCATCCTAATCCATCCGAACGAAGTCCGTATCGATCATAAATGATTCACAATAGTTGATTTCATCGCGAGGTACTTGACCTCTATATGATACATTTTACAAACATTGCATTCGTTTTTGAAAAGACAATATTTCATTACATCGAAAGTTGACGGCATGCATACCATTTCATAATATATCTAACTATAATTGACTTAATATTAATCTTGATGAATTCAACGACTCGAATGCAACGTCTTTTGAAATATGTCATGAATGACTCCAAGTAATATTCCTAAAATGAGCAAATGCACAGCGAAAGATTTCTTTCGTACCTAAGAATAAACATGCTTTAAGGTGTCAACCAAAAGGTTGGTGAGTTCATTAGTTTAACATAAATAACCATTATCATCATTTTAATAGACCACAAGATTTCCATATTCAGTTCTCATAAATATACGTCCCATGCATAGAGACAAAATATCATTCATATGGATTGAACACCTGGTAATCGACATTCACAATATGCATATAAGAATATCCCCATCATTCCGGGATCTTCCTTCAAACATGATATAATTTTCGAAGTACTAAAGTATCTGGTACTTTGGATGGGGCTTGTTGGGCCCGATAGATCTATCTTTAGGATTCGCGTCAATTAGGGTGTCTGTTCCCTAATTCTTAGATTACCAGACTTAATAAAAAGGGGCATATTCGTTTTAATAATCCAGCCATAGAATGTAGTTTTAAGTACTTGTGTCTATTTCGTAAAATAGTTATAAAAGCAGCGCATGTATTCTCAGTCCCAAAAACATATATTGCGAAAGCATTTAAAAAGAGATTAATGAAACTCACCTAATGTATTTTGTAGTAAAAATACATATGACTATATTGAACAATGCAGGGTTGGCCTCGGATTCACGAACCTATATCATTTGTATATCTATTAATATACATAGTTGTAATTGAACAAATATATATATATATATATATATATATATATATATATATATAAATTTATTAGTTATATCCTTTTTATATTATATATATATATATATATATATATATATATATATATATATATATATATATATATATATATATATATAGATATATATATATATATATATATATATATATATATATATATATATATATATATGTTTCATATATTCATTTTGTATATAATAATAATTTTTGTTATATTATATGTATAATATATCATTTTATTAAATCCTTATTAATACATTAAATAGTTCTAGTATATCTATAAAAAATGTTATTTTTTAATTATCTGATGATTATAATAGCATAGGTTTTATCCAAAAATTAAGTATTTTATATATAAATATATTTATTCATATATAAGTATATATATTTATATATATATAAACATTAGTTATATTTATAAGTCAAAACTCATAATTATATTTACCATTTTTACTAATGTTCTATTAATCCATATTAAGCTATATATATATTTATACACCATTCTCATTTATAGTCATAATATATTCTATACCTTAGTATATGCTAAGTTTTTATGTAACTAACATTTACGCCTTAAGGTTATAACAGTCGTTATGTATTAAAATAAGTTCATTTAAAGTTTAACCTTATGAGTTTTCTATACATATATATATATATATATATATATATATATATATATATATATATATATATATATATATATATATATATGGTACCTATAACTATATATTTTTAATCATCGAAATCCTAATCTTCAAGCTATCTTATCATATTATCTCATATTATATTATAAACTTTATGTACTAACACATTACTTATCCTATATTCATACATATACTCATTCCCGACTCTTTTTACTCATCTATTATTTACAATCACTTTCATATTATATATTTTCATTTTCATATTTCAAATTAATAATACTTATCATACAAATTTCATATAACATAATGTTATCCTTAACATTTACAATAATAATAATAATGTAACAATGATAATAATAATAATAATGATAATAATAATAATAATAATTAAAAAGAGGAGACTACCTCAAGTAATAAACTGTCTAAAAACAAGAAAACCGTCCCTGCCATGGTTCGAACCCGCGACCTCTCGTTAACTCGCTAACACTCTAACCATTGGGCTATCGCCCATTTTCCTGTTTTATAACCCTCTGCAGTTATTATAACCCTTATCTATTATGTGAGGTTTCTTCTACTTCTCCAAGAACTCATCGACAGTGAACCCAAAAAAAACATCTCAACAAATTTTAAGTTCGGTTTTTGCCTTATAATTTGAAACAGAACGGATTAGAGACTTGTTACTTAATTAAAACAACAAAAAAAAAAAAAACAAAAAAAATAAAAAAATTGTGGAAAAAAGGCTGCTGCTGTTCGCTATTGTTTAAGAAAAAAAATAAACTTTGATTTCTAAGCGTTTTTAGATCATGGTTTCTTCACGAATTATTTTCTAAATCACTTCTATAATACTATGAAATCATCAATTTAACTAGAGGTATCAACACAAACTCGAATTTCGCGAAGAACGATTCGGTTGACTTTTTAAATTATAACTTTGACTCCGAAATTAAACCTCAATTTGAGAAATTTGATCTTGTAATTTTGCAGACAGTTTGGTGTAAGGATTCCTAACACAACTACAATTTTAGATTTTGAAAATTAATATGAAATCGAGCTTTTGATATTTGGAGTACAAGATAGAATAAACGAGCCATATAAATTTTCTGTAATAAAAATACCTGGTTAATTGTTGTTGTATGTGTATATATATATATTTGATACAGAAGTGAGTAATCGAATAATCTTTCCAATGATATGAAGAAATCATTGTTTTATGGCAAAAAAATAAAGTCGACAGGTTCCTGGTTAAAAGAAGAAAAAAAGCAGAAAAAAATAAAAATGGGATTGTGATAGGTAAGAGATGTGAGTTTAAAAAGAGAAAAAAAAATACGCATAAGATGACATATATATCTGTAAATAATTTTATTATATTTAAAAATTTCTGTATTGATATATACATGTATTTATCTTTATCTGTTTAATGTACTGAATTTATATACACAAGTATCTGGTATGTATATACGTATATGTATCTGATATTAAGTATATATGTAATATACTCGTATTTATAAAAATATTTATATATATATATATATATATACCTATATATGAATTTATATATTTTTAACTGTATTATATATATATATATATATATATATAAATATATATATATATATATATGTATCTGTATCAACATACTTGTTTATATCTCTGTATTTAAATATCTACATCTTAATTTTAATATCTAATTCTAAATTCTTAATAAGTCACTAATAGAAATATATTAATACTATTTATACTCTCGATAATAATATTGTTAATAATAATAATACTATTGATAAAGAGATTAATAATAATAATGATGTTAACAATGATACAATAATATTAGTAATTATATTAACTCGAATGTATAAGTCTTAATAATATTATTAATATTGAATGTAATGATGTAACAACTATACTTGTAATTTAATATCTCACAATTTATAAATTTTATCCTAGTTACTAATTATATAATATATTATATAATAACTTATATTTAATATTTATAGTTTACAATCCATATAATATTATTAGTTCATAATAATATCTATGTATACTTGTATTCATATTTATCTATACATTTATTTACAACCGATTGTTCGTGAATCGTCGGGAGTAGTCAAAGGGTAAATGATTTTATAACAAATTTCAAAATTTTTGAAACATCAACATTACAGACTTTGCTTATCGTATCGAAATCAAATAAGATTCAAGTTTAAATTTGGTCGAAAATTCCCGGGTCATCACAGTACCTACCCGTTAAAGAAATTTCGTCCCGAAATTTGAGTGAGGTGGTCATGGCTAACAATAAAAATGTTTTCATGACGAATATGAATTGATAAATTGAGTTTTATCATCATTGAGTAATATGAATAAAATAATTCGATTATTCGAAGAGTACGAATGAAGCTATCACCAAAGAGTGAAATAGGAAAATAAAGATTCACCTTAACTTTTGACAGAGTCAGGGTTGAATTTAGAAAATAAGGTGCGTCTTAGCTTTTGACGTTGACTTGGTTGAATTCCGAAATTCAAGGGATTTAAAGAAAATTTTCGAAATCTAAAAGATTTGATTCTTCAGCGAATAAGGAAATTAAGATTTCTATAATTAATGCGGAAATCTGCCTTGATTTCTTTGTCTGGTATTTTCACTATAAATGAACTTCTTCCGTTCCATTACTTTCACCATTCCTATACTTTCTTCCTCTATTCCTACTTCTAAAATATTGGGGAAATGCTCCATCCAGTTCTGATTCTTGATATTTTCCTATCTATGTATCTGTCATCCTTCTTTTCAATCTTCCACCAGAAAATCTGTTTACTTCTACTATTGCCTTGGGGGGGATACTATTCTTAATTATACCGTGTCTTTCTATTGCTATTCGTATTAATATCCACGGTTTGTAACTTATGTGTTGTTATTTGGTTTTATATCTTCCCTTATATTTCCATGTCCCTGCTTCTGTCTCCTATAATTATTGTCATCCGCAGTTAATGCGCTCTCTTATTTGCTGCGATTTATACCCCCTTTCTATTTCGGAGCTTCATGCTTTGGTTTACTTTTCGCAAGTAACGATCCAGAATTCATAGGTATGGAGTTTCGAATTATCATAATATACAATGTAGAAAGGAAAGGTAGTAGTACAATTTGTTTTGTCAAATTACCTGAATCACTGAGAATAGAACTATCAAGAATATATTTTCTTGATATGTTCAGAAGTTAAGCAGAATGAAAAAGTTATGTAACATCGCACATGATGACGTTATGATCTGTGAATCATCACGTCCCATTAGAAACTCAGTATGACTTATTGTAATATAATCACGTTGATCAAGTGTCATTATATTATACTAACTCATGCATCAGTTCCCAACACTACTTCAAAACATTCGTATTTTAAACTCGAAAGTTTATAGAATATAGAAACTAGCAGTTTCTATATGATGTAACACTGATAGCACGAAGAGATTAATGATTTCAGATAAGAATAGTTATGAAAATATCTTCAGAAATATAGAGGATATTTGTAATGAAAGATACGATAATATCTTTGAATATTTAAGATCAGAGGATGATGGAGACTATTGTCCGCAAGGATTTAGAGTAAGGAGCAAGATATTCGCTAAAGACTTCAGTAGGCATTAAATCATTTGGATTCTTTGAAGTCAAACTTATTCTTTGTCATTTGTCCACGGCTTCCTTCATAGTTTCGCATAATCCGCTTTTCGGCACTAAATTTTCTATTGAGTGTTTCCAATACTCCATTCTTTATCATCAAACTTTTGACGGTTAAGGTCGTTTACGGTTATCTACGGTTTCTGCTGCCTCATTCAGCTTCCTCAAAATTTGAAGTATTGATTCGTAGACTGGGTGCTTTTCAGAATTTCAGAATAAAAGATCATAATTCTAAGATATAAATGTTATATGTATACATATATCTGTTGATGTAGACATGCTGCGAGATTTCAAAATACTGATTGTAAATTCTCGGTAATTGGTATGGCAATTCTCGTTACCAGATGCGGATGAGAATATGATGAGACTTCAATAGATAAAAGTAGTGATTTGTCGGAGAGATTTAAACCAAGGAGCAACGAGATTACTGGTATGTCTGCTGGTAATATGGTAGAATATAAAAGGTTTCCTGGTAACAATAAAAGAGCACGCATATATATCAAGGTTATAATAAGGTTGTTTCGAACGAAAAGTCGATGTTGACTTGCTGGAGCTGTGACAAAATTTTCTACTTTGAAAATGAATAGCAAAGTTATTTTCGGTAATAAGAACGCCAAAAGAGCTAGCACAGATACGTTTTAAGCGTCTACTCAGGTTCTGAGTGCTTTCAGGTGCATAACTATATGCATCAATCTTTTCTCCCGTAGATGAAGTGCGGTTGATTCATCCTCTTGATTGAGGTGTTTTCAAGAATCATGAAAGGTTTGAACGCAGAATGTAATCGTGAAGATACAAATGATGTTTAAGACAAAATCAAGTGGCAACTTGAAGAATTGTTTAGTTTCATATATCATAATCAATAATTCATATATAGTTTAATATATAATATTAGAATTAATTAATACGTATCGTGACCCGTGTACATGTCTCAGACTCGATCACAACTCAAAGTATATATATTATTTGAGAATCAACCTCAACCCTGTATAGAGAACTCGGTCATTACTGCATATAGAGTGTCTATGGTTATTCCAAATAATATATATATATATATATATATATATATATATATATATATATATATATATATATATATATATGCGTCGATATGATAAGTCAAAACCTTGTATACGTGTCCCGATATTTAAAGTGCGTAAAATAAATAACAGAAATTAAATGACGATAAATAAAGTGCGTAAAGTAAATAACAGAAATTAAATTACGATAATTAAAATTGCGATAATTAAATTGCGATAAATAAACTGCGATAAATAAAATGTAATCAGTTAGCTAGGAATAGTTAGCTAGGATCAGTTAGCGTGGATTCTTAACAAAATTTCGATTAGTTAATTCGTTTGTTTCTAACAAATTTTATTTTGTCTAATGTTTTCTTCATTATGCCACTTGTTGGATTCTGGTAAATCAAAATCCAAATATGAAATTGGATGAAAATGTTTATTGTGCGGTGAACGGATACATATATCTGTGGCTTTAAGTAGGATAGTAAATGACTGTTGAATCGGATTCGAAGAATGTATAGTGTAACTTATTAATGTAAAATCTAAATATTCCTCGGGTATTACCTACCCGTTAAAATATTTTCACCATTAACAGTTTGTACGAAAATTTTTTTAATTACAATCTTTAAAAAAAAATATATATACCTATATATTTTCTTTAGATGTAATCATGGATTTAATGAGTTAATATGATATTAATCTCATTTGATTTACCGTCAAAACTAGAATACATAATCTCTAAAACATTAGAGATTACATAATCGTCATGAAGAACGAAGATAATTGATGTAGAATGATACGTAGAACGATGATTATACTCGAAGTACAGAATGAGATGTTGAGACATGTGATGTTGACACTTGGGTTATTGATGGTACTATTGGTGCCGGTGATGTTGCTGAAGTTGGTAAGTTTTGCACCATGTTTTCTAAATTGATTACTTGAGCACGAAGCTCGTTGACTTCTTCTATTATTCTGGAATGATTGTCGATCAGAACGAACGGATGAATAAGGTTTAGAATTTTAGATAGAATGTAATCGTGGCGAGATAATCTAGAAATGAGTGTGAAAATGGTGTTTCGAATGGGTTCACCGGTAAGTGCTTCAGGTTCTTTATCAAGAGTGCAGGTTGGTGGGTGAAAAGGATCGCCTTCTTCTCGTCTCCATCGGTTAAGTAGGCTACAAACCCATCAAATGAATTGGTTGATTCATTCTGGTGACACTACTTTCGGAGCTTAGGTGAAACTCCATATCGGAATATCTGTCGGAATCTGAGGAATTCGAACTGGTTGAGGGATTCATCTCGTACAATCAGATGAAAAATTTTCGATATGAAATAGATTATAGGATGTAGATTAGTACCCTGCAATACATGATTTACATATGCATATATAATACTAAAATCCCGTAAGTTACGGAGGAATCTATGGAAGCTGTCAGGAAAAATCTACAGTAATAGATACGCCAAGATATGAATTTTGTCTATACACTATCGATGCATTAAATGCAATAAGACGTGTCTAGACTTTAAGGATGATAAGTAGTTGTTTTCCGACTAGAAATGATAAGCAAAACTTTTGACATACAGACACGGCCGAAGTCCAGACTCACTAATGCATCCTAACGACTATCAGTTAGACACACTAATGCAAGACCTGGTTCGCTAAGACCACCGCTCTGATACCAACTATAGAGACCCGTCCTAATCCATCCGGACGAAGTCCGTATCGATCATAAACGATTCACAATAGTTGATTTCATCGCGAGGTACTTGACCTCTATATGATACATTTTACAAACATTGCATTCGTTTTTGAAAAGACAATATTTCATTACATCGAAAGTTGACGGCATGCATACCATTTCATAATATATCTAACTATAATTGACTTAATATTAATCTTGATGAATTCAGCGACTCGAATGCAACATCTTTTGAAATATGTCATGAATGACTCCAAGTAATATCCCTAAAATGAGCAAATGCACAGCGGAAGATTTCTTTCGTACCTGAGAATAAACATGCTTTAAAGTGTCAACTAAAAGGTTGGTGAGTTCATTAGTTTAACATAAATAACCATTATCATCATTTTAATAGACCACAAGATTTCCATATTCAGTTCTCATAAATATACGTCCCATACATAGAGACAAAATATCATTCATATGGATTGAACACCTGGTAATCGACATTCACAATATGCATATAAGAATATCCCCATCATTCTAGGATCCTCCTTCGGACATGATATAATTTTTGAAGTACTAAAGCATCCGGTACTTTGGATGGGGCTTGTTAGACCCGATAGATCTATCTTTAGGATTTGCGTCAATTAGGGTGTCTGTTCCCTAATTCTTAGATTACCAGACTTAATAAAAAGGGGCATATTCATTTTAATAATCCAGCCATAGAATGTAGTTTTAAGTACTTGTGTCTATTTCGTAAAACAGTTATAAAAGCAGCGCATGTATTCTCAGTCCCAAAAATATATATTGCGAAAGCATTTAAAAAGGGATTAATGAAACTCAACTAATGTATTTTGTAGTAAAAATACATATGACTATATTGAACAATGCAGGGTTGGCCTCGGATTCACGAACCTATATCATTTGTATATCTATTAATATACATAGTTGTAATTGAACAAATATATATATATATATATATATATATATATATATATATATATATATATATATATATATATATATATATAATATATATATAATATATATATGTTTCATATATTCATTTTGTATATAATAATAATTTTTGTTATATTATATGTATAATATATCATTTTATTAAATCCTTATTAATACATTAAATAGTTCTAGTATATCTATACAAAATGTTATTTTTTAATTACCTGATGATTATAATAGCATAGGTTTTATCCAAAAATTAAGTATTTTATATATAAATATATTTGTTCATATATAAGTATATATATTTATATATATATAAACATTAGTTATATTTATAAGTCAAAACTCATAATTGTATTTACCATTTTTACTAATGTTTTATTAATCCATATTAAGCTATATATATATATATATATATATATATATATATATATATATATATATATATATATATATATATATATATATATATATATATATATATATATATATATATATATATATATATATATATATATATATATATATATATATATATATATATATATATTTATACACCATTCTCATTTATAGTCGTAATATATTCTATACCTTAATATATGCCAAGTTTTTATGTAACTAACATTTACGCCTTAAGGTTATAACAGTCGTTATGTATTAAAATAAGTTCATTTAAAGTTTAACCTTATGAGTTTTCTATACATCTATATATATATATATATATATATATATATATATATATATATATATATATATATATAACTATATATTTTTAATCATCGAAATCCTAATCTTCAAGCTATCTTATCATATTATCTCATATTATATTATAAACTTTATGTACTAACACATTACTTATCCTATATTCATACATATACTCATTCCCGATTCTTTTTACTCATCTATTATTTACAATCACTTTCATATTATATATTTTCAATTTCATATTTCAAATTAATAATACTTATCATACAAATTTCATATAACATAATGTTATCCTTAGCATTTACAATAATAATAATAATGTAACAATGATAATAGTAATAATGATAATAATAATAATAATAATAATAATTAAAAAGAGGAGACTACCTCAAGTAATAAACTGTCTAAAAACAAGAAAACCGTCCCTGCCATGGTTCGAACCCGCGACCTCTCGTTAACTCACTAACACTCTAACCATTGGGCTATCGCCCATTTTCCTGTTTTATAACCCTCTACAATTATTATAACCCTTATCTATTCTGTGAGGTTTCTTCTTCTTCTCCAAGAACTCATCGACAGTGAACCCAAAAAAAAAAACATCTCAACAAATTTTTACTTCGGTTTTTGCCTTATAATTTGAAACAGAAAGATTTAGAGACTTGTTACTTATTTAAAACAACAACAACAAAAAAATAAAAAAATTGTGGAAAAAAGGCTGCTGCTGTTCGCTATTGTTTAAGAAAAAAAATAAACTTTGATTTCTAAGCGTTTTTAGATCATGGTTTCTTCACGAATTATTTTCTAAATCACTTCTATAATACTATGAAATCATCAATTTAACTAAAGGTATCAACACAAACTCGAATTTTGCGAAGAACGATTCGGTTGACTTTTTAAATTATAACTTTGACTCCGAAATTAAACCTCAATTTAAGAAATTTGATCGTGTAATTTTGCAGACAGTTTGGTGTAAGGATTCCTAACACAACTACAATTTTAGATTTTAAAAATTAATATGAAATCGAGCTTTTGATATTTGGAGTACAAGATAGAATAAACGAGCCATATAAATTTTCTGTAATAAAAATACCTGGTTAATTTTTGCTGTATGTGTATATATATATTTGATACAGAAGTGAGTAATCGAATAATCTTTCCAATGATATGAAGAAATCATTGTTTTATGGCAAAAAAATCAAGTCGACAGGTTCCTGGTTAAAAGAAGAAAAAAAGCAGAAAAAAATAAAAATGGGATTGTGATAGGTAAGAGATGTGGGTTTAAAAAGAGAAAAAAAAAATACGCATAAGATGACATATATATCTGTAAATAATTTTATTATATTTAAAAATTTCTGTATTGATATATACATGTATTTATCTTTATCTGTTTAATGTATTGAATTTATATACACAAGTATCTGGTATGTATATACGTATATGTATCTGATATTAAGTATATATGTAATATACTCGTATTTAAAAATATATATATATATATATATATATATATATATATATATATATATACCTATATATGAATTTATATATTTTTAACTGTATTATATATATATATATATATATATATATATATATATATATATATCCATATTTATTTATATAACGGTGTTATATCTATATATATAATGTATTTCATATATGTGTGTATATATATATATATATATATATATATATATATATATATATATATGTATGTATCTGTATCAACATACTTGTTTATATCTCTGTATTTAAATATCTACTTCTTAATTTTAATATCTAATTCTAAATTCTTAATAAGTCACTAATACAAATATATTAATACTATTTATACTACTGATAATAATATTGTTAATAATAATAATACTATTGATAAAGAGATTAATAATAATAATGATGTTAACAATGATACAATAATATTAGTAATTATATTAACTCGAATGTATAAGTCTTAATAATATTATTAATATTGAATGTAATGATGTAACAACTATACATGTAATTTAATATCTCACAATTTATAAATTTTATCCTAGTTACTAATTATATAATATATTATATAATAACTTATATTTAATATTTAATATTTATAGTTTACAATCCATATAATATTATTTATGTCCAGAATTCATATAAATATATATATATATATATATATATATATATATATATATATATATATATATATATATATATATATATATATATTAATAATAACTTGTTTATTCTGTATTTTATTTTCACATTATTAATTCCAATTGATTGGAATGCATTTTATTAGTTCATAATAATATCTATGTATACTTGTATTCATATTTATCTATACATTTATTTACAACCGATTGTTCGTGAATCGTCGGGAGTAGTCAAAGGGTAAATGATTTTATAACAAATTTCAAAATTTTTGAAACATCAACATTACAGACTTTGCTTATCATATCGAAATCAAATAAGATTCAAGTTTAAATTTGGTCGAAAATTCCCGGGTCATCACAACTTCCTTACCCGAGTGAAATGAGAAAAGAAAGACTTGAAGCCGAGCAATCCAAATTCTTGGATATGTTTAAACAAATAAATGTAAATCTTCCTTTCATTGATGTAATTTCAAGAATGCCTAGATATGCTAAATTCTTGAAAGATCTAATCACAAATAGAAAGAAAATGGAAGAACTCTCGGCTGTTACTATGAATGCAAATTGTTCTGTAGTGCTGTTGAATAAGATACCAGAAAAATTATCTGATCCAGGAAGTTTCACAATTCCATATTTTCTGGGTAGTCTTAGTTCAATAGAAGCATTGGCAGACTTAGGTGCTAGTATAAATTTAATGCCGTATTCACTATACGCTAAACTAGACCTTGGAGAATTGAAACCAACACGAATAAGCATACAACTAGTCGATCGATCAGTAAAATATCCTAGAGGGATAATGGAGAACATGCTAGTTAAAGTTGGTACTTTAGTATTTCCAGTAGATTTTGTTATTCTTGTTATGGAAGAAGATTCTCGAGTTCCTCTCATATTAGGAAGACTATTCTTAAACACGGCTAAAGTAATAATAGATGTATTCGGTAAGAAACTGACCCTAAGTATAGAGGACGAGAGTGTTACCTTTTCAGTTGATAGAGCCATGCAACAACCGCAATCTACAGATGATACATGTTATTATATTCAAACTATAGATTCACATGCAGAATTGTTAGAAGAATTTCCAGAATTACAAGGAACAGGAGAATGTTCTTCAGGAGAAGGAACTGAACCAATTGATGAAACTGAAATGTTAGCCGCACTTATGGCTAATGGATATGAACCAACAACAGAAGAAATTCAATTGCTAAAAGAAGAAGACAGATATCGATATAAATCATCGATAGAAGAACCACCGATATTAGAATTAAAGCCACTTCCAAACCATTTGGAATATGCTTATTTACATGGTGAATCTGAATTACCTGTAATAATATCGTCTTCTCTTACTGAAAATGAAAAATCTCAACTCATTTCTGTGCTAAAAGCTCATAAACCAGCTATTGCATGGAAGATTCATGATATTAAAGGAATAAGTCCTTCGTATTGCACACATAAAATCCTTATGGAAGAAGGTCATAAAACGTATGTGCAACGCCAAATAAGACTAAATCCTAATATGCAAGATGTTGTTAAGAAAGAAATTATTAAACTGCTAGATGCAGGTTTAATTTATCCAATTTCTGATAGTCCATGGGTAAGCCCAGTTCAATGCGTACCTAAGAAGGGTGGCATGACTATCATCACAAATGAGAAAAATGAGCTTATTCCTACTAGGACTGTAACAGGATGGCGTGTTTGTATTGATTATAGAAAATTAAATGACGCCACCAGAAAAGATCACTTTCCCTTACCTTTCATTGATCAAATGTTGGAAAGATTAGCTGGAAATAGTTACTATTGTTTTCTTGATGGTTTTTCCAGATATTTTCAAATTCCAATAGCACCCGAAGATCAAGAGAAAACAACATTCACGTGCCCTTATGGTACTTTTGCTTACAAACGCATACCATTTGGACTTTGCAACGCCCCTGCAACCTTTCAAAGGTGAATGATGGCGATTTTTCACGACATGATAGAAGAATGCATGGAAGTTTTCATGGATGACTTTTCAGTCTTCGGTGATACTTTTGAATCATGTCTAGTTAATCTTGAACGAATGCTTATTAGATGCGAACAATCAAATCTAGTTCTTAATTGGGAGAAATGCCATTTCATGGTTAAAGAAGGCATCGTTCTTGGTCATAAAATTTTAAAGGAAGGAATTGAAGTGGATAGAGCTAAAGTAGATATAATTGCTAAACTTCCACATCCCACCAATGTTATAGGAGTTAGGAGTTTTCTAGGGCATGCTGGTTTTTACCGACGTTTCATAAAAGATTTTTCTAAAATTGCCACTCCTATGAATAAACTCCTAGAAAAGGATGCTCCATTCATATTTTCAGATGAATGCATCAAATCTTTTAATATTATTAAAGAAAAACTTACTAATGCGCCGATCATGATAACTCCAAATTGGAATCTACCGTTTGAACTCATGTGCGATGCAAGTGATTTTGCAATGGGAGCCGTTTTAGGATAAAGGATTGAAAAACGATTTCAACCTATTTATTATGCTAGTAAGACGTTACAAGGAGCACAAACAAACTACACAACTACTGAAAAAGAACTCCTTGCTATTGTCTTTGCTTTTGACAAATTTCGCTCATATCTCGTTCTAGCTAAAACGGTGGTCTATACCGACCATTCTGCTCTTAGATACCTATTTTCGAAACAAGATGCTAAACCACGATTAATTCGTTGGATCTTACTCTTACAAGAGTTTGATATTGAGATCCGAGATAAAAAGGGAGCAGAAAATCTCGCCGCTGATCATCTTTCTCGTCTTGAAAATCCTGAATTAGAAGTTCTAAATGAATCGGCCATACAAGATAACTTTCCTGATGAATATCTATTAAAGATAGATTATAGTGAAATTCCATGGTTTGCAGACTATGCAAACTACTTAGTATGTGGATTTCTTGAAAAAGGATTGTCGTACCAAAAACGAAAGAAATTCTTTAGTGATATAAAACACTATTTCTGGGAAGATCCACATTTGTTTAAAAGTTGTCCCGATGGAATAATACGCTGATGTGTATTCGGAGATGAAGCTAGTTAAATCTTAAACCATTGTCACACAGGACCAAAAGGAGGGCATTATGGGCCTCAACTCACAGCAAGAAAAGTTTACGATGCTGGATTCTATTGGCCTACAATTTTCAAAGACGCACACCTTCTTTGCAAATCCTGTGATGCTTGTCAAAGGGCCAGAAAAATAAGTCAACGTGATGAAATACCACAAAATGTCATTCAAGTATGTGAAGTATTTGACGTTTGGGGTATTGACTTTATGGGTCCATTTCCAAAATCTAATAATAATCTCTACATTTCAAAATCTCATAATAATCTCATTATGTATCTAAATGGGCGAAAGCACAAGCTCTCCCAACTAATGATGCACGAGTTGTAGTCAACTTTTTAAAATATATTTTTGCAAGGTTTGGAATACCGAAAGCTTTAATAAGTGATCGGGGTACTCATTTTTGTAATAATTAACTTGAGAAAGTTCTCAAAAGATATGGAGTAATTCATAAAATCTCAACCGCTTATCATCCACAAACAAGTGGACAAGTTGAAAATACCAACCGAGCATTAAAACGTATTCTAGAGAAAACCGTAGGATCAAATCCGAAGGAATGGTCCATGAAATTGGAGGATGCACTCTGGGCTTTTAGAACAGCCTACAAAACTCCAATTGGAACCACACCTTTTAAACTCATTTACGAAAAAGCATGTCATCTTCCAGTAGAAATTGAACATAAAGCATTTTGGGCTTTGAAGACATGTAATCTTAATTTACATGAAGCTGGACGTCTTCGGTTAAGTCAATTAAACGAATTAGAAGAATTAAGACATGAAGCATATGAAAATTCGTTAATCTATAAAGAAAGAACAAAGAAATGGCATGATAAAAGAATCAGAAGTTCAAAAGAATTTAAAGAAGGAGACAGAGTTCTTCTTTTCAATTCACGATTCAAGCTATTTTCTGGAAAATTGAAATCAAGATGGTCTGGACCATTCATAGTCAAAAGAGTTTTCCATATGGAACAGTAGAGTTAATAAATTCAAATGGGATTGAATTTAAAGTTAATGGTCACAGAGTTAAATATTACATAGATAATCTAATGGAAGTTGAAGATAAAGTTAATCACAATTTCGACACCACAGCTAACTAAGTGTGGGAAGGTTCGAATCTTTTTAGGGTAATATATATTTCTGTTAGAGTTTGATATTCTGTTTTCATGTAGTTTCCGAGAATGGAATCCGAATGGTCTTTCCCTAGCAGACCCTAAAGAATTAGTCTTCTCCCCCCATTCTGAATTTTTATTTTTTTTAGGTTTTACGAGATGAAGAATTCCTTTGATCTGAACCATGGTCAAATGCTACACGCTATGATTACTAAACGTAATAATGATACACTTCCAAGTGAACTGGTATCATTCATAAGAGCCAAAATGGACGAAGTAAGAAAAGAACTCAGAAAAGATCATCATAAGATACATTTTGGTAAAGGAATATCAAAATCCGCAACAAAAAGAAGAGCACGACACCTTGAAAGATGTTATAAATGCGGAAAATGGTCACACTAAGGTAAATGTTCAAATAATCAAACATATTCAAATACCTTATTTGTTACTCTATGCAAAGAAGGACCGTTCATATGTTTAGAAGAAAAGATATTGAAGAATCGAGGTTATGCTTACGTAGCTATGGAGAACCAAATCACATGACTCTCCTATGAGTCGGCTAAAGCAGGTCTCTGAGAATTCTTTCTCACACGTAAGTATGTACAGTTTTTATTTTTATTTTTATTGCTTTTAACCTTTTGATAATAAACGCTGAATCATTCGCTATAAAGTATTAAATTGGTATTCAATAAAATTAGGTATGCGTAACCAAAATTATTGATATCGTACAAAAATTTATTACATCACTACGAAATTTATCGTTTATTCTTAAGGTATAAATATCTTTAATCAATCAACCCAAAATATTTCAAAAATTCGTCAGGAGTAAAACTAGGTTATGGAACCGAAATTACTTTACCGAAAAGAGGGACGTATATTTTTGATAATATTTGATTGATTAAAGTCGGATAAAAGACCAAAAAGATTTTTAATTTTTAATTTTACTATGTTTTTAAAATTAATATATAAATATTAAATTAATATTGTAAACTTTTTAATCAATATATTTAAGTTTATAAATATTTGAAAAATTAATATTTTTAATATAAATTTGTATGTATAAAAACAAAAATATAATATAAGTTTGGTGTGAATTTTTAATTTTAATAATATGAATTTTTAATTTTAATGCATTTTAAATTTATGTCTGGTGTGAATTTAAAAACAAAAAAATTTACTTTATTTCATTAAGTTAAATTTGTGATTTTTAAAATTCATCGTGAGTTAAAAACTAGGTCGTTGAACCGAAATTGCTTTACCCAAGGGAGGGACGAGAACTTTTATTATCATTATTTTTAATCTTATTGAATTAAAGTATGTCAAAAACATTTAAAAAACCAAAAAATCTTTACTTTTAAAACCGCGCTTAAAAAGTGACAAATTTTAAAATTTTGTCGAGGGACGGACTAGGACAACGATCCGAAACGCCCTCACTCTTAAAAAGAAACAAAATTTTAAATAAAATTAATTATTTGTTTTAAAAAGTATAATTTAGAAAGAAAAAAAAAACAGACCCCATGCGATCGCATGGGGTTTTCCCTTAAAATCCATGCGGTCGCGTGGAGTGAAAAATCTGGACAGGATCAAAAGGCCACGAGCAGTCTGCTCCTCACAAACACACACACAAAATACACGAACATACTCCCCAAATCCTCTCAATTTTCATCAATTTTTCACCAAAATCAACCAAATTATTGCTATAATCCGCTCTAATCATGAATTTGATAAGAAGTTTATCAAGAAGGGTAACAATTACACCCCTAAACCTCTTTAAATTTGATTTTTATTGTTCTTGAGCTATAATTTTCCTAATTTGATTTTGTTAATTTCTAGTGTAATTAGAGTTAAAATGTAAGTATTTTATGCATGTATAACCTAGATTGATGCTATTTAATATGATTTGAAGCCAAAAACTTCAAAATTTTTAGAAATCTAGGGTTTGTGTTCTTGAGCAATTTGGGACTTTTTGATATAAACAGGTTATGGCCGATTTTTATCATGAATTATTGCTAAATTAAGTAGTGTAAAATGTTTAGATAGCTAAATGATCCAAACTTTGATCCAAAACATGATTTTTGAGAATTAAAGTAGACTTTTTTTTAGGTATAAAATTCATGAACTTGATTAAATTGATGTAATTGCCATTTGAAACTTGTTTAATTGCAAGTAATGGTTATTTTAACATGTTACTTGAGTTGAATGCTTTTGAACTTTGTAAACATTTTCATATATGCTTATTTGAAAAAGTGTAGAATTGTTAAAATTGTGAAAATGCGTATAAGTTTAATTTTGATTTAACATGTTATTGTAATTGTTTCAAGTTGTTATTTTGCTAACACTAATGCATATTTGGATGCACAAATTTTGTGTTTAATATGTTTTGCAGAGATTTACCGATACTGATGGTGCATCATCATCAACTAGACAACCTACTCCAGAACCTGAACCAGAAATGCAATATGAACCGGAGCAACAACAGGAACAACAACAACAACTTGATCAACACGTACCTTAATATGATCCGCAACAAGAATATGTTGATGGCTACGTAGTATTTCCGATGCATCCGATAGTACAACATCCAACGATTCATGAAGAACAGTTGCATCCCAATTTGAGATTTAATCAGAGTTGGAGAGATTACCCAACATATCAAAGTAACAAATTCAAACTAGTAATGAAAAATGTTGAAGTGCCAAGGGTAATCGATTGGGAGCCTTTGGAAAGGGTCCAACTAGTTAACTCAATTAGACAGCATTTGATCCAAAGGTATGGCAGCTCTTCTTTTCCCGATTGGGAATATTTATTCACCATTCGTAGGCCTGTATATAAGGAATGGTGCGTTGAGCTTATGAGTACTATTTCACTTAATGTGGATGTAGTTAAGTTAGATGATAGAAGTTTTCTTAGATTTATACTTGGCCGTAGGATGTACAGGATGTCCATGCTGGACATGGCCAGGGCTTTATAAATATATACGCCCACTGAATTACTATTACCCAATTGTACAAATTTGATTTATCATGGTGAAAGGGTAAATATGAATTTTGATGCTAACGCCGTCTGGAGGCGTATGTCAGATTATAATGTTTTTGGGCGGGTAAGAACACACTCCTACTTACATATTAACAGAGCCGAGCTTCGTATAATTCATAGATTTCTGGCTAACTCGATTACACAGAGAGGTCACAATAAGGAGAAAATGACCTTACATGATTTATTTTACCTTAAGTGTATTCGAGACCCAAGAGGCTTTGTTAATATCCCCTACTGTGTTGGTTTTTATTTGTCTAAGATAGTGGAAGGAATACAGGAAGGGGGAATAATAGGAGGAGGTATTTTTGTTACTCTCATTGGAGAGTATTTGGGTGTAGATAGGGAACAAGGGGGTCCACTTATGGTATTTAGGGAACAGGATGATACTTTAGGATTGAAGGTCTATCAGGGTGCTAAGGTATTGAAGAGCAGACGCAATTAGGCAGTACCATATGTTGGTTGTCATCCACAGGTAGAGAGAGGTTCAGATGAGGAAATGGAGGAAGCGGATGACATTAGGGATGTCATTAGGGAGGCTATGACTGACGTCTACCAGCGTATAGATGAGGTAGAAATGACAAACCAGGATAGACAAAGTCGATACGAGCAGTGGCAAGCCCGGAATGAGTACGAGCATTCCAGGCAACGACAGCATGATAGATGGCACTATCATCAGCATCAGATCATGAGCCAGCTATCACCTCAGGATCACTACGTACCGACCCGACCTGTTTACTATCCTCCACACCAGCCCGATATGCGACCACCATTTACTCTCTACGACCCTAACCAGGCCTATCAGTACACCTATAACCAACCATGGAACCTGCCCGACAACATGAACTGGAACCCCTATCCAGATTGATATAGTTCCGTTGGTTATTGCTATGATTTTTATCTTTTTATTATTTTTATTTTATGTTTAAACATACAAATATTGATACTTTTATGTAAATTTAATATTTTTATTATGTTGTACTAATATTTCATATTTGATTTGAAAGTGAGATTTTAAGTCCCATTTCAAATTACCATGAATGTTATTATTTGTATGTATGTATATTGTCAATTGTACACAACAGGGTAAAACAGAGCATTTTCAAAGACTGGCATTAAGTTCAGCAAAAGCTACTAATTTTGACGACAAAACGAAAAACAAATGTGATGTAACAACAAGACGGAATGAACAAATGATGTGCACCATTTATCATTCAGCAAACAAATGCCAATATGTTTGAAAACTTTGGTAAAATTTAATCATTTTTCTACGTTAATCACCCTCAATAATTTAAATTGTTATTGATTTTCTTGCAAATGAGGGCATTGCAAGATCTTAAGTGTGGGAAGGGGTTAAATTCTTTCTGATTTTTAAATTTTTTTGACTTAAATACTTGGTTACCATTAAAAATACTAGTAACGCAGTAGTTGTATTAGAATCTAGTACTCTCTGATAATAAAGAACAGCCCTAGTCTTATATACTGACTACCCAATTCTAGTAAAATTTTTCAAAATTTTCAAATAAATGAATTCAAAATCATGTTTATACATATTTATGAACGATAAAACTAGGAGTTAACACCGAAATTATTGTTACCTCGGAAAAGACATAAATTGAGAAACAACCCAAAATGTTAGAATTCATTTAAAATGGAATAGAGGACAATAAAAAGGCAAAGAAAGGAAAATAAAAGCCAAGTGTGGAAAAAATTTTCCAAATTATTTAAAACATATATAACATATTTTTGTACAAATAACTGAAGATACTTTTCTTTTGGACAATTTTATCAGTTTTACCCAATTTCTTATAATATATTTGAAAGAAAAGATGGATCTACACGATGAATCAATTCCATCATTAAAAGGAAGTAAAGTCTTCCGAAAAAGACACGCGCTTCTTGATTTAGGTCAGGAAGTTGTCGTCCAGACCAGTTGTAGAGTCTACGAAAAACCTTGAAAAGTTTTCTCGAAAATCAGCTGGAAATCCACGGACCTCAGCATCAAACAGGGTCGCCAAGTGGTCAGACTTATCCTAACCATGAGAGGATCTGTCTCGTAAAATGGGGAGGGCGCCGTGCAAATTAGCTTGATAAGACTAATGAATCAGATCCCCAGAAAGGATAATCTCCTTAAAAATCAAAAATCAGCTTTTAAGACTGATATTACTCAAACCTTGAGATTGATTTTTAAAGATTGAGAATTACAAACTCATGGAATTTGATGATATCTAAACTCGAGCTTGAACGAGAAAATATTTTGATCAAATTACAAACCGATTTGTTTTCTGAAAACCCATTTTAATGCGTTTATTACCATTGAACGTAAAATCCTAGGAATTCACCTGGAATTCATTAGGTCACCTGAACCAAATCGGGTGTCAACTGTAGGAACGGTGGTTGAATAGCATGGTCAAAGACAGGACTTTGTGCCAGACCAAAAAAACTATAGGGTGAGCTTTACTATTGCTCCTACAAAGGATAGTAATTGCATCCGACACGTTATAGACCATAATTGAAAGCATGTCATGGGACATTGCCTTAACAGTTGCTTGTTCAACGCTTTCCTTTACAACCGGACGGTAGTTTACCGAAAGGTAATATATGGAGCAAGTATACTGGACGTGTTGCTTTCCCAATACAAGGTTAGCAAGTGGGTGACACAAAACCGCAAATTTTGAGCTAAAATTTTAAAATTTAAAACCCACACAAACCCACAAAAACATTTTTCAAACACCGGTGAAGGGTTATTCCAGAAAACTTATCTAGGGTAAAAGCTAGATTAAAATTTCAAAAGATCAAATGTTTTCATAAAGATCCAATTTCCTTAAGGATCTAAATTTTCATAGTCATGTGGGACTGTAAACCACAACGTTACTATCATTGTTTATACCGCCGTATAGAAATCAATGATGTACAAAGTGTGAAGAATAAAAGAAGTGATTCTAGTATTTTTATTTTCAAGACTATATTGCTTGAGGACAATCAACGCTCAAGTGTGGGAATATTTGATAATGCTAAAAACGAACATATATTTCATAGCATTATCCCTCAAGAAAGACAAGCTTTTAGTTGCAATTGTTTTATTTACAAGTGATATTCGTTTAAATAATAAAAGGTGAAGATAAAAGACAGATTCGACGAATTGAAAACACAAACGACCAAAAAGCTCAAAAGTACAAAGTACAATCAAAGTGGTTCAAATTATTGAAGAGAAACATCTCAAAATTACAAGAGTACAAGACGCGAAATGCAAAATACAAGATATTAAATTGTACGCAAGGACGTTCGAAAATTCGGAACCAGGACCAGAGTCAACTTTCAACGCGCGACGCAACGGAGCAAAAATTACAAGTCAACTATGCACATAAATATAATATAATATATAAATAATTCTTAAAATTATTTATATATTATATATATTTAATAAAACCGTCGGCAAACAAGAAAACAAATCCATGTGAGCTGGAAAAGCAGGCCATGCGATCGCATGGCCTGGCAGTGCAATTTCCATGCGATCGCATGGCCCCAATATGCTGGCCACATCTATAAATTTCGCAGTTTTGGTCGAACAAAAATACATCTTTTTCTTTCTCCATCTCTCAAACGTGTGTATATATATATATATATATATATATATATATATATATATATATATATATATATTATAATTTTAATTTTAATTTTAATTTTAATAATAAGGGTATGTTCGCGAATGTTGTAAGTGTGTAAGTCGAAATTCTGTCCGTGTAACGCTACACTATTATTAATCATTGTAAGTTATGTTCAACCTTTTTAAATTAATGTCTCGTAGCTAAGTTATTATTATGCTTATTTAAGCCGAAGTAATCGTGATGTTGGGCTAAATATTAAAATTGGGTAATTGGGCTTTGTACCATAATTGGGGTTTGGACAAAAGAACGACACTTGTGGAAATTAGACTATGGGCTATTAATGGGCTTTATATTTGTTTAATTAAATGATAGTTTGTTAATTTAATATAAAGATTTACAATTGGACGTACCTATAAATAACCATATACACTCGATCGGAGACGATGGGCGGGATATTTATAAGTACTAATAATCGTTCATTTAATCGGACACGGGAATGGATTAATAGTTAATGGACTTATTTAAACAGGGGTGAATTACATACAAGGACACTTGGTGTAATTATAGTTTAAGTCCCCAATTAGTTGGAATATTTGACTTCGGATATAAGGATAATTTGACGAGGACACTCGCACTTTATATTTATGACTGATGGACTGTTATGGACAAAAACCAGATGAACATATTGAATAATCCAGGACAAAGGACAATTAACTCATGGTAATAAACTAAAATCAGCACGTCAAACATCATGATTACGGAAGTTCAAATAAGCATAATTACTTTATTTCATATTTAATTGCACTTTTAATTATCGCACTTTTATTTACTGTCATTTTATTTAATTACACTTTTAATTATCGTACTCTTTAATTATCGCAATTTTATTTATTGTCATTTTATTTATTGCACTTTAATTTATCGCACTTTAATTTTTGTCATTTACTTTACGCTTTAAATTAAGTCTTTTATATTTTTAATATTTTACATTAGGTTTTAACTGCAACTAAAGTTTTAAAATCGACAAACCGGTCATTAAACGGTAAAAACCCCCTTTTATAATAATAATACTGCTCCTATATATATATTTTTATACAAATATAGTTTTTAAAAATATAGCGTTAAACTTGGCTAGCTCCCTGTGGAATGAACCGGACTTACTAAAAACTACACTACTGTACGATTAGGTACACTGTCTATAAGTGTTGTAGCAAGGTTTAGGTATATCCACTCTATAAATAAATAAATAACTTGTGTAAAATTGTATCGTATTTAATAGTATTTCGTAATAAAAATACTACTATTTTGTACCCCTTCGCTTTAACATCAATGATGCAAACCCATCAACGAGTTGTACACTTGAAGCTATACGCATCAAGGATAAGAATCGTGATGAGCGTCGAGCACCAAGAACCCACCGGAACACTAAACCTACTGTTTTCGGGTCTGATCAGAATACCTAGGCTACTATAAAGTTGATTTTCAGTTAGTTCTGTTTGAGTAGATAATTTTTTGTTTAAGACTCGTCTTAATCCTAGTTACGGTTTAGGATCTATGGCCCTCCGAACGTCACTATGTCCTTTTAACGTTGTGCTGAAAATTCTGACCTACTCGCACTTAAACCGTCGCCAAGGTCAAACGAAGACGAGTTTGGTTCCGGAATTTTTACAGAAACTAAAGGACTCATATATGGAGCCATGGCCACTGGTCCCACCTCAATTCAGTTTGTATAGAGGCCGTGGCGACTGATCGAAGTCAGCCTTTGTTTTAAACTCTTTTCTAGAATGAACCTTACTTTATACTTTTTTCTTGATGATGAATGATGATGATACTTAAGACCTAATTTACATACATTTAAACCTATTGGGACGATTTACTGACTTAGTAACTTTTGAATTAGGTTGAGGACCTTTTGGACAAACGTACTTGCTTACTTTTCCCGAGTCAACTTTACTACTACTTTTCCACTATGAGTTATATCATCCCTTTTTACTTTAACTATTTTGGGAACTGAGAATACATGCGTATTTTACGTTTTACATACTAGGCATGAGTACTTAAACTTTATATATGTGTGGGTTATACAACGGCATAAACTTTCCCCTTAGCTCGGTAACGTTTAGTCATTGGTCTTTGAATCTGTGAACGCGAATCTTAGATATGGATCCATAGGGTTTGACATCCCCACTCGGGCTAGTAGCGCTAGCATTTAACGGGTGTTTAATACTTCGTAAACATACGCACTCGCCAAGTGTACTTTTAGGGGGTGATAAACGTTAAGTTAGTTACCAAGTGCCCACGGTTATACATATACTTTTCATACTGTTTTGAAACGCTGTTTGCAGCACTGAAATCTCGTGGCCTACCTTACATTACTGTTATACTTAAACTATAGCTCACCAACCTTTGTGTTGACGTTTTTAAGCATGTTTTTCTCAGGTGCTTAAGGTTGCTTGCTTCCGCTATTGTACTAGTCATGCCTTGTAGACACCCGCTGCACTTGTTAGAGTTGTCACCGCATGAAATATTTTATTTGCATTCAAACTATGTTACCTTTTGAAACAATGAATTGTAATGACCATTGGGTCACGTACTATTACTAGTTGCTTCTGTTCATTGAAGCATACTTTTGTTGTAAGACATTTGATGTTGGTTAAGACATCACCTTTATTCATGAATGCAAACTTCTCTTGAAACCGCATATAGTATTTGACCTTGTAATGATCCTGTTGTTGATGATTCGTACATGATGGTTTTGTACGGGGCATCACATTTGGTATCAGAGCATTAGTTGTAGGGAATTAGGTTGCATTAGTGAGTCTGGACCGACCCGAGTAGGATTCACTAATAGGACTAATCTACAACTTGCTAGTTTACTTGTTTCTGCGGAACTTGCTGCATGATGCTGCTTACTTTTACTGCTATATGCCGTATGCTACTACATGACTTCGCTACTACATGCTATTATCTATTTTTGATTGCATGATACTTGCCGTTATTGCCATGCTACTTACTGTTACACATGATTTAGACTGTCGTAGTTACTTTGCCTAATACGTGCTTGCTTTATGACTTACTGACATGGAAAAAGTTATTTTTCCTTGTTCAGATATCGGATATTCCACCTGTCATCATTTTGGACAGCGACACAGACTCATCAGCCACCTCACCTGCCATCATTGCCGATTCTCAGATCCCGTCGTCGACACCCTCCAGTGACTCAGGCGCTTCGTCCTCCGGAGCTAGTAGCCATGCACCCGGCCCAGTGATTACTTCAGACGGAGCCGTGGACCCACCGGAGATTCCAGCTCCACTTGCCCAGGACCTTCGGAGCCACAGCACCATCCCGGTGGTGCTGTGATTTGCGCAGAACTTGGGGAAGGTCCAGTCCGTAATGAGCATAAACATTGGTGCCGACGCCTTCCTGATGGAAGTCTAGTGCCGATCAGACCCACCAGATACTGACAGATGATGGCCGCCCGAGGAGAGCCACCCGTGCAGCCAGCCCCAGCCAATCTAGATGACCCATCATCCACCGATTCTTCATCCGACGACTCATCCTCTGACGACTCTAGTGACGAGGATTCAGATGAGGACCCTGATGATGCACCTGTACAGCCACCCTCCACCCTGCCGAAGAAGCGGTACCATTTCGATGGTCCGTCATTCCAAGGATTAATGGAGGTCGACCATTCGTTGATGCTCATGGTCGGCATCGTAGGGTTATCGCCCGTAAGCGGCTTGTGCCGTACCCTGCTGATCCTTTTATGCGTAAGCCTTACCGCTTTGCAGCCTCTACTTTTGGAGCCGGACTGTCTGCACCACCAGCTCCACCAGCACCACCCGTACCGACTGCACAGCCTGCCCCACCATCTCCCTCTGTCGAGGAACTGATGGGGGAGGTGGAAATCCTCCGTGCTCCGGTAACTGAGCTCGAGGACCAGATGTCCCACGTATTGGACATCCTACACCCACCGTCACCTTAGGGCTTTTGTAGTAGATTTCATTATGTAATCTCATTTGTAGTTTTATGTTTCACTTATGTATTGTACGAACCTATGCGGATGTATGTACCTTATTATTAATGAATGGAACTTTGTGTTCTTTAATTCTTGCACAGTGTTCTATTTACGTTACTGTGTGATGACGTTGTGGTATCTGAATCTATTTGCGTTACTTAATTAGCATGTGTTGTGTTGATTCCATGCTGGTTACCATATACTGCATTATTACTATTTGAATGATGGATTTTTACTTGAGTCAAAATTTTTGTTTAGAACATCATGGCCAACGGAAGATCAACACCGACCGCAGCCCAAATCGAGGAAATGATCAATGAATGAGTCACCGCAGCTTTAGCGGAAATGAACCCCCAAGCTCCACCGCCACCGGTTATCCAGCCCATTCGTAATGGGTGCACATACAAAGAGTTTCAAAGCTGCAAGCCCCATAACTTTAGCGGAACTGAGGGACCAGTTAGTCTCACTAGGTGGTTTGAGAAATTAGAATCTGTGTTTCGAGTTAGTAACTGCTCAGAGGCGAACAAAACCAAGTATACTTCATGTACGCTGTCTGACGGCGCACTAACTTGGTGGAACACATTGGCTCAAGCAAAGGGTATTGATGAGGCATTTGCTACCCCATGGGAGGAGTTCAAAGGGGCCTTGATTGAAGAGTATTGTCCTAGGACAAAGATCCAGAAGATGGAGATTGAGTTTATGCAGTTGAAGGTTGTGGGAACGATCTCGATGGTTACAACCGTAGATATCTGGAATTAGCCCTGATGTGTCCTACCATGGTTACCTCGGAGTTTAAGCATATGGAAAGGTATTTGTGGGGACTTCCTAAGTCCATTAAGGGAAATGTCACCTCGTCTAAGCCACCCAATGTCCCGGAAGCAATGCGCATGGCGCATACCTTAATGAACCAAATCATCATCGATGAACCGGAGAAGGCAAAATCCGAAGCGGGTAGTAGTGATAAGTGCAAGTGGGACAACAACAATAAAGGGAGAGCCTATGATCAAAACCCGGCAAAGCGACATGAGGGTTTTAAGGGAAACAACAATGGTGGAAACCCCAATCCGAACACCAACTCGAACCCTAACTACAAGGGTACTCTACCACAGTGCAAGAGGTGCTACAAGCACTATACCGGGTATTGTAACATTGTTTGTGAAAAGTGCAAAAAGACCGGGCACATTGGAAGAGACTGCAAGATCACCACCATGACTGGGAAGCCGAACCCCAATGGACCGAGAAAGTGTTATGAATGCGGACAGATGGGCTACTTCAGAAATGAGTGTCCCAATAAGCGAAAGGACGGCGGACCACTGAGTGGACGAGCTTTCAATGTAAATGCAAGGGATGCTCGTGAGAACCCCGACTTGGTGACAGGTATATTCACTATCAACAATCTATTAGCTTCTGTCCTATTTGATACTGGTGCCGATAGAAGTTATGTATGTAGACACTTTTGCGATAAGATAAATTGGTCGTTAGTTCCTTTAAAGGAGAGTATGCTTGTAGAGGTAGCCAATGGAAAACTTGAGAAAGTTGACCATATTAGCTGAGGAGCCATTATCAACATAGCTGGTGTGGATTTCGAGATTGACTTGATACCCATTAAGTTGGGAAGCTTTGATGTTATTGTCGGTATGGACTGGTTGACCAAGATAAGGGCTGACATTATCTGTGGAGATAAAGCTCTTCGTATACCACACGGAGACGATGAACCACTGGTCATTTACGGAGAGAGATGTAGCTCGAAACTGAATCTCATTAGTTGCATGAAAGCGCAAAAGATCATGAAGAAAGGACGTCTTGCTGTTTTGGCACATGTGAAAACGTTAGAAATTGAGGTGAAGAGCGTGGATGACGTACGAATTGTGAACGAATTTTCCGATGTCTTTCCAGAGGAATTGCCTGGATTACCGCCACCGAGAGCAGTAGAGTTTCAGATTGATTTAGTGCCAGTAGCTGCACCTGTAGCTCGCGCACCTTTTCGACTCGCACCTTCTGAAATGCAAGAGTTGCAGAGCCAATTACAAGAACTGCTAGATCGTGGATTTATCCAACCAAGTTTTTCGCCTTGGGGTGCACCTATTTTGTTTGTGAAGAAAAAGGACGGATCCTTCCACATGTGTATCGACTACCGTGAACTCAACAAATTGACGATCAAGAATCAGTATCCTCTTCCCCGAATTGACGATCTCTTTGATCAACTATAAGGATCAAGCATTTACTCTAAGATCAATTTGCGATCCGGTTATCACCAGTTGAGGGTGAAAGAGAGCGACGTGATGAAGACTGCATTCAGAACTCATTATGGTCATTATGAGTTTCTCATGATGCCATTCGGTTTAACCAACGCACCTGTCGTGTTCATGGACCTCATGAATCGTGTCTGCAAGCCATACCTGGATAAGTTAATTATCGTCTTCATAGATGATATCCTCATCTACTCCAAGAGCGAAGAAGAGCATGAGTAACATCTTCGACTAGTGCTTGAACTCTTGAGACAAGAGCAACTCTATGCCAAATTCTCCAAGTGTGAATTCTGGTTGAAGGAAGTCCAATTTCTGGGTCATGTTGTGAGCGACCAGGGTATCAAAGTTGATTCCACCAAGATTGAAGCTATCAGTAAGTGGGAAACCCCCACTACTCCGACTCATATCCGCCAATTTTTAGGTCTCGCCGGTTACTACCGAAGATTTATTGAAGGATTCTCTCTGATTGCGCGTCCTTTAACCGCGCTGACTCACAAAGGGAAGAAGTTCATTTGGGAACCCGAACATGAATCAGCATTTCAAACCTTGAAGAAGAAGTTAACCACCGTACCTATCTTATCACTTCGTGAAGGCAGTGACGATTTCGTCGTTTATTGCGATGCTTCGAAGAGTGGTTTTGGTTGTGTACTGATGCAACGCACAAAGGTTATCGCTTACGCCTCCCGGTAATTGAAGATTCACGAGCGGAACTACACTACTCACGATCTCAAACTTGGAGCCGTTGTCTTTGCGCTCAAATTATGGAGACACTATTTGTATGGAACTAAGAGTACTATTTTCACCGATCATAAAAGCCTCCAACACATCTTCGATCAGAAGCAACTGAATATGAGACAGCGTCGATGGATCGAGACACTGAACGACTATGATTGTGAACTTCGTTATCACCCTGGAAAGGCCAATGTTGTAGCTGATGCTTTGAGCCGAAAGGAGAGGATGGCACCTCTCCATGTTCGAGCACTGAACATCACCATTCATTCGAACCTCAACAGCCAGATTCGAGCAGCCCAAGATGAGGCTCTCAAGGAGGAGAATATATCTCATGAATACTTGAACATTCTCGTTTCTCGATTCGAGGTTAAGGAGACAGGACTTCGGTACTTCGCCGGAAGAATTTGGGTACCTTGTTATGGAGATCTACAAAACCTTATACTTGATGAAGCCTACAAGTTGAGATATTCGATTCATCCCGGAGCGGGCAAAATGTACCACGATCTTAAGGAACAGTACTGGTGGCCTAATCTTAAGAAAGACGTTGCAACTTATGTTGGTAAGTGTTTGACTTGTTCGAAAGTTAAGGTCGAGCATCAGAGGCCTTCTGGATTACTTCAACAACCGAAAATCCCGCAATGGAAGTGGGAAAGAATCACAATGGATTTCATTACTAAGCTACCAAAGACGGTGGGTGGATACGATACCATCTGGGTTATCGTTGACCATCTTACCAAATCTGCACACTTCCTAGCTATGAAGGAAATGGATACGATGGAGAGACTCGCTCAACTATACATCAAAGAGGTTGTATCTCGTCATGGTGTACCCTTATCGATCATCTCATATCGTGATCCCCATTTTGCTTCTAGATTTTGGCGTTCTTTGCAAGAAGCCTTGGGAACTCGTCTCGACATGAGTACTGCTTATCACCCACAGATCGATGGTCAGAGTGAATGCACAATTCAGACATTGGAGGACATGTTGCGTGCATGTGTCATTGATTTCGAAAAGGCTTGGGAAAGGCAATTGCCGCTAGCCGAATTCTCGTACAACAACAGTTATCACTCGAGCATTAATGCCGCACCTTTTGAAGTGTTGTATGGCCGCAAGTGCCGATCTCCTATTTGTTGGGCCGAAGTAGGCGAAAAGTAAATCACCGGACCCGAGGTAGTCCATGAAACAACGGAGAAGATTGCTCAAATTCAAGCGAGACTTAAGACTGCCCGTGATCGTCAAAAGAGTTATGCCGACCTAAAATGTAAAGACTTTGAATTCAACGTGGGTGACCGTGTAATGTTGAAGGTCGCACCTTGGAAAGGTGTGATCCGTTTTGGAAAACGTGGGAAGCTCAACCCGCGATACATTGGTCCTTTTGAAATCTTGGAGCGTGTTGGACCCGTTGCTTACCGTTTGGATCTTCCAACTCAATTGAGCTCCGTTCATCCTACTTTTCATGTATCGAATTTGAAGAAGTGTCTTGCTGAACCAGAACATGTCATACCATTGGAGGAACTTACAATTGACGACAAACTCCACTTTGTGGAAGAGCCTGTCGAGATTATGGATCGTGAGGTCAAGACTTTGAAACACAATAAGATTCCGATCGTCCGAGTTCGATGGAATGCCAAACGAGGACCTTAGTTTACCTGGGAACGAGAGGATCAAATGATGCAGAAGTATCCTCACCTTTTCCCGACTCCTCCATCTACCCCAGCTTAAAATTTCGGGACGAAATTTTCTTTAACAGGTGGGTAATGTAACGACCCTGGATTTTCCAACGTTTAATTAATAATATTTATTATTAATGCTTGTGATTTAATAAATGTATTTTTATGCATTTACTTGTTACCGTACATGACTTTACATGGCCCGAATCATCTTTGTGACACACGTACATTACACGAATAATATTTTCAAATATTATTTACATTCATGATTAATTTTTATTAATCATTTCTAATTAACCAAGGTTACTAGTTAATTACTTGGGCTTTGTTTATTTAATTGTTACTTACTTACATACTTGGGCTTTATAAATGTACATGGACTTAGAAGCCCACCCTACACACTTAATGGACTATTTAACCCATCTTTCATGTAAGTATTACATTTAAGGCTTAACAAGATTAATTACCTTGTAAGGAGACTAGTTACTTATACAATTACACATCTTTACCATGCAAGCTTGCTTTATTACCATTTTTAGATGGCATATTCACCAATACATGCATGTAACTAGTGGGCTTTTCCCTTCCCCTTTTGCTCCTTGAAACCGTCCCCTTTAGGTGGGTAAAGGGAGGTTTTGTTGTCATTTTTTTTTGATTACTTATTCTCTAGTATCATTTCATTTTTACACACACTAGTTACTTGCACTTTCATTTACTCTTCATTCTCTCCTAAACTTGTAAGTTACAAGGCTTCTTTTCCTCTCCTTCTTCTTGTAAAAACCGTAACATATTCATACATCGTCATCATCTTTTACTTGTTGAAGTTACTTGTTGTTTGTTGATTGTTTACTTACTAGTTGTAAGAATCAAACTTCCTAGTTTATTCTTCATATTATCTTGTCATTTCAAGAACAAACAAGAACCTAAACTTTCTAGTTTATGGTTGTACATTTAATGTTTTAAAGAAAGAAAGTTCATGAGTTGTAAAATCATTACTTGTGTTCATGTTTGTAAACTTAAGGTTTACTTTCTTAAATATCAAAGCCTTGGCTTGAATCTTTAAAAGTATGAACAACCATAAACTTATTACTTGTTTATTTAGTTTATCTCTTCATATTATGCACTTTTGAATTCGTGATTTTAGTCTTAACGATCAAGTATTACAAGTTAATCTTGATCTCATATTTCTTGAAACTAAAAGTTAACTTTATAAGTTCAAGAACATGGAAGTATAACTTTCTAGTTATAACTTCATATACTTATGTTGGATCTAAGTTTATATGGCTTATGGTCTTCTATTTTTGTTGTAAACAAGGGCTTATGAGCTTACATACACTTTACAAGATGAGAATCTAAGTTTCATAACTTATGGTTTCATTAAAGTAAAGATTCAAGTGTTATGACTTAGGATTTAACTTAGGAATTTTAGATCTAGACTTTTGGGTCTTAGATCTTCAAGATCTTACTAAGAACTATGTTCTACAACTTAAGATCTTGATTAGTTAGTTTACTTTCAAGTTTGTAGCTTAATATTACTTTTAGAGTTCATGTATGTGTCGGATCTAAGATCTTGATGTAACTTTGGTTCATCAAACTACATACAACTCTTAAGTGAGTTGTGCAACTTATCTTAGACTTACACTAGTGTTATTATGGTCAAAACTTGGCTAAGATGATACAAACCCATCAACGAGTTGTACACTTGAAGCTATACGCATCAAGGATGAGAACCGTGATGAGCATCGAGCACCAAGAACCCACTGGAACACTAAACCTACTATTTTCGGGTCTGATCAGATTACCTGTGTAGTGACCCGAACTTTTCCATGTTTATATATATATTAAATGAAATTGTTATTTACATGATTAAGTGTTTCCAACATGTTAAGCAATCAAACTTGTTAAGACTTGATTAATTGAAATAGGTTTCATATAGAAAATTGACCACCCAAGTTGACCGGTGATTCACGAACGTTAAAACTTGTAAAAACTATACGATGACATATATATGGTTATATATATAGTTAACATGATTTTATTATAAGTATGTATCTTATTAGGTATTTTAACAATGAGTTATATACATAAAAATGAGACTATTAATTTAAGAAACTCGAAAACGATATATATAACGATTATCGTTATAACAACGTCTTACTAGGTACATATGAATCATATTAAGATATTGATACACTTGGTTAATTATGTTAAATGATAAGTAAATATATTATTAAGGGTATTAACAATGAAATACATATGTAAAAATAAGACTACTAACTTAATGATTTCGAAACGAGACATATATGTAACGATTATCGTTGTAACGACATTTAACTGTATATATATCATACTAAGATATATTATATATCATAATATCATGATAATATAACAATTTAACATCTCATTTGTTATAATAAATAATGGGTTAACAACATTCAATAAGATCGTTAACCTAAAGGTTTCAAAACAACATTTACATGTAACGACTAACGATGACTTAACGACTCAGTTAAAATGTATATACATGTAGTGTTTTAATATGTATTCATACACTTTTGAAAGACTTAAAGACACTTATCAAAATACTTCTACTTAACAAAAATGCTTACAATTACATCCTCGTTCAGTTTCATCAACAATTCTACTCGTATGCACCCGTATTCGTACTCGTACAATACACAGATTTTAGATGTATGTACTATTGGTATATACACTCCAATGATCAGCTCTTAGCAGCCCATGTGAGCTACCTAACACATGTGGGAACCATCATTTGGAAACTAGCATGAAATATCTCATAAAATTACAAAAATATGAGTAATCATTCATGACTTATTTACATGAAAACAAAATTACATATCCTTTATATCTAATCCATACACCAACGACCAAAAACACCTACAAATACTTTCATTCTTCAATTTTCTTCATCTAATTGATCTCTCTCAAGTTCTATCTTCAAGTTCTAAGTGTTCTTCATAAATTCCAAAAGTTCTAGTTTTATAAAATCAAGAATACTTCCAAGATTGCAAGTTTACTTCCAAGTTTTCTAAATCCATTCCAAGTAATCATCCAAGATCAAGAAACCTGTGTTACTTACAGTAGGTTATCTTTCTAATACAAGGTAATAATCATATTCAAACTTTAATTCAATTTCTATAACTATAACAATCTTATTTCGAGTGGAAATCTTACTTGAAATTGTTTTCGTGTCATGATTCTGCTTCAAGAACTTTCAAGCCATCCAAGGATCCTTTGAAGCTAGATCTATTTTTCTCATTTCCAGTAGGTTTATCTAAGGAACTTGAGGTAGTAATGATGTTCATAACATCATTCGATTCATACATATAAAGCTATCTTATTCGAAGGTTTAAACTTGTAATCACTAGAACATAGTTTAGTTAATTCTAAACTTGTTCACAAATAAACGTTAATCCTTCTAACTTGACTTTTAAAATCAACTAAACACATATTCTATATCTATATGATATGATAACTTAATGATTTAAAACCTGGAAACACGAAAAACACCGTAAAACCGGATTTACACCATCGTAGTAACACCGCGGGCTGTTTTGGGTTAGTTAATTAAAAACTATGATAAACTTTGATTTAAAAGTTGTTATTCTGGGAAAATGATTTTTATTATGAACATGAAACTATATCCAAAAATTATGGTTAAACTCAAAGTGGAAGTATGTTTTCTAAAATGGTCATCTAGACGTCGTTCTTTCGACTGAAATGACTACCTTTACAAAAATGACTTGTAACTTATTTTTCTGACTATAAACCTATACTTTTTCTGTTTAGATTCATAAAATAGAGTTCAATATGAAACCATAGCAATTTGATTCACTCAAAACGGATTTAAAATGAAGAAGTTATGGGTAAAACAAGATTGGATAATTTTTCTCATTTTAGCTACGTGAAAATTGGTAACAAATCTATTCCAACCATAACTTAATCAACTTGTATTGTATATTATGTAATCTTGAGATACCATAGACACGTATACAATGTTTCGACCTATCATGTCAACACATCTATATATATTTCGGAACAACCATAGACACTCTATATGTGAATGTTGGAGTTAGCTATACAGGGTTGAGGTTGATTCCAAAATATATATAGTTTGAGTTGTGATCAATACTGAGATACGTATACACTGGGTCGTGGATTGATTCAAGATAATATTTATCGATTTATTTCTGTACATCTAACTGTGGACAACTAGTTGTACATTACTAACGAGGACAACTGACTTAATAAACTTAAAACATCAAAATATATTAAAAGTGTTGTAAATATATTTTGAACATACTTTGATATATATGTATATATTGTTATAGGTTCGTGAATCAACCAGTGGCCAAGTCTTACTTCCCAACGAAGTAAAAATCTGTGAAAGTGAGTTATAGTCCCACTTTTCAAATCTAATATTTTTGGGATGAGAATACATGCAGGTTTTATAAATGATTTACAAATTAGACACAAGTACGTGAAACTACATTCTATGGTTGAATTATCGAAATCGAATATGCCCCTTTTTATTAAGTCTGGTAATCTAAGAATTAGGGAACAGACACCCTAATTGACGCGAATCCTAAAGATAGATCTGTTGGGCCTAACAAACCCCATCCAAAGTACCGGATGCTTTAGTACTTTGAAATTTATATCATATCCGAAGGGTATCCCGGAATGATGGGGATATTCTTATATATGCATCTTGTTAATGTCGGTTACCAGGTGTTCACCATATGAACGATTTTTATCTCTATGTATGGGATGTGTATTGAAATATGAAATCTTGTGGTCTATTGTTACGATTTGATATATATAGGTTAAACCTATAACTCACCAACATTTTTGTTGACGTTTAAAGCATGTTTATTCTCAGGTGAATACTAAGAGCTTCCGCTGTTGCATACTAAAATAAGGACAAGATTTGGAGTCCATGTTTGTATGATATTGTGTAAAAACTGCATTCAAGAAACTGATTTCGATGTAACATATTTGTATTGTAAACCATTATGTAATGGTCGTGTGTAAACATGATATTTTAGATTATCATTATTTGATAATCTACGTAAAGCTTTTTAAACCTTTATTTATGAAATAAAGGTTTTGGTTTGTTTTAAAAATGAATGCAGTCTTTGAAAAACGTCTCATATAGAGGTCAAAACCTCGCAACGAAATCAATTAATATGGAACGTTTTTAATCAATAAGAACGGGACATTTCAGTTGGTATCCGAGCGTTGGTCTTAGAGAACCAAAAATTTGCATTAGTGTGTCTTATCGAGTTTGTTAGGATGCATTAGTGAGTCTGGACTTCGACCGTGTTTTCTTTAAAAATGATTTCTTAACATTTTTGTTGGAAACTATATATTATTAACATGTATATATTATGTGATATATTAATCTCTTAACATGTTTGATATTGTGTGATAGATGTCTACCTCTAGCACAAATCCCATTGACTCACCTAATAATAACGAAGAGTCGAATATATATTGGACTGATTCACAAGTTCCCGAAGAAGAACCCGAAGCCCTTAAGTTGTAACAATGACCCAGGAACCTCTAAACCACCAGGTTTTTCTAAACCGTTGTGGAAAACGACAGCTCGTATTAGGGGAACATCATATATCCCTAGAAACTTGGCAAAACGAACCAAAATCGAAGAAGAAGAAACGAGCGAGTCGGAATAAGATAGTTGTATTCGTGTGGTGTAATATATGTAATATAGTGTGCTTATGCTTTATGATATATGTAAAAATTGCTTGTATTAATAAGTATTTTTTTTTATGAATCTAATTCTTGTCTATTTTACAGTATAAAAACACAAAATGGATAGACAACCCAATATTTTAAGAGACCTAACCGGAGACATGATTGATGAAATCTTGTCTAGAGTCGGTCAGAATTCTTCGGCACAACTATTTACGGCGAAATCAGTTTGTAAGACATTCGAAGAACGTTCCAAGAATGTATTGGTTTATAAGAGACTTTCGTTTGAAATATGGGGGATATCACATTGGGAAACCCATAAGTTACGATGTGTTTACTTTGACGCATATATTGCGGGGAACCCAAATGCTATTTTACGCAACGGGTTAAGAAATTATTTTGACTCAATGTATCCGAATATAGGACTTCATGATTTAGAAAAAGCGGCTAACATGCAACATAAAGAAGCATGCTATGCTTACGGGTTAGTAATGATCGCTTCTCACCAAAGTGAGAAAAAGAACATCGGGCTACAACTATTAAACAAAACGTTCCCACAAGTGACGGAGTCGGTAATTGGGGTAAGAAATGAGGTTTTTAGGTTATTACGAGACTGTTGGTCATTACGTAACCCTCGTCCCTTTGAGGACGTTACAACACACTGTCTTATCAACGGCCATAATGGTTATGTTCCACAAGACCAAGGATGGGAAGTAGTCCTAGTAAAACCAGAATGCATGACTTGTTTCTGGACGTATGAATTACGTGTTTTTATTGCCTTTGCTGAACGACTTGTGTACTAGCTAGAATTATCTTCACAACTATCTTGTATCAAAGTTATTGTGTGCTATATTTCATGCTTTATGTAAAACAAGCGGTATTGTAAGTTTGTAAAATATTGTATAAAAGTTTGAACACGAAATATTATTATAATCAGTTTTTCATATAGAATTGTAGTAGTTGAATTGTATATTAGCTACTAAGTATGAACTTAACGGGTAGGTACTACCCGAATTTAAACTTATAAAACACTAATATGAAGAAAAAGCTTTTATAAATGAGTTCATATTATGCTACGAAATACTATTAACTACTCTTAATATTCTGTATGATTAACTTGTTCCATTTGACTATTTTGAAGGAAATGGCACCGACTACTCGACACACCGTGAATATGAATGAAGAGGAATTCCGTACTTTTCTAGCTTCAAACATAGCCGCAGTACAGGCTGCGCTACATACCAACAATAACCTTGGATCTAACAGTACAGGAAATCGTGTAGGATGCACCTACAAAGAATTCACTGCCTGCAAACCTTTGGAATTTGATGGAACCGAAGGACCGATCGGATTGAAACGGTGGACCGAGAAGGTCGAATCGGTGTTTGCCATAAGTAAGTGTACTGAAGAGGACAAAGTGAAGTACGCTACGCATACCTTCACAGGTTCTGCGTTAACATGGTGGAATACCTATCTAGAGCAAGTGGGACAAGATGATGCGTACGCACTACCGTGGTCAGCATTCAAGCACTTGATGAACGAGAAGTACCGTCCCAGAACCGTGGTTAATAAGCTCAAGACAGAACTTAGAGGGTTACGAACCCAAGGATTTGATATTACCACGTACGAAAGATGATTCACAGAATTGTGCCTATTGTGTCCGGGAGCGTTCGAAGATGAGGAAGAGAAGATCGACGCGTTTGTGAAAGGATTACGGAAAGAATCCAAGAAGATATAAGTTCACACGAGCCCGCCTCCATACAACAGGCATGTAGAATGGCTCACAAACTAGTGAACCAGATTGAGGAAAGAATTAAAGAACAGACGGCTGAAGAGGCCAATGTAAAGCAAGTCAAAAGAAAGTGGGAGGAAAACGGTGATAAGAATCACCAATACAACAACAACAGCAATTACAATAATAATCGCAACAATTATCCCAACAATCGCAACATCAATCGCAACTACAACAAACGGCGCAACAACAACAACAACAACAACAACAGCAACTACAACAATCATACCAACAACAATAACAACCGCAACAACAACAACAATCAGAAGCAGCTATGCCAAAGGTGTGAAAAGTATCACTCGGGGTTCTGCATCAAATTTTGCAACAAGTGTAAAAGAAATGGTCATAGCGCGGCAAAGTGTGAGGTCTACGGACCAGGGGTTAACAGAACGAAAGGAACAAATGGTGTCGGAACGAGTAATGGCGGAGCAAGTAGTGTTGGAGCAAGTTATGCCAATGAAGTTTGTTATAAATGTGGAAAACCAGGCCACATTATTAGAAATTGTCCAAACTAGGAGAACACGAATGGACAAGGCCGCAGAAGAGTTTTCAATATTAATGCGGCAGAGGCACAGGAAGACCCGGATCTTGTTACGGGTATGTTTCTTATTGACAATAAATCTGCTTACGTTTTATTTGATTCGGGTGAGGATAGAAGCTATATGAGTAGAGATTTTTGTGCTAAATCAAGTTGTCCATTGACGCCGTTGGATAGTAAATTTTACTCGAATTAGCAAATGATAAATTAATTTCAGCAGATAATATATGCCAGAATCGAGAAATTAAACTGGGTAGCAAAATATTTAAGATTGATTTGATACCAGTAGAGTTAGGGAGTTTTGATGTAATAGTTGGCATGGACTGGCTGAAGAAGGTGAAAGCAGAGATCGTATGTTATAAAAATGAAATTCGCATTGTACGAGAAGAAGGAGAACCCTTAATGGTGTACGGAGAAAAGGGCAACATGAAGCTACATCTTATTAGTAATTTGAAGGCACAAAAACTAATAAGAAAAGGTTGCTATGCTGTTCTAGCACACGTCGAGAAAGTACAAACTGAAGAAAAGAGCATCAATGATGTTCCCGTCGCAAAAGAATTTCCCGATGTATTTCCGAAAGAATTACTGTCACGACCCGGAAAATTTCGACTAATTTTAAACCAAACTCTTGATACGATTTAATATTTTGACACGATAAGAAGAGAAGCTGTTAGGTTGAGTCTCAAAATTTTGAACTGTTTCATATGTTCATTTAACCTTTAACTGATCTCGACGATTCACGAACAACTATTTGTAAATAGGTATGTATATATTTAAATAAATATATATATGAATTGAAATATAATTTATGATGTAATTGTTAGAAATTAATTATGTAAAAATAATTTGCATGTATTAAATATAAAGACAAGTTAAGAATATAGTTATCATAATAACCTTATCATTTCTTTCATTATTAATATTAATATCAATATCAAAATTAGTTTTATGAATATATTATAATTGTAATTTAATTATTACCAGGTGATATTATTATTTACCAAATATTATTATTAATTCCTTTATTAAAAATATTATTGTTATTAGTAATATTATTATTAGCCTTACTATAATTGTACCAATTAATTTCTAAAATTTACGAATTAAATATAGATATATATATATTAGGAAATCTGTATTATTTTTATTTAAGATTATTATATAATTATAATTATTAATTATTAATTATTAATTGATAATATTCATAAAAATAAATTGTATAGCATGACTTAAGATCAGAAACCAGTTGAAGTCGTTATTTAACTATAGATAATTAATTCTTTGTACAAATCAGAGTATTAGACACTAATGTGAATCCAAAATCTGTTAACTGTCTAGATCAAATGTTTTCTTTTTCCTCTGCTTACTATTCGTCCGTGATAATTGAGATTGGGATTTTGTAGTACTTTTTCTATCTATCTTAATTTTTATCCTTATTTAATACATGTGCATAAAAGATGTATATTTATATACATATACATATGTTGAATCCTTATCTCCCTCATGTCACCTAGTTCACCATCGTCTCCTCATCACCGTCATGAACCCTCAACCATCTTCCACCATCATCCCTGCTGCAACCGCATAATCATCAACACATAATCTCAACAAGAACTCTATCATCGAGACACCTAAAACCACTATTCCATCGATGAACCATCACCACCTCGGTTTTCTTTTATATTAATCACAATAAAGCACACACAAATCAAACTCACCTCACACTCACTTAGATCGACCACCTTATATCACCACCATGTCAACCACCGTGGGCTACAAATCGCCACCACCTCCTGTTACCATGGACAACACAACACCACTTTGCAAACAACCACTTCATCATCACTGTCCTCAATTCGAACCACCACTCCACTACTATGTTAATCACTTGCTAATGCAGTCCCGTACCCATTTCTTTCTCTGATCCGATTAAACCCACTCGAGAACATCCAACCACGCTATAATTCGAACCTCTTGAAGTTTCTACGGGTTCCTATTCCTTTCTAATGATGATCATGAAATAACCACATCACCATATCATCCTCACACCACGATTCACTTAACCACCTACAACCGGCCACCCTTTTACCACCTTAAACCACAACAATAACCGAGAACCATAAACAACCACCTTTACCATAAAGCTCAGGACAAACACCCCGTTCTATTGTTACTATTAATCTGTTTTTGGATCATTCTATTAACACCAACACTAAACAAACAGTGAACCTATTAAATTACTGAAATTTGTTGCTGCAAGTTTTACAACCGACACCTCTTATATCTTCTACTACTGTTCGAACGATCCCCACACACCACCCATCTAAAATCCACTCCACCATTGCTAATCACCACAATCACCATCACCTTCAACAATCTTCACCTTACATCACGAAACCACCATCCTATCAAAACCGCCACCTGCAACCATAATTAGCTAACACTGCTACGTTGCTATTTTGTTTCAGGTTCGATCAAGGAATACAACCACCACAGACGCCACCCTCAATCCATCAACCACTTTCTCTCTCTCTTCTCGAACCACCATGACAAACCACCGAGGATCATCACCCATTTAACCACCAACACCATCACTATATATTTGAGTTTCACATCTAGAAATCATCGACAGATACTGCTGATTGTTCCTGTGTTTGTTGCTGTTAAATGATTACATTAGGATGATGGGATTTAATAACTAATCTGGTGGGACAAGGCAAATTATGGCCAATATTTTCTATTCCCACTTGCCAACTTGCTGCCCAATTTTAGGATATAGAAATAGGTTTGTTCGGTTGATTGGGCCATGTAAATTGGTATGGCCGAACACGTGGTAATAGTATTAGGCAACTTTGCGTATTCTGTCTATTTATGGTGGTCGACATGTATAAAAAAAATAATAAAACAAAATAAAATAAAATAATAAGAAAGCAAAACATGCTTGAAACCACCGAATGAATTGTATGATAGAGAATTGTGGGGACATGTTTAAACGAATCCTAGATGAATTAGGTAGTAGTGTTATCAAATTGGTACCTTTGTTGTAGTGGTAGGGTAAGATTATGATTATAATTATGAAAGTGCCAAATGATGTCCATGATGATGATGGCGGTTAGGATTAGAAAACGATTGAAGTATTATAGAATGATGGAGTGTGACGTGATTCTTCATGTAATGTAAGTGATGATGCGATGATGATGATTAAAGAATCAAAGTGGCTCATTATTTGACTGTTACCAGGAAACCGAATATGTTACGATTTATAAGTCAAATGAATTGGGTCACTAAGCTTTAATGTTGGGCTGTTTTGTTAGTTGGGTCATGAAATTGTTAGTGGGCCGAATTCTATTTTATTAGTGGGCTGAGATAGATAGAACGCGTTATATATATAAATGGGTTATGATTTAATTCAGAAACACTGACATGGCGTAATGGTTTGAGTGGTTAGAGGGTTAGCGGGAGATCTCGTGGGTTCGAGCCCAAGCACGGGCATTTATTTTTAGAAAAAGCTTAAAGGTAGTTTTCAATATTATTATTATTATTATTATGATTATTACTATTATCATTATGAACATAAGAATTATTATTATTAAAAATTATTATCATTATTATTATCATCATTATTTTTATTACTAGTATTATCATTATTATTATTATTTTTATAACAAATAAATATTATGCATATAAAATTTTACTTATAATAATATTACTTATAATAAACATATTTTTATATAAACATTCATATATAACAAATGATGTATTTTTAATATAATATTAATCATATATAAATATTAATATAACTATATAAATATTAGTCATTTTTAAAGATACATACAAATTAAATGTATATAATATATAATTTAATATATATATAAAATTTGTTCGATAACTATTTTGTGTTAATATATATATATAAATGATATAGGTTCGTGAATAAGAGGCCAACCCTATACTTGTTCAATGTTGTCATATGTATTTTTACTACAAAATACAGTATGGTGAGTTTCATTTGCTCCCTTTTTAATTACTTTTGTAATATATATTTTTGGGCTGAGAATACATGCGCTGCTTTTATAAATGTTTACGAAATAGACACAAGTACTTAAAAATATATTCTACGTTGAGTTGTACCACTGGCATACTTCCCTGTAGCTTGGTAACTACTATTTACATGCGGTATTGTAAACGCGAATCCTGTTGATAGATCTATCGGGCCTGACAACCCCAACCGGACTGGACGACCAGTATTCAACGGTTGCACAGTACTTCGTTTCGGTGACTACACTTGGTACGGTGTAGTGAGATTTCATAATAAAGGGAATATGCGACGTGATTAAATGTTAAGTATGGTTACCAAGTGCTCAACCACTTAGAATGCTTTACATACACTTGCGAGTGTATTATGTTTATAAATAATGAAATCTTGTGGTCTATTAATATATTGAAAAGATTGTTATGATAAACCTATGAACTCACCAACCTTTTGGTTGATACTTTTAAGCATGTTTATTCTCAGGTACGAATTAAGTCTTCCGCTGTGCATTTGCTCAATTGAAAGATATTATTTGGAGTCATTCATGGCATATTTAGATCGGTACCTCGCAATGGGACCAAATGATGAAGACTTCGTCCAGGTAGATAAGAACGGGTCTTTACAGGTGGTATCAGAGCGGTGGTCGTAGCGAACCAGGTCTTGCATTAGTGTGTCTAACTAGGAGTTGTTAGGATACATTAATGAGTCTGGACTTCGACCTAGTAGTTGTTAGGTTATATTAATGAGTCTAGACTTGAACCTGGTCTGCATGTTAAGAGTTTTTTCTTACCACCATTTGTCGAAAAATATCTACTTATCATTGTCGGTCTCGACACGTCTTATTTCATTTAATGCATAGATGGTGTACAGACAAATTCATATCCCATCACATTAAATATTGTCTGACACGTTTCCTTGATTCTCTCCGTAATCTACGAGATCTTCTGTACTATACATAGATATTCTATGTAATTAGAATATCATCCGATATCCGAAATTCATTTCATACCAAAAACTCTTTATCTAACTGAGCAAAATGGAACTCACCACTAGTTCAAGCCTCTCGGATTCCGATATGGAGTCCCACTCTAGCACCGAAAGCAGTATGACAAGAATGGACCAACCAATTCATCTGATGGGTTCGTAGTCGACTGAATCACTGGAGGCAAGAAGAAGGTGATCCTTTCCACTAACCAAATTCACATCTTGGCGAAGAACCTGAAGCACTTACCGGCGAACCAGTCCGAAACATCATTTTCACACTCATTTCCTGAATATCTCGTCATGATTATATTCTATCTTAAATTCTAAACCTTATTCATCCGCTCGTTCCGACCTACAATCATCTCGGAATAATAGAAGAAGACAACGAGCTTCGCGCTCGAGTAGTGACTTTGGAGAATATAGTGTAAAACTTAACAGCTCCAACAACATCACCGGCACCAACAGTACCACCAACAACCCAAGTTTCAACATCACATGCCTCAACATCTCATTCTGTACCTCTAACATAATCATCGTTCTACGTATCGTTCTATCTACTTTATCTTCGTTCTACATATTGTTCTACATTGATTATCTTCGCTCGACATGGCGATTATGTAATTTCTAAAGTTTTAGAGATTATGTAATCTAGTACTAATGATAAATCAAATGAGTTTAATATCTTATTGACTCATTAAATCCATGATTACATCTGCAGAAAATATATATGCAAGTATATTTTCATAAAGATTGTAATTAAAAATTCTTTTGTACAAACTGTTAATGGTGAAAATATTTTAACGGGTAGGTAATACCCGAGGAATATTTAGATTTCACATTAATAAGTTACACTGTACATTCTTCGAATCTGATTCAACAATCATTTACTATCCTACTTACATCCACCAATATACGTATCCGTTCACCGCAGAATAACCCTTTTCATTCAATTTCATAACTGGATTTTGACTTATCAAAATCTAGCAAGTGGCATAATGAAGAAAACATTGGATAAAATAAAATTTGTTAGAAACAAACGAATTAACTAATTGAAATTTTGTTAAGAATCCACGCTAACTGTTCCAGCTAACTGTTCCTAGCTAACTGATTACATTTTATTTATCGCAATTTAATTATCGCAATTTTATTTATCGTCATTTAATTTCTGTTATTTACTTTTACGCACTTTAAATAACGGGACACGTATACAAGGTTTCGACATATCATATTGACCCATCTATATATCTATCTTGGAACAACCATAGACACTCTATATGCAAATGACGGAGTTAGCTATACAGGGTTGAGGTTGATTCCAAAATATATATATAGTTTGAGTTGTGATCAATACTGAGATCGGTACACGGGTCACGATACGTATTAATTAATTCAAATGTTATATTAAACTATATATGAACTATTGGATTACTAACTTTGGACAATTAAAATGAATTAAAATATCGATTATAACATATGAAACTAAACAATTCTTCAAGTTTGTCACTTGATTTCATCTTAAACCTTATTTGTATCCTGACGATTACAATCTGCGCTCAAACCTTTTATGATTCTTGAAAACACCTCAACCGAGAGGATGAACCAACCACACTTCATTTACGGAAGAAAAGATTTATGCATATAGTTATGTACCTGAAAACACTCGGAACCTGAGTAAACGTTTAAAATATGTCTGTGCTAACTCCTTTGGTGTTGTTATTACCGAAAATGACTTTGCAATCCCTTTTCAAGGTAGCAAATTTTGTCACAGCTCCAGCAAGTCAACTTCGACTTTTCGTTCGAAACAATCTTATTATAACTTTGATATATATGCAAGCTCTTTTATTGTTACCGGAGAGCCTTTTATATTCCCCCATATTACCAGCAGATGTACAAGCAACCTCGTTGCACCTTGGTTTAAATCTCTCTGACAAATCACTATATTTATCTATTGAAGTCTTATCATGAACTCATCGGCATCTTGTAACGATAATTACCATACCAAATACCGGGGGGCATCAATCGATAATCTCGAATTCCTCAGCGATTCTACGACAACAATTATATATATATATATAAGTATATATATATATATATATATATATATATATATATATATATATATCCTGGATTTACAAATCTTCAATTCTGAATTTCTGAAAAGCGCTTTAGTCTATGAATCAGTTTTTCTGAGTTTTGAAAAAGCTGATGAAATTTTTAGCGAATACCTTACTCCTTATTTATTCTAAATCCTTGCGGATGAATTTCTTCATCATCTTCTGATCTTAAATATTTTAAATTTTAAGATACCAGCGTATCTTTAGTTATAAATATCTTCGATATTCCTGAGGATACCTTCACATCTATTCTTGTCCGAAATTATTTATCTATTCGTGCTATCTATATTACATCATAAAGGAAACTGTTTCAGTTTCTATATTCTGAAACCATCGAGTTAAAATTATGAATGAATTTCCTAGAGAAGTGTTGGGAATTGAAGCATGAGTTAGTATAATATAATGACGTCAGGCCAACGTGGTCATATTACAGTAAGTCATGCTGAGTTTCTAATGGAACGTGATAAAGGTTCATAGATCGCACCCTCATCATGTTCCATGTTACATAACTCTTTCATTCTACTTAATTTCTAAGCATATCACGGAAATATTTCTTTGATATTTCTGTTCTTCCGTAATTCCAACAGTCTGCTAATAAATCGTGCTATTACATTTACTTATGATAAGAAGATTTCCTTAAATTCCTTGAATTTCGAAAATCAACCGTGACTACGTCAAAAGTTAAATCTCTATCTCAATCTTTTGTGACAGCTTCACTCGTACGCTTCACATAATCGAATCGTTTATCTTAATCAACAAGGATAAAACTTTATTTATCAACTCATATTTGTCATGAAAACGTTTTTATTGTCAGACATGACTACCTCACTCAAATTTCGGGGACGAAATTTCTTTAACGGGTAGGTACTGTCACGATCCGGAAAATTTCGACTAATTTTAAACCAAACTCTTGATACGATTTAATATTTTGACACGATAAGAAGAGAAGCTGTTAGGTTGAGTCTCAAAATTTTGAACTGTTTCATATGTTCATTTAACCTTTAACTGTTCTCGACGATTCACGAACAACTATTTGTAAATAGGTATGTATATATTTAAATAAATATATATATGAATTGAAATATAATTTATGATGTAATTGTTAGAAATTAATTATGTAAAAATAATTTGCATGTATTAAATATAAAGACAAGTTAAGAATATAGTTATCATAATAACCTTATCATTTCTTTCATTATTAATATTAATATCAATATCAAAATTAGTTTTATGAATATATTATAATTGTAATTTAATTATTACCAGGTGATATTATTATTTACCAAATATTATTATTAATTCCTTTGTTAAAAATATTATTGTTATTAGTAATATTATTATTAGCCTTAATATAATTGTACCAATTAATTTCTAAAATTTGCGAATTAAATATAGATATATATATATTAGGAAATCTGTATTATTTTTATTTAAGATTATTATATAATTATAATTATTAATTATTAATTATTAATTGATAATATTCATAAAAATAAATTGTATAGCATGACTTAAGATCAGAAACCAGTTGAAGTCGTTATTTAACTATAGATAATTAATTCTTCGTACAAATCAGAGTATTAGACACTAATATGAATCCAAAATCTGTTAACTGTCTAGATCAAATGTTTTCTTTTTCCTCTGCTTACTATTCATCCGTGATAATTGAGATTGGGATTTTGTAGTACTTTTTCTATCTATCTTAATTTTTATCCTTATTTAATACATGTGCATAAAAGATGTATATTTATATACATATACATATGTTGAATCCTTATCTCCCTCATGTCACCTAGTTCACCATCATCTCCTCATCACCGTCATGAACCCTCAACCATCTTCCACCATCATCCCTGCTGCAACCGCATAATCATCAACACATAATCTCAACAAGAACTCTATCATCGAGACACCTAAAACCACTATTCCATCGATGAACCATCACCACCTCGGTTTTCTTTTATATTAATCACAATAAAGCACACACACAAATCAAACTCACCTCACACTCACTTAGATCGACCACCTTATATCACCACCATGTCAACCACCGTGGGCTACAAATCGCCACCACCTCCTGTTACCATGGACAACACAACACCACTTTGCAAACAACCACTTCATCATCACTGTCCTCCATTCGAACCACCACTCCACTACTATGTTAATCACTTGCTAATGCAGTCCCGTACCCATTTCTTTCTCTGGTCTGATTAAACCCACTCGAGAACATCCAACCACGCTATAATTCGAACCTCTTGATGTTTCTACGGGTTCCTATTCCTTTCGAATGATGATCATGAAATAACCACACCACCATATCATCCTCACACCACGATTCACTTAACCACCTACAACCGGCCACCCTTTTACTACCTTAAACCACAACAATAACCGAGAACCATAAACAACCACCTTTACCATAAACCTCAGGCCAAACACCTCGTTCTATTGTTACTATTAATCTGTTTTTGGATCATTCTATTAACACCAACACTAAACAAACAGTGAACCTATTAAATTACTGCAACTTGTTGCTGCAAGTTTTACAACCGACACCTCTTATGTCTTCTACTACTGTTCGAACGATCCCCACACACCACCCATCTAAAACCCACTCCACCATTGCTAATCACCACAATCACCATCACCTTCAACAACCTTCACCTTACATCACGAAACCACCATCCTATCAAAACCGCCACCTGCAACCATAATTAGCTAACACTGCTACGTTGCTATTTTGTTTCAGGTTCGATCAAGGAATACAACCACCACAGATGCCACCCTCAATCCATCAACCACTTTCTCTCTCTCTTCTCGAACCACCATAACAAACCACCGAGGATCATCACCCATTTAATCACCAACACCATCACTATATATTTGAGTTTCACATCTAGAAATCGTCGACAGATACTGCTGATTATTCCTGTGTTTGTTGCTGTTAAATGATTACATTAGGATGATGGGATTTAATAACTAATCTGGTGGGACAAGGCAAATTATGGCCGATATTTTCTATTCCCACTTGCCAACTTGCTGCCCAATTTTAGGATATAGAAATAGGTTTGTTCGGTTGATTGGGCCACGTAAATTGGTATGGCCGAACACGTGGTAATAGTATTAGGCAACTTTGCGTATTCTGTCTATTTATGGTGGTCGACATGTATAAAAAAAATAATAAAACAAAATAAAATAAAATAATAAGAAAGCAAAACATGCTTGAAACCACCGAATGAATTGTATGATAGAGAATTGTGGGGACATGTTTAAACGAATCCTAGATGAATTAGGTAGTAGTGTTATCAAATTGGTACCTTTGTTGTAGTGGTAGGGTAAGATTATGATTATAATTATGAAAGTGCCAAATGATGTCCATGATGATGATGGCGGTTAGGATTAGAAAATGATTGAAGTATTATAGAATGATGGAGTGTGACGTGATTCTTCATGTAATGTAAGTGATGATGCGATGATGATGATTAAAGAATCAAAGTGGCTCATTATTTGACTGTTACCAGGAAACCGAATATGTTACGATTTATAAGTCAAATGAATTGGGTCACTAAGCTTTAATGTTGGGCTGTTTTGTTAGTTGGGTCATGAAATTGTTAGTGGGCCGAATTCTGTTTTATTAGTGGGCTGAGATAGATAGAACGCGTTATATATATAAATGGGTTATGATTTAATTCATAAACCCTGACATGGCGTAATGGTTTGAGTGGTTAGAGGGTTAGCGGGAGATCTCGTGGGTTCGAGCCCAGGCATGGGCATTTATTTTTAGAAAAAGCTTAAAGGTAGTTTTCAATATTATTATTATTATTATTATGATTATTACTATTATCATTATGAACATAAGAATTATTATTATTAAAAATTATTATCATTATTATTATCATCATTATTTTTATTACTAGTATTATCATTATTATTATTTTTATAACAAATAAATATTATGCATATAAAATTTTACTTATAATAATATTACTTATAATAACCATATTTTTATATAAACATTCATATATAACAAATGACGTATTTTTAATATAATATTAATCATATATAAATATTAATATAACTATATAAATATTAGTCATTTTTAAAGATACATACAAATTAAATGTATATAATATATAATTTAATATATATATAAAATTTGTTCGATAACTATTTTGTGTTAATATATATATAAATGATATAGGTTCGTGAATAAGAGGCCAACCCTATACTTGTTCAATGTTGTCATATGTATTTTTACTACAAAATACAGTATGGTGAGTTTCATTTGCTCCCTTTTTAATTACTTTTGTAATATATATTTTTGGGCTGAGAATACATGCGCTGCTTTTATAAATGTTTACGAAATAGACACAAGTACTTAAAAATATATTCTACGTTGAGTTGTACCACTGGCATACTTCCCTGTAGCTTGGTAACTACTATTTACATGCGGTATTGTAAACGCAAATCCCGTTGATAGATCTATCGGGCCTGACAACCCCAACCGGACTGGACGACCAGTATTCAACGGTTGCACAGTACTTCGTTTCGGTGACTACACTTGGTACGGTGTAGTGAGATTTCATAATAAAGGGAATATGCGACGTGATTAAATGTTAAGTATGGTTACCAAGTGCTCAACCACTTAGAATGCTTTACATACACTTGCGAGTGTATTATGTTTATAAATAATGAAATCTTGTGGTCTATTAATATATTGAAAAGATTGTTATGATAAACCTATGAACTCACCAACCTTTTGGTTGATACTTTTAAGCATGTTTATTCTCAGGTACGAATTAAGTCTTCCGCTGTGCATTTGCTCAATTGAAAGATATTATTTGGAGTCATTCATGGCATATTTAGATCGGTACCTCGCAATGGGACCAAATGATGAAGACTTCGTCCAGGTGGATAAGGACGGGTCTTTACAATTACCGGGACTATCTCCACATCGATCTGTTGAATTTCAAATAGATCTTGTACCAGGAGCTGCACCAATAGCTCGTGCTCCTTACCGACTCGCACCCAGCGAGATGAAAGAACTGCAATGCCAACTGCAAGAACTATTAGAATGTGGTTTCATTCGACCAAGCACATCACCATGGGGAGCTCCTGTTTTGTTTGTCAAGAAGAAGGATGGTACATTTAGGTTGTGTATTGACTATAGAGAGTTGAACAAACTTACCATCAAAAACCGTTATCCACTGCCGAGAATTGACGACTTATTTGATCAACTACAAGGCTCATCGGTTTATTCGAAGATCGATTTACGTTCTGGATATCATCAAATGCGAGTACAGGAGGATGATATTCCAAAAACTGCTTTTAGGACGCGTTATGGTCATTACGAGTTTATGGTTATGCCGTTTGGATTGACTAACGCACCAGCTGTGTTCATGGACCTTATGAACCGAGTGTGTGGGCTATATCTTGACAAGTTTGTCATTGTTTTCATCAATGACATACTTATTTACTCAAAGAATGATCAAGAGCACGAAGAACTTTTGAGAAAAGTGCTAGAAGTATTGAGGAAAGAAAAACTGTACGCTAAGTTTTCAAAGTGTGCATTTTGGTTGGAAGAAGTTCAATTCCTCGGTCACATAGTGAACAAAGAAGGTATCCAGGTGGACCCGGCAAAGATCGAAACCGTTGAAAAGTGGGAAACCCCAAAAACTCCGAAGCATATACGTCAATTTTTAGGATTGGCTGGTTACTATAGAAGATTCATCCAAGATTTCTCCAAAATAGCAAAACCCTTGACTGCATTAACGCATAAAGGGAAGAAATTGGAATGGAAGGATGAACAAGAGAAGGCGTTTCAATTATTGAAGAAAAAGCTAACTACAGCACCTATATTGTCATTGCCTGAAGGGAATGATGATTTTGTGATTTATTGTGACGCATCAAAGCAAGGTCTCGATTGTGTATTAATGCAATGGACGAAGGTGATTGCTTATGCGTCTAGACAATTGAAGATTCACGAGCAAAATTATACGACGCATGATTTGGAATTAGGCACGGTTGTTTTTGCATTAAAGACTTGGAGGCACTACTTATATGGGGTCAAAAGTATTATATATACCGACCACAAAAGTCTTCAACACATATTTAATCAGAAACAACTGAATATGAGGCAGCGTAGGTGGATTGAATTGTTGAATGATTACGACTTTGAGATTCGTTACCACCCGGGGAACGCAAATGTGGTAGCCGACGCCTTGAGCAGAAAGGACAGAGAACCCATTCGAGTAAAATCTATGAATATAATGATTCACACTAACCTTACTACTCAAATAAAGGAGGCGCAACAAGGAGTTTTAAAAGAGGGAAATTTAAAGGATGAAATACCCAAAGGATCGGAGAAGCATCTTTATATTCGGGAAGACGGAACCCGGTATTGGGCTGAAAGAATTTGGGTATCAAAATTTGGAGATATGAGAGAAATGGTACTTAGAGAAGCTCATAAAACCAGATACTCAATACATCCTGGAACGGGGAAGATGTACAAGGATCTTAAGAAACATTTTTCGTGGCCAGGTATGAAAGCCAATATTGCTAAATATGTAGGAGAATGTTTGACGTGTTCTAAGGTCAAAGCTGAACATCAGAAACCATCAGGTCTACTACAACAACCTGAAATCCCGGAATGGAAATGGGAAAACATTACCATGGATTTCATAACTAAATTGCCAAGGACTGCAAGTGGTTATGATACTATTTGGGTAATAGTTGATCGTCTCACCAAGTCAGCACACTTCCTACCAATAAGAGAAGATAACAAGATGGAGAAGTTAGCACGACTGTATTTGAAGGAAGTCGTCTCCAGACATGGAATACCAATCTCTATTATCTCTGATAGGGATGGCAAATTTATTTCAAGATTCTGGCAGACATTACAGCAAGCATTGGGAACTCGTCTAGACATGAGTACTGCCTATCATCCACAAACTGATGGGCAGAGTGAAAGGATGATACAAACGCTTGAAGACATGCTACGAGCTTGTGTTATTGATTTCGGAAACAGTTGGGATCGACATCTACCGTTAGCATAATTTTCCTACAACAACAGCTACCATTCAAGCATTGAGATGGCGCCGTTTGAAGCACTTTATGGTAGAAAGTGCAGGTCTCCGATTTGTTGGAGTGAAGTGGGGGATAGACAGATTACGGGTCCAGAGATAATACAAGAAACTACCAAGAAAATCATCCAAATTCAACAAAGATTGAAAACCGCCCAGAGTCGACAAAAGAGCTACGCGGACAGTAAAAGAAAAGATATAGAGTTTGAAATTGGAGAAATGGTCATGCTTAAGGTTTCGCCTTGGAAAGGCGTTGTTCGATTTGGTAAACGGGGGAAACTAAATCCAAGGTACATTGGACCATTCAAGATTATAGATCATGTCGGACCAGTAGCTTACCAACTGGAGCTACCTCAACAACTCGCGGCTGTACATAACACTTTCCACGTCTCAAATTCGAAGAAATGTTTTGCTAAAGAAGATCTCACTATTCCGTTGGATGAAATCCAAATCAATGAAAAACTTCAATTCATTGAAGAACCCTTCGAAATAATGGATCGTGAGGTTAAGAGACTTAAACAAAACAAGATACCGATTGTTAAGGTTCGATGGAATGCTCGTAGAGGACCCGAGTTCACCTGGGAGCGTGAAGATCAGATGAAGAAGAAATACCCGCATTTATTTCCAGAAGATACGTCAACACCTCCAACTGCTTAAAATTTCGGGACGAAATTTATTTAACGGGTAGGTACTGTAGTGACCCGAACTTTTCCATGTTTATATATATATATTAAATGAAATTGTTATTTACATAATTAAGTGTTTCCAACATGTTAAGCAATCAAACTTGTTAAGACTTGATTAATTGAAATAGGTTTCATATAGACAATTGACCACCCAAGTTGACCGGTGATTCACGAACGTTAAAACTTGTAAAAACTATACGATGACATATATATGGTTATATATATAGTTAACATGATTTTATTATAAGTATGTATCTCATTAGGTATTTTAACAATGAGTTATATACATAAAAATGAGACTATTAATTTAAGAAACTCGAAAACGATATATATAACGATTATCGTTATAACGTCTTACTAGGTACATATGAATCATATTAAGATATTGATACACTTGGTTAATTATGTTAAATGATAAGTAAATATATTATTAAGTGTATTAACAATGAAATACATATGTAAAAATAAGACTACTAACTTAATGATTTCGAAACGAGACATATATGTAACGATTATCGTTGTAACGACATTTAACTGTATATATATCATACTAAGATATATTATATATCATAATATCATGATAATATAACAATTTAACATCTCATTTGTTATAATAAATAATGGGTTAACAACATTCAACAAGATCGTTAACCTAAAGGTTTCAAAACAACATTTACATGTAATGACTAACGATGACTTAACGACTCAGTTAAAATGTATATACATGTAGTGTTTTAATATGTATTCATACACTTTTAAAAGACTTCAAGACACTTATCAAAATACTTCTACTTAACAAAAATTCTTACAATTACATCCTCGTTCAGTTTCATCAACAATTCTACTCGTATGCACCCGTATTCGTAGTCGTACAATACACAGCTTTTAGATGTATGTATTATTGGTATATACACTCCAATGATTAGCTCTTAGCAGCCCATGTGAGTCACCTAACACATGTGGGAACCATCATTTTGCAACTAGCATGAAATATCTCATAAAATTACAAAAATATGAGTAATCATTCATGACTTATTTACATGAAAACAAAATTACATATCCTTTATATCTAATCCATACACCAACGACCAAAAACAAATATAAACACTTTCATTCTTCAATTTTCTTCATCTAATTGATCTCTCTCAAGTTCTATCTTCAAGTTCTAAGTGTTCTTCATAAATTCCAAAAGTTCTAGTTTTATAAAATCAAGAATACTTCCAAGATTGCAAGTTTACTTCCAAGTTTTCTAAATCCATTCCAAGTAATCATCGAAGATCAAGAAACCTTTGTTACTTACAGTAGGTTATCTTTCTAATACAAGGTAATAATCATATTCAAACTTTAATTCAATTTCTATAACTATAACAATCTTATTTCGAGTGGAAATCTTACTTGAAATTGTTTTCGTGTCATGATTCTGCTTCAAGAACTTTCAAGCCATCCAAGGATCTTTTGAAGCTAGATCTATTTTTCTCATTTCCAGTAGGTTTATCCAAGGAACTTGAGGTAGTAATGATGTTCATAACATCATTCGATTCATACATATAAAGCTATCTTATTCGAAGGTTTAAACTTGTAATCACTAGAACATAGTTTAGTTAATTCTAAACTTATTCGCAAATAAAAGTTAATCCTTCTAACTTGACTTTTAAAATCAAATAAACACATATTCTATATCTATATGATTTGCTAACTTAATGATTTAAAACCTGGAAACACGAAAAACACCGTAAAACCGGATTTACGCCGTCGTAGTAACACCGCGGGCTGTTTTGGGTTAGTTAATTAAAAACTATGATAAACTTTGATTTAAAAGTTGTTATTCTGGGAAAATGATTTTTATTATGAACATGAAACTATATCCAAAAATTATGGTTAAACTCAAAGTGGAAGTATGTTTTCTAAAATGGTCATCTAGACGTCGTTCTTTCGACTGAAATGACTACCTTTACAAAAACAACTTTTAACTTATTTTTACAACTATAAACCTATACTTTTTTTGTTTAGATTCATAAAATATAGTTCAATATGAAACCATAGCAATTTGATTCACTCAAAACGGATTTAAAATGAAGAAGTTATGGGTAAAACAAGATTGGATAATTTTTCTCATTTTAGCTACGTGAAAATTGGTAACAAATCTATTCCAACCATAACTTAATCAACTTGTATTGTATATTATGTAATCTTGAGATACCATAGACACGTATACAATGTTTCAACCTATCATGTCGACACATCTATATATATTTCAGAACAACCATAGACACTCTATATGTGAATGTTGGAGTTAGCTATACAGGGTTGAGGTTGATTCCAAAATATATATAGTTTGAGTTGTGATCAATACTGAGATACGTATACACTGGGTCGTGGATTGATTCAAGATAATATTTATCGATTTATTTCTGTACATCTAACTGTGGACAACTAGTTGTAGGTTACTAACGAGGACAGCTGACTTAATAAACTTAAAACATCAAAATATATTAAAAGTGTTGTAAATATATTTTGAACATACTTTGATATATATGTATATATTGTTATAGGTTCGTGAATCAACCAGTGGCCAAGTTTTACTTCCCGACGAAGTAAAAATCTGTGAAAGTGAGTTATAGTCCCACTTTTAAAATCTAACATTTTTGGGATGAGAATACATGCAGGTTTTATAAATGATTTACAAAATAGACACAAGTACGTGAAACTACATTCTATGGTTGAATTATCGAAATCGAATATGCCCCTTTTTATTAAGTCTGGTAATCTAAGAATTAGGGAACAGACACCCTAATTGACGCGAATCCTAAAGATAGATCTATTGGGCCTAACAAACCCCATCCAAAGTACCAGATGCTTTAGTACTTTGAAATTTATATCATATCCGAAGGGTGTCCCGGAATGATGGGGATATTCTTATATATGCATCATGTTTATGTCGGTTATCAGGTGTTCACCATATGAATGATTTTTATCTCTATGTATGGGATGTGTATTGAAATATGAAATCTTGTGGTCTATTATTACGATTTGATATATATAGGTTAAACCTATAACTCACCAACATTTTTGTTGACATTTATAGCATGTTTATTCTCTGGTGAATACTAAGAGCTTCTGCTATTGCATACTAAAATAAGGACAAGATTTGGAGTCCATGTTTGTATGATATTGTGTAAAAACTGCATTCAAGAAACTGATTTCGATGTAACATATTTGTATTGTAAACCATTATGTAATGGTCGTGTGTAAACAGGATATTTTAGATTATCATTATTTGATAATATACGTAAAGCTTTTTAAACCTTTATTTATGAAATAAAGGTTATGGTTTGTTTTAAAAATGAATGCAGTCTTTAAAAAACGTCTCATATAGAGGTCAAAACCTCGCAACGAAATCAATTAAAATGGAATGTTTTTAATCAGTTCCCAAAATAGTTAAAGTAAAAATGGATGCTATAACTCATAGTGGAAAAGTAGTAGTAAAGTTGACTCGAGAAAAGTAACGATTATATATCATACTAAGATATATTATATATCAATACACAAGATTTCATATTTCAATACACATCCCATACATAGAGATAAAAATCATTCATATGGTGAACACCTGGTAACCGACATTAACAAGATGCATATATAAGAATATCCCCATCATTCCGGGACACCCTTCGGATATGATATAAATTTCGAAGTACCAAAGCATCCGGTACTTTGGATGGGGTTTGTTAGGCCCAATAGATCTATCTTTAGGATTCGCGTCAATTAGGGTATCTGTTCCCTAATTCTTAGATTACCAGACTTAATAAAAAGGGGCATATTCGATTTCGATAATTCAACCATAGAATGTAGTTTCACGTACTTGTGTCTATTTTGTAAATCATTTATAAAACCTGCATGTATTCTCATCCCAAAAATATTAGATTTTAAAAGTGGGACTATAACTCACTTTCACAGATTTTTACTTCGTCGGGAAGTAAGACTTGGCCACTGGTTGATTCACGAACCTATAATAATATATACATATATATCAAAGTATGTTCAAAATATATTTACAACACTTTTAATATATTTTGATGTTTTAAGTTTATTAAGTCAGTTGTCCTCGTTAGTAACGTACAACTAGTTGTCCACAGTTAGATGTACAGAAATAAATCGATAAATATTATCTTGAATCAATCCACGATCCAGTGTATACGTATCTCAGTATTGATCACAACTCAAACTATATATATTTTAGAATCAACCTCAACCCTGTATAGCTAACTCCAACATTCACATATAGAGTGTCTATGGTTGTTCCGAAATATATATAGATGTGTCGACATGATAGGTTGAAACATTGTATACGTGTCTATGGTATCTCAAGATTACATAATATACAATACAATTTGATTACGTTATGGTTGGAATAGATTTGTTACCAATTTTCACGTAGCTAAAATGAGAAAAATTATCCAATCTTGTTTTACCCATAACTTCTTCATTTTAAATCCGTTTTGAGTGAATCAAATTGCTATGGTTTCATATTGAACTCTATTTTATGAATCTAAATAGAAAAAGTATAGGTTTATAGTCGGAAAAATAAGTTACAAGTCATTTTTGTAAAGGTAGTCATTTCAGTCGAAAGAACGACGTCTAGATGACCATTTTAGAAAACATACTTCCACTTTGAGTTTAACCATAATTTTTGGATATAGTTTCATGTTCATAATAAAAATCATTTTCTCAGAATAACAACTTTTAAATCAAAGTTTATCATAGTTTTTAATTAACTAACCCAAAACAGCCCGCGGTGTTACTACGACGGCGTAAATCCGGTTTTACGGTGTTTTTCGTGTTTCCAGGTTTTAAATCATTAAGTTAGCATATCATATAGATATAGAACATGTGTTTAGTTGATTTGAAAAGTCAAGTTAGAAGGATTAACTTTTGTTTGCGAACAAGTTTAGAATTAACTAAACTGTGTTCTAGTGATTACAAGTTTAAACCTTCGAATAAGATAGCTTTATATGTATGAATCGAATGATGTTATGAACATCATTACTACCTTAAGTTCCTTGGATAAACCTACTGGAAAAGAGAAAAATGGATCTAGCTTCAACGGATCCTTGGATGGCTCGAAGTTCTTGAAGCAGAATCATGACACGAAAACAAGTTCAGGTAAGATCATCACTTGAAATAAGATTGTTATAGTTATAGAAATTGAACCCAAGTTTGAATATGATTATTACCTTGTATTAGAATGATAACCTACTGTAAGAAACAAAGATTTCTTGAGGTTGGATGATCACCTTACAAGATTGGAAGTGAGCTAGCAAACTTGAAAGTATTCTTGATTTTATGTAACTAGAACTTGTAGAATTTATGAAGAACACTTAGAACTTGAAGATAGAACTTGAGAGAGATCAATTAGATGAAGAAAATTGAAGAATGAAAGTGTTTGTAGGTGTTTTTGGTCGTTGGTGTATGGATTAGATATAAAGGATATGTAATTTTGTTTTCATGTAAATAAGTCATGAATGATTACTCATATTTTTGTAATTTTATGAGATATTTCATGCTAGTTGCCAAATGATGGTTCCCACATGTGTTAGGTGACTCACATGAGCTGCTAAGATCTGATCATTGGAGTGTATATACCAATAGTACATACATCTAAAAGCTGTGTATTGTACGAGTACGAATACGGGTGCATACGAGTAGAATTATTGATGAAACTGAACGAGGATGTAATTGTAAGCATTTTTGTTAAGTAGAAGTATTTTGATAAGTGTATTGAAGTCTTTCAAAAGTGTATAAATACATATTAAAACACTACATGTATATACATTTTAACTGAGTCGTTAAGTCATCGTTAGTCGTTACATGTAAGTGTTGTTTTGAAACCTTTAGGTTAACGATCTTGTTAAATGTTGTTAACCCAATGTTTATAATATCAAATGAGATTTTAAATTATTATATTATCATGATATTATCATGTATGAATATCTCTTAATATGATATATATACATTAAATGTCTTTACAACGATAATCGTTACATATATGTCTCGTTTAAAAATCATTAAGTTAGTAGTCTTGTTTTTACATATGTAGTTTATTGTTAATATACTTAATGATATGTTTACTTATCATAGTATCATGTTAACTATATATATATCCATATATATGTCATCATATAGTTTTTACAAGTTTTAACGTTCGTGAATCACCGGTCAACTTGGGTGGTCAATTGTCTATATGAAACATATTTCAAATAATCAAGTCTTAACAAGTTTGATTGCTTAACATGTTGGAAACATTTAATCATGTAAATATCAATCTCAATTAATATATATAAACATGGAAAAGTTCGGGTCACTACAATACTTGCCGTTATTGCCATGCTACTTACTGTTACACATGATTTAGACTGTCGTAGTTACTTTGCCTAATACGTGCTTGCTTTATGACTTACTGACATGTAAAAAGTTATTTTTCCTTGTTCAGATGTCGGATATCCCACCTGTCATCATTTTGGACAGTGACACAGACTCATCAGCCACCTCACCTGCCATCGTTGCCGATTCTCAGATCCCGTCGTTGACACCCTCCAGTGACTCAGGTGCTTCGTCCTCCGGAGCTAGTAGCCATGCACCCGGCCCAGTGATTACCTCAGATGGCGCCGTAGACCCACCAGAGATTCCAGCTCCACTTGCCCCATTACCTCCGGAGCCACAGCACCATCCCGGTGGTGCTGTGATTCCCACGGAACTTGGGGAAGGTCCAGTCCATAATGAGCATAATCATTGGTGCCGACGCCTTCCTGATGGACGTCTCGTGCCGATCGGACCCACCAGATACTGACAGATGATGGCCGCTCGAGGAGAGCCACCCGTGCAGCCACCCTCAGCCAATCTAGACGACCCATCATCCGTCGATTCTTCATCCGACGACTCATCCTCTGACGAATCTAGTGACGAGGATTCAGATGAGGACCCTGATGATGCAGCTGTACAGCCACCCTCCACCCCGCCGAAGAAGCGGTATCGTTTCGATGGTACCGTCATTCCAGGGATTAATGGAGGTCGACCATTCATTGACGCTCATGGTTGGCGTCGTAGGGTTACCACCCGTAAGCGGCTTGTGCCGTACCCTGCTAATCCTTTTATGCGTAAGCCTTACCGCTTTGCAGCCTCTACTTCTGGAGCCGGACTGTCTGCACCACCAGTTCCACCAGCACCACCCGTATCGACTGCACTGCCTGCCCCACCATCTCCCTCTGTCGAGGAACTGATGAGGGAGGTGGAGATCCTCCGTGATCGGGTAACTGAGCTCGAGGACCAGATGTCCCACGTATTGGACATCCTACACCCACCGTCACCTTAGGCCTTTTGTAGTAGATTTCATTATGTAATCTCATTTATAGTTTTATGTTTCACTTATGTATTGTACGAACCTATGAGGATGTATGCAACTTATTATTAATGAATGGAACTTTGTGTTGTTTAATTCTTGCACGGTATTCTATTTACGTTACTGTGTGATGACTTTGTGGTATCTGAATCTATTTGCGTTACTTAATTAGCATGTATTGTGTTGATTCCATGATGGTTACCATATACTGTATTATTACTATTTGAATGATGGATTTTGACTTGAGTCAAAATTTTTGTTTAGAACATCATGGCCAACGGAAGATCAACACCGACCGCAGCCCAAATCGAGGAAATGATTAATGAACGAGTCGCCGCAGCTTTAGCGGAAATGAACCCCCAAGCTCCACCACTACCGGTTATCCAGCCCATTCGTAATGGGTGCACATACAATAGTAACTATTTCCTGCTAGCCTTTCCAACATTTGATCGATGAAAGGTAATGGAAAGTGATCTTTTCCTGGTGGCGTCATTTAATTTTCTATAATCAATGCAAACACGCCATCCAGTTACAGTCCGAGTAGGAATAAGCTCATCTTTTTCATTTGTGATCACGGTAATGCCACCTTTATTAGGTACTCATTGCACCGAGCTTACCCATGGACTATCAGAGATGGGATAAATTAAACCTGCATCAAGTAGTTTAATTATCTCTTTCTTCACCACATCTTGCATGTTAGGGTTTAGTCTTCGTTGACGTTGCACACAAGGTTTGAAATCATCTTCCATGAGAATTTTGTGTGTACAATATGAAGGACTTATACCCTTGATATCTTGGATCTTCCATGCAATAGCTGGTTTGTGGTCTTTTAACACGGAAATCAATTGAGATTTTTCGTTTTCAGAAAGGGAGGATGAGATGATTACAGGTAATTGAGATTCACCATGCAAATATGCGTATTCCAAATGGTTTGGAAGTGGCTTTAATTCCAATGTTGGTGGTTCTTCAATCGATGATTTGTACCTGTATCTGTCTTCTTCTTTTAGAACTTAAAGTTCTTCTGTTGTCGGTTCGTATTCATTAGCCATGAGTGTAGCTAATAATTCAGCTTCATCAATTGATTCAGTTCCTTCTCCTAAAGAACATTCTGTGACGATCCGGAAATTTCCGACCAAATTTAAACTTAATCTTATATGATTCCGACACGATAAGCAAAGTCTGTAATGTCGAGTCTCGAAAACTTTGGAACTATTTACATGGATACACTTCAATCTTTGACAAACCTCGACGATTCACGGACAATTGTTGCAAATAACTATAAATATATATATATATATATATATATATATATATATATATATATATATATATATATATATATACATACATACATACATACATACATACATACATACATATAAATAAATATAAATGTAGGAATTGGAAATAATAAAAATTTAATCATTTAAATTAAAGATTATTAATATTAAGTATTGTCAATAAGAATTATTGTTATTAATGTTATTATATATATCATAAAATTAATAACATGTAATATTAATATTTAATATAATAAATTTAATTATAAGTTAAACTATAAATTGTTATAGTAATAATATTATTACTTTCAATATTAATATCTATATTAGTATTGTTATATTATTATGAAAATGGATATAAATGAAAAATGTTATATTGTCATTACTAATATTATTGTAATTAGTATTATTATTAGAATCATTAATAATATTATTATTATCGTCATTAATATTATAGTTATTGAGACTTATTAGTAATATTATTATTATTATTATTATTAATTATAAATACTATTGTTACTATTAGTATTTTGATTATTATTATTATTATAATTATTATTTATTAAAATCTTTTATATAAAATAATTCGTAAATCTGGATTTGGAGATAAGAATCAGTCACGTTCCTTTCAAACTTTATTCAATTTAGATTCTTGTCTGAATTTGATAAAAATCAATAACAGTAAACTACGAATTTTGGTAGCCATTGTAATCACAATTTTTTTTATTATTTATTTATTTTTTTACTGATTGAATTTCTTGTCTCAATTTGGTTATACGTCAAAATCAAGTTACAATACAGACAATTAAGGTTACTGCAACAAATATTCGATTTCTCTCCATAAATAACTCTATCATTACAATGCAAATCGAAAACTTAAAACAGAAAACTCAAGGAACCAGTCGTCTCCTCTGTTCAAACCTCATTTTCTAAAAAACTCGATTTTTCAACAAATTACAAAATCTATAAATGCAATCATGTTAGGAATCCTTCCTTTAATCTTTCTGCAAAGTCCCCGATTCCAATTCTTTATATCAAACACAAATTTTCGAGTCAAAGATAGATTGTCAAAAGTCAAACGTTTTGTTCTTGATGAAATCCAGGTTCGTTTTAACCTCTCCAATTAAATTAAGGATTCCAACAGTTTCTGTAAATAATTTAAAAACTATTTCATGTTAAACTCATGATCTAAAAACTCCTTAAAATGAAAATCATTATATATTTTTTTTTAGAAAACTGCGACAGCAGCTTTTGTTCTTGTGGTATTCGTTGTTATTTTTTTTCCCAATCCAATTGATCATAAATAATTGATTCAATGTTAGCTGTTAAATATTAAAACCGATTTTGTAATTGTTAATAAGATTTAGATGGTGTTGAATCGATTGATTTAGTGAAGGAGATGATGAATAAGACTGCAAACAGATACTAGATATAGATATATGATTCGCATTATAAACCAGAAAGACAAGCACATCAGAATGGTTTAGGAGGGTGTCGGGTGAGCGAGTGGTCAAGGGTTCGAGTCCCACTTCGAGCATTTTTTTTAAGTGGAGTCTCTAAGGTAGTTTTTATTATTAATACTATTATTATTGTTATTATTATTATTATTATTATTATTATTATTATTATTATTATTATTATTATTATTATTATTATTATTATTAATCATTATTATTATTGTTGTTATTATTATTGTTATTCATAATATTAATTAATTGTTATCATTACAAGTATTATAGTTATAATTACTATTATCCTTATTATTATTACTAATATAGGTGTATCCATAAAAGTTACCAATTATTAACATTATCAAGTATTATTGATATTATCATTATTATTAGTATGATTATAGTTATAAGTAGGAATATTGTTATTGTTATTATTATTAGTATTATTATTAACGACTAATATATGTACTATCATTATTATTATGTAAAAATAAATACTATGATTAATACTATCATCATTTTGTTATCAAGTAACATCATTAAATATTATTAGTGTTATTATTATTAGTATTAGTAATATTGATATAAGTACTTTTAATGATTAGGATATTATTATTATTATCATTAAGTATCTGAATTATTATTATTAAGTATTACGAACATTAATTATTGTTATTATTATTACTAATGTAAGTATTAGTTATCATTTATTATTATTATCATAACCCTAGTTACAATTATAATTATTATTATCATTATAGTTATTACTAATATTATTATCAGTATAAGAATTAATATTAAGTAATATGATTATTAATATTACCATTATTAATATCAAAAACTACTTTTGAATAGATAAATATTTTGTACATAAAATATACTTGTTACATATATATTATAATTATATTAAAATTTCACATGACAATATATATATATCAAACCTATTAATAATACTTATATAAATACATACAAATAACAAATTATCGATTTTAAATATAACGTTAAATAATTATGTATATAAATATGGATATATTAATATAACTATATAAATATTAACCATTATGAATATATACACAAATTAAACATACATAATATATAAATTAAAGTTATAATAAATAAATTTGTTCAGTTACGATTATATGTTTTAATATATATATACAAATGATATAGGTTCGTGAATCCGAGGTCAACCCTGCATTGTTCAGTTTCGTCGTATGAATATTTTTACTATAAAATATTGGATTGTGAGTTTCATTTGCCTTTTTACCCTTTATATTTTTGGGCTGAGAATACATGCGCAATTTTTATAAATGTTTTACGAAATAGACACAAGTAATCGAAACTACATTATATGGTTGAATGATCGAAGCCGAATATGCCCCTTTTTACTTAGTAACCTAAGAATTAGTAAACCAGTCTACTAATTGACGCGAATCCTAAAGATAGATCTATTGGGCCTAACAAACCCCATCTGTTGTAGCGGATGCTTTAGTACTTCGATGTTGTTTTATCATGTCCGAAGGATTTCCCGAAATGATAGGGGATATTCTTATATGCATCTTGTTAATGTCGGTTACCAGGTGTTCACCATATGAATGATTTTTGTCTCTATGCATGGGACGTATATTTATGAGAACTGGAAATGAAATTCTTGTGGTCTATTAAAATGACGGAAACGAATGTTTATGATAAACTAATGAACTCACCAACCTTTTGGTTGACACTTTAAAGCATGTTTATTCTCAAGTATGAAAGAAATCTTCCACTGCGCATTTGCTCATTTTAGAGATATTACTTGGAGTTATTCATGACATATTTCAAAAGGCGTTGCATTCAAGTCATTGAGTTCATCAAGATTATTATTAAGTCAATTATAGTTGGATATATTATGAAATGGTATGCATGCCGTCAACTTTCGATGAAATGAAAGTTTGTCTTTTAAAAACGAATGCAATGTTTGTAAAATGTATCATATAGAGGTCAAATACCTCGCGATGTAATTATATGTTATTGTATTCGTCCTTATGGATTAGGACGGGTCATCTCACATTCACCTGTTCCTTATAATTCTGGAAATTCTTGTAACAATTCTTGATGTTCATCTATAGTTTGCATATAATAGCATGCATCATCTGCAGATTGAGGTTGTTACATGGCCTTATCAACAGAAAAGGTCACACTCTCGTCATCTATACTTAGAGTCAATTTCTTACCAGACATGTCTATTATTTCTCTAGCCGTGTTTAAGAATGGTCTTCTTAAGATAAGAGGAACTCGAGAATCTTCTTCCATATCCAGAATCACAAAATCTGCTGGGAATACTAAAGTACCAACTTTAACTAGCATATTTTCCATTATCCCTCTAAGATATTTGATTGATCGATCAGCTAGTTGTATGCTCATTCATGTTGGTTTTAACTCTTCAAGGCCTAGTTTAACGTATAATGAATAAGGCATTAAGTTAATACTAGCACCTAAGTCTGCTAATGCCCTTATTGAATCAAGACTACCCATTAAACATGGAATTGTGAAACTTCCGGGGTCGGAGAGTTTTTCGGGTATCTTGTTCAATAATACTGCCGAACATGCATCATTCATTATGACAGCTGAAAGTTCTTCCATTTTCTTTCTGTTTGTGATCGGGTCTTTCAAAAACTTTGCATATCTTGGCATTCCTGAAATTACATCGATAAAAGGAAGATTAACGTTTATTTGTTTGAACATGTCAAGAAACTTTGACTGTTCGGCTTCGAGTCTTTCTTTTCTTTGTTTGCTCAGGTAAGGAAGCGGTGGTTGATATGGTTTAATGTATGGTTTAGGTCGTACTGAACCTTCTGAGATTTCAGCTTGTTATTCATTGGCTTTCTCAATTACTGGTTCAGTCGCCTTCTCTGGTTCTGGTTGTGGTGATGGAACAGGATAATCAGAAATGACTGGTATAACAGGTGGCGTAAGCGTCAAACCACTTCGGGTGGTAATTGCTTTGGCTGCCTCATTTCGAGGGTTGGTATTTGTGTCGCTCGGTAAACTCCCTGGCTTTCTTTCACCAATTAACCTTGCTAGGTTACTTACTTCTTGTTCTAAGTTTTGGATAAAAGCTTGTTGGTGTCTGAATGATTGTGAGTTTTGTTTATTTGTTTGTTTTTGAGATGCAACAAACTGTGCTTGGGATTCCATAAGCTTTGTCATCATTTCCTCCATGTTTGGCTTTTTCTCGTCGGTTTGTGGTGGCTTATTAAGAAAACCGGGTCTTTACTGATTGCTAGGACCTTGTTGGTTATACGAGTTATTTTTGGGCCCATTTGGATTGTAAGGGGTGTTGTAAGGTCGGTTGAAATTATTCCTTAGCGGTTGATAATTATTTTGATAATTATTTACCGACCTTTGGTTCATGTAGGAAACATTCTCACGTTGTTCCATTGTTTGCTCACACCGAAACAATCTTTCGTCAAATGTGGTCCTCCACACTGCTCACAACTAATTCGTATTGAGTGAATATCTTTAGTCATCTTTTCCATTCGTCTCTCGAAAGCATCTATCTTTGCGGAAATGGAATCAAAGTCATGGCTAGAATCGGATCTAGCCACTTTAGATGATCGAAGGATATCTTTTTCCTGGTGCCACTCATGTGAGTGAGAGGTAGTGCTATCAATAATTTTGTGAGCTTCAGTTGCGGTTTTCTTCATAATGGAACCACCAGCTGCTGTGTCGATGTCTTTTCTTGTAGCAACGTCGCATCCTTGGTAGAATATTTGCACTATTTGATAAGTGTCTAAACCATGTTGAGGACATCCTCTCAACAACTTTCCGAATCCTATCCACGTCTCATATAATGTTTCGTTTGGCTTTTGTGCGAACGTAACAATTTCTCCTTGAAGTCTCACGGCTTTAGATGCCGGAAAGAATTGTTTAAGAAATTTCTCAACTAAAACATCCCATGTGTCAATCGCTCCTTCAGGTAACGATTCTAACCAATCTTTGGCTTCTCCCTTTAAAGTCCAGGGAAACAACATGAGATAGATCTGTTCATCCTCAACTTCTATGATTTTAAATGGAGTACAAATCCTATTAAAGGTTCGAAGATGTTCGTTTGGATCTTCTTTTGGCGTACCACTAAATTGGCATTGATTAGTTACCATGTGTAGGATTTGTCCTTTGATTTCATAATCTGGTGCATTAATATCTGTTTGAGTAATGGCATGACGTTGGCCAGTGCGTGTAGCTCTCATTCGATCTTCCATACTTAGAGGTTCCTGATTTTCCATGATTGAAATTGTTGAATCTGAATCACTAGAGGATTCTGATTTAATGGTTTCTTCCTCGACAACCTCTGGTTGAATGATTGGTGGTTCAGGAGTAATGATTAGAGGTTCAGGATCTCTGAATTGTCCTTGAATATCCTTCGGGTGCTCAATGATTGCTTCTGGTTCAAAAGTCGGGTTTTCGGAAAGTTGAATCGGCGAGGACGCACTATTAGATGATGATCTTAACGAAAAGTTTAACTTATTGGGATTAGCTAGACTCCTAGATCGTGTTACGGGTGGTGAACGTAATGGTGATTGTTTCAGTTTGTACATTCATTACCTATCCGTATATCTATTTTTCCTAATTCTATCAATTTCTCAAATAAATATATAAAAATTTTCTACTTTTGCCCACGTCTGAATAGCCAAGCTATTACTACGAAAAAGAAAAAAACGGTATCTACGTATCTAATCGTTGATAGAGTTTTAGAAAAATAATCGAATTTCTTTAGTACGAATGTGATGAGTATAGGCTGTGAGGAGCATAGTCTAGATTACTTAAAATTGTCTAGGAAACTAATCTTAAAACTAAGGCAATTAATACTACGTAAAAACTAAAAACTAAGGAATTCTAAATCTATAGTATTTTTGTAATTTTTTTTTTAAGATTTAAATTTTATGCACTAATTATAATTAACTTAGTTATCTAGATTTAGCCTACAATATTAACTATCTAAACTAATTTATTAAACTAACACTAAATTTATACAAAAACTATAAAGATAACAAAAATAAAATTTACACTTAATGAGTCCAAGTTGATTTTAATTTCTATATTAGTTGTCTAATTTTATTTAATACAAAACCTTTTTTTTTTTTTTTTAGAAACTTGTGCGCTTTATGTCTTAAAATTATCTAACTTTATCTAACTACTACACTAGAGGTGTGTGAAACCGGGTGCATGCTCAGCCTTTTTAAAAAAAAAAATATTAATTACTAATTACTAATTACTAATTACAATTATATAAACTTTATATATTTTACACAATCTATCAATAAAACTTAAATGACCTGTTTTACTTATTAATTACTAATTACTAATTACTAATTAAACTTACCTAAAGTTAATATATTTTACACAATTTAACTTAACTAATTAATTTCCTAAAATAACCCGTTAAGACACTAAAAGTGTCCCCGGTAGCGGCACCAAAAACTTGATGTGTTTTTTAGTGGTGTACGAAACGGTTATCAGTTTTATATTATTTACTACAGGAAATCACCTAAAATTAAACTAAAACACACTAGGCAAGTATACCTATCGTATAGTAATATAGCTAAGGTAAAGTCCGGGAGGTCGATCCATGGACACTTTTATTGGGTGCTTTACTAGGTTAAATTAGTTAATTAAGTAGTTAAACTAGATTTAGTAATATATAGTAATTATAGGTAGCTTTGGGGGATTTACTGTTTAACGATCGGTTTGTCTTTTTGGCTTTTCTTTTTAATCAGACAACAAGACAGTAAATTTAAACTAGATTGTAGCAATAAAGTAAATAAAAATTGCTGCGATAAATAAAAGTAACTTTAACTAAACGAGATGAAAATACAATAAAAAGAGTATTATGCTTATTTAACTTCCGTAGTTACGATGTTTGACTTTTACTTTTTTACTTTTTACTTTTTACCCTGGGTTAATTTTCCTTTATACCCGTAGAATATTTAATATGTCCACATGGAGTTGTCCAGTGCAGTCCTATGATGACAACCATCAAATGTGAGTGTCCTCGTCATTTTATCTTGTAACCACAGTTAAATATTCTAACTAATTACTATTTAGATGGTTTGACGCGGTTGTCACGTATGTCAATAATTACACCAGTTGTCACTGAATGTAACCCACCTTAATTTTAACTAGTCTTTTAACCATTAATCCATTCACGTGTCCGTTTCAATGAATAATTTACCATATATGTAAATAACCCGTCTTCCGTGTCCGGTCAACGTATGTGATTATTTATACATATAGTAAATTATAAATAGTGGTAATTTAACAAGTTGTCACTTAATTATTTTACCATACCCATTAATAGTTAAAACCCCAATCTTCCTTAAGGTCGTTCTTTATCTAAATATTAACCGTTGTACAAAATAAATTAACCCATTTCCTATTTTTAGTCAAACATCATAACTACTTAGGTTAAATAAGCATAATAACAAATTAGTTACTAGACATGGTAAAAAGATAAATAAAACTTACACAAAATTTCTTAGCTTCCATTAATTCAACGCGGTAGAAAACTTCAAATTCAACACCCGTACAATACCAAATAATAACAATATTAGAAACCTTCACCCTTTGTACTATGGAGTAAATAATAAACTACTAAATATTACTATTACGGAGTATTACAGCAAACTTGTGTGTGTTTTCTCCCCCTCCCCTCTTTGTTGGTTCGTACGGAGTATATATATATCTCTGAATTTGCATTTGAATTTCAATATAATGTGTCAAGAAGCACATGTTGACTAGGTCTCCTCAACTTGTGAATTCTCCCACCAGTTCTCCACTTTTGCATTTGAAAACATAAATATCATAACCCTTGGCCTAACTTTTAATTTTTTTATTATGATAATTTGTAGAGTAGCACACCATGACTTAATTTTATGATTTTTAAATTACAGTGATGCAAGTCTCAGATTATGATATTTCTCACTTGAGTGTTTAGTGTAGTGTAGAGAATTATAATACTCCCTCATCAATTAATATATTCCATCAAATCCCTTGAACTTGATCTGCCTTTATTGATTTTAATACTCCAAATCCAGCTCATGACCTAACATTTGATATATGTTATTCAATCGTACATGAAGTGCAAAACCTAATAATTCATGGGTTTTTATTTAAGCTTCATTCTCTTGTACGTCATGCTCTGCTGTTTATACTCTCTTGCGTTTTGACGTTTTCTTGTTTAAATCTTCATTTTCGCACTCCATCTTCACTCTTATTTATTTTATATAAATTACAACTCAAAATTACATAATTACAATTAAAATCATATTGTTTCGAGTTGATATTGCGACTAAAAATATGTTCATTTTGAGCAATATCAGTTTCTCATACATGTTAGAGAGTGCTTTCATGCATGCAAACGTCGTCTTCTCATTCATAACGTTGTATGCAACGTTCTTAGCAAGTGAAAGACGAATCGCACCCAAAGCTTGACGATCCAAAAGCGTCCAATCGGCATCGCTCATGCTTTCGAGCTTGGTCTCTAACAGAGGTTGATGTAGCTTCTTTTGATACAAGTAATCTTCAATTTTCATCTTCCAAAAGGCAAAGTCTCTCCCATTGAATCGGTCGATTCTAAACTTTCCGTCTTCCGCCATCATTCCCAAAGTCAAAACCTTGAGCTCTGATACCAGTTATAAGGATATTAGGACCCAAAACAACGCAAGTGATTCAACAAGATCACTCACCGATAGTAATTCTACAATATTACTAACCCACTTAATGAACAAAAGATTATAAATGCAATAAATGTAAATCAACACAAGAGATAACATGGTTATATGCAATCGTTGTGATTGCTTTAGTCCACAGACCAACTAGAGAATGTATTTATTGAATATTTGTGGTGTGTTTACAATGAGTTACAAGAGGGTCTATTTATAGAATGGTTTAAGGAGTAAGCTAAAAACAATTCCTTGAAGCTTCATGTGAGTTTCCTGACAGCTTCATGGAGGCTACATGTGAGTTTCCTGATAGCTTCGTGGAAGCTACATGTGAATTTTCTCACAACTTCATGGAAGCTACATGTGAGTTTCCTAACAACTTCGTGGAAGCTACATGTGAGTTTCCTAACAACTTCGTGGAAGCTTCGTGTGAGTTTCCTGCTATCACCAATTGGTTGTTGAAACTGTTTGAAGGTACATTTCTTCAGTTGTTGAAACATCGGCATCTGATACTGACCCCACATCTAATTTTTAAAATGTTGATTAAACTGAGGTGGCACCTGATACTGTTGAGGAAAGTGACACTGAGGTGGTAACCATTGTTGTTGTTGTTGGAAAGCACTTCCCGTTTGCTGGTAAATATTTGACTGCATCGGATACCCACTAAACATCTGATTCGGTACACTACCACCGGGATTCACTGTTAACTGGCGTTGTTCTAATTCCCTTATTCGGTCACGTGCTTCCTTTAACTTACTTTCTAAATCTAGAATTTGTTCCTGCGGATCCTCTTCTGACACATACCCGTCTTCATCTGGGGCTCTGAATGTTCCGGGGGCTGACGGACTAGTTGCGTTTCCTGTATTATCTGCCATATCTGCACTACCACAACAACTCACACAAACGCTTAGTGGAAAACATGTTAGTACCTATCAACTAACGCATGTAATCCCTACATTCACTTAACCCGTCCCGTCAGATATGTTTGACAAAACACAAGGTTTGGGAACATGACATTCAACACAATGTACATGCGGCCAAACCTATGCTCTGATACCAAGTTGTAACACCTTAATTTTTTTTTTTAAATCACAGCGGAAGACTGAGTTTATATAAATACCCTTAGTTAGTTACAAACATGATTATCACAAATCATAAGTTAATTACGTTATTACAAACCACAGGTGTTACGTTAAACGACTAGTTACATATTTACAAAACTTAAAACATCAGAGTTCGTCTTGTCAAACATATCGTCAGCCCGACTCCCGTCCCTACCAGCACTAAGATCCAAAACCTGTAAGGGAGGAGGTGAGGGGTTAGCACAAGGCTAAGTGAATGGAACTATCAAAAGGTATAGCATACAGTACCAGCCTGTACTTCTATATCAACAGCTATATGCAACCACATACAATAAACAACAACTAGCAACTGTGCTCCAACTAGAGGATCGGCGGCTTGTACGGGCACACGACCACTAGCTGATCAGTCTAGCATCTACCGATAGTCTTTACTACTGAATCCCCAGTATAGTCATCCACACGCAGGTGATGCGTCATTCAGCACTATACTCAACAAACAGTAGCCAACTAGACCCAACCACAACTAGGTTGACCTCTCTGAGCTGAACCTAACAACAATAGGTTCCAACAACAACAACAACAACTTGTGCACATACAACCAGTCAACAACTACTACTACATGCAACTAATATTACTAAAAGCATGGCAACCTTAACGTCGATCAACTATACAACATAACTACTAATCATGGCAACTATCAACAATATAAACATAGTAGCGCAACTTGCTACTCTATACTACACCCAGAGATAATCCCACTCACCGATTACCAGCAACCAGCTCAGATAAACTATCACTGAGCTTCTTCCTTATCCTTATCACCTGAACATAAGGCAAATCAAGTTAGTTTCTATCCGTTAACACAAAACAACACAGTACATAAATCAGTCACAAAAAGCGCCGCTAAAAGTCCACCTAACACTTATGCACTTTCAAAATTTACATTCTGAACACAAAAATACAAACGGGCAGCATAACAGCTAGAAAAAGGCACTTTGGTAAATATTCTGCCCTGGACACTTAGTCGGTCGACTATCGACACAACCGGTCAACTGACCTTTCCAGTCGATCGATTCATTTGGTATTACATCAGTCGGCCAAAGGTAAATCTCAGTCGGTCGGTTCACTAAACAATCGGTCGGTTGAACCCTCAGTTGGTCGACTGTCGACCGACAGTCGGCCGACTGTGTTCATCTTCCTCAGAAACTGAACAAAGGCTACGGACTTCACGATGAAATCCTCAAATCTCGATCTAGAGCTCGTTTTAAACACCAAAATCGACCACAACTTGTTCACTACTTGTTATAGACTCAAAACCCACAACAATTTGACCATAACAACACTTAAATCACTTGTTTTGACACAAATTCAAGCTTTTTACAAAACTCACACAAAACCATGAAATTAACAAAGAATTGAATACAAAAACACATGTTACTTACCTTGATAGACTCAGTAAACGCTAACAAACACGATTCTAACACCAATTTGAGCTCAAGATCAATGTTTAAGGATTAGGGTTTGGTAGATGGGAGGGATGAAGGTACTGTGTTTGGTGAAGATTCTAGAGGGATGGAGAAATTGGTAACAAAATGTAGCTCGCTACACTTATTTGAGGTTAAAATCTCATACCCCATCACACACGGGTATTTACCAATTATCTGATATCTTTCGTACCTCGCTGGGAGGCCCTAACGGAGTCCAAATTAAACAAACGAACTTGTTCTGTGACCCTTGTCACAAAATGGTCTCAACTAAATAACCAAATAATTATTATAACACATAATTATTATAATAACATACAAACACGCTCAAGGTCAAAAGGGTTATTTCAGCTAGGCCCAAAACGCGGGTGTTACAGTAGGGCACACCCCTGAGCGTACGGTGTGACGTGGCGCACCCCTCGGTGTTGTCAGCGATGAGTGGACCCATCTATCGTTCGAGGGAACCCTGGCACGATGAGTTGATCCTGGAATCGTTGTATCGAAATCTCCCTGCCCTCCCACCAGGTTGAGAGTTCCGAGTTGGCGGCGGTAAAGGTTGGATCCAGACTATCGTTGGAGGGGAGGCCCAGATGGACTTGGGTTTGAGGGGAGGTTTGTAAGGGTGTAAACTAAAGTCCCACATCGGTCATGAGACAAAACAAATGTATGTATATAAGTCTAAGGGGAAGTCCCTCTATCACCAATTGGTTTTAATAAAGGATGGACTCTTGGGCTTATATTGCAGGACATTGTGTTTGGGCTATATGATCCTTACAAACTTACCTTTAAAACATCTCCTGCCTCCATTTTTATTGATTTGTGGACTGGCCAACGAAAGGGCAAATCCGATTTTCTTTTTCATCGATTTCGATTATCGATTTCTAGCTGTAGGTATTTCTTTTCCATCGATTTCAATTATCCGTTTTATTTTCCATTAGAATTTGTAGATATATATTGATCTAAAGGTGATTTATTGATCTTTATTGTGATCAGACGAAACTTTGATATTGTTGATTTTCTTATGGATTTTAAGTTATTGAACTTGAGACATTTCTGCATATGTTAAAATTGGTAACTAGTTATATGTGTATGAATATTGAATTGATTTATGTATCGTAACTAGTTATATGGATTTTATTTATATGTTGTTTTAATTTAATATTAGTTTTAGGGTTTAGAATCGGGGAAGATGAAGATATAGGATGAATATGCGATTTGATACTTAGCGTTCTTCTCCTAGATCTTGTACAGGCCGAGCTGTAGGTCACGTGACCTGCACCTTCTATACAAATGGAGCTGCAGGTGTTTAAAAGAAAAATGGAAATGATTGTTGGTGTATAATGGTGCCTGCTTCTTCCTGAATGTGGCTGCTGATAATAATAATAATAAAGGTCAAAATTAGTATTTAACAGGTCAAAACTACAAAATGTTGATATTGGTACACTTTTTAAAATTTTGTAGATGACAGTGAGACGCAAATGGGTATATAGGCGACATCAGGACATTTGAGTAAGTATATAGCCAATTTGTGGATTTAACCCTTTTTAATATTATTTTGCTTTCTAATCAACTTAAAAATTCGATTCTAAAAAAAAACTTTCATGAATTCGCGGGTCTTAATCAAATTTTTTAAATGAGATGGATTAGGAGGTATTGTTCGTTGAAAGTTTGCTTTAAGAAACTTTTGACATGTCTGATACGGTTGTTAACTTAGTTGACCTGTTATATAATCAAAAATTATTTGACCTGTTTGTTATTGTTGGAAAACCGTGTGTACTTTTACCAAATCAGATTAACGCAGCGGATAGTTAAAATAATAATCTTTTATTATTTTATGAACAAAATTGATGTGCATAGAGGTGTATACGAAATAGTTATATTTTTACTGCGAAATACTATTAAATACGATACAATTTCACACAAGTTATTTATTTATTTATAGAGTGAAAATACCTAAACCTTGCTACAACACTTATAGGCAGTGTACCTAATCGTACAGTAGTGTAGTTTTTAGTAAGTCCGGTTCGTTCCACAGGGATCTAGCCAAGTTTAACGCTATATTAAAAACTATATTTGTATAAATATATATATATATATATAAATAAGTAGTATTATCATTATTATAAAAGGGGGTTTTTACCGTTTAATGACCGGTTTGTCAATTTTAAAACTTTAGTAGCAGTTAAAACCTAATGTAAAATATTAAAAATAAATATAACTTACTTTAAAGCTTAAAGTAAATGACAATAATTAAACTGCGATAAATAAAATTGCGATAAATAAAATGACGGTAAATAAAATTGCGATAATTAAAAAGTACGATAATTAAAAGTGCAATAAATAAAATGACAGTAAATAAAAATGCGATGAGATATAAAATAAAGGAATTATGCTTATTTAAACTTTCGTAATCATGATGTTTGACGTGTTGATTTTAGTTTATTACCATGGGTTAATTGTCCTTTGTCCTGGATTATTCAATATGTCCATCTGGTTTTTGTCCATAACAGTCCATCAGTCATAAATATAAAGTGCGAGTGTCCTCGTCAAATTATCCTTATATCCGAAGTCAAATATTCCAACTAATTGGGGACTTAAACTATAATTACACCAATTTTCCTTGTATGTACTTCACCCCTGTTTTAATAAGTCCATTGACTATTAATCCATTCCCGTGTCCGGTTAAATGAACGATTATTAGTACTTATAAATATCCCGCCCATCGTGTCCGATCGAGTGTATGTGGTTATTTATAGGTACGTCCAAATGTAAATCTTTATATTAAATTAACGAACTATCATTCAATTAAACAAATATAAAGCCCATTAATAGCCCTTAGTCTAATTTCCACATGTGTTGTTCTTTTGTCCAAACCCCAATTATGGTACAAAGCCCAATTACCCCGTCTTAATATTTTAGCCCAACATCACGATTACTTTGGCTTAAATAAGCATAATAATAACTTAGCTACGAGACATTAATTTAAAAAGGTTGAATATAACTTACAATGATTAATAATAGCGTAGCGTTACACGGACAGAATTTCGACTTACACACTTACAACATTCGCTAACATACCCTTATTATTATTAAATTAAAATTAAAATTAAAATTATAAAATATATATATATATATATATATATATATATATATATATATATATATATATATATATATATATATATATATATATATATATATATATATATATATATATATATATCGTAAAGAGTGAGATGATAGAAAAAGGATGCAAAATTCGTCGACCAAACTTTGCAATTTATAGGACCTGAGCTGATACTGTGCACCATGCGACTGCATGACATTTACACTGCCTGGCCATGCGATCGCATGGCCACTTTTTCCTGGTCACAAAGCTTCCAAAACGTGGCTGCTGGATTTTTATAATATTTATAATATAATATAATTAATTATATATAATTAATTATATATTATATTATATTCTTGTACTCCGTTGACTTGTAATTTTAGCTCCGTTGCGTCGCGCGTTGAAAGTTGGTTCATTTCCCGGTTCCAGATTTTCGAACGTCCTTTCGTACTATTTAATATCTTGTACTTTGCGTTTTGCGACTCGTACTCTTGTAATTTTTAGACGTTTCTCATCAATAATTTGAACCACTTTGATTGTACTTTGTACTTTTGAGCTTTTTGGTCGTTTACCTCTTTAATTCGTCGAATCTGTCTTTTGTCTTCACCTTTTATTATTTAAACGAATATCACTTGTAAATTGAACAATTGCAACTAAAAGCTTGTCTTTCTTGAGGAATAATGCTATGAAGTATATGCTCTTTTTTAGCATTATCAAAAATTTAACAAGATTAAATTTTCACTTATTTAATGAAACATGCACACGATTAATCTTTCCCAATGATCCAGTTACACCATAATAATTGTCATGAATATTAAATCATAAGATGAGTTAATGATATACCTTTCTTGGAGAATTGATGAGACGGAGAGAAACTTACGATCAAAAGTATGACTGTCTCTTTGGATAGTCGTATTTATGATTTACGCGTTTTAACTTCTTTTGTAATTTTCTTTTTCAAAGTCGTATTTCTCAAATACTTTAGGGGTATATTATATAACTTATAATTAATAATTTCTATCATATCGCTTTCATGTAAATAGTAAATTAATTAATTTCGTTTCATTTACTATTCATATGAATAGTAAATGAATTAATTTCGATTTACTATTTTGTTACTTGAGTAATATATATACATCATATATATATTTTATTTGACGTCTCGGTGTATATGTGTGTGACCCCGAAGGCTCAAATGAAGTTGGCCATATAGTTATATGTTGTACCTTGCACATTAATCCTACAGTTATAACTTTTTTTTTGTATATATTTGTCAGATCTTACACAGTTTAGTATTGTGGAGTAGCAAACTGAATGTTTGTAAATATGAATTTATCAGGTTAGTTCCATTAAAAGGCTAAAACGAGAACTTGATGTGACTAAGTAACTATACAAACAATGGTAAGCGTCTAGCAACACGTCATTGTCCCCAAATTCACGTGAGGGTAGTTTCTCGAAACTGTTTATGGTAAGTTTTAAATGTCATTCGTCCTTTTGTTTCAGATACTTTAGTTAAACTTGAGATATGGATCATCCGTCATTCTCATTTGTTTAACAATTTTGTTTCTCGATCTTAGAACTGAATTAGATCACCAAATTAATTATCATCTTAATTATATCTGGGTGCGGCCACACAAATATCTTATTCATTCATGGAGGAGCTCAAAAAGTATCTAACTCCAAACATTTTAGAGGAACAAATCCTATATTGTATACACGTGTCTATCACGAGCTTTACATTATACCCAATAATGGCCTTTATAACAGCCTTATTCAGGACAGCGTTTAACCATATCAAAATACAATGCTACTGATGTTATGCGAGGTGTATACAAAATAGTTATATTTTTACTACAAAATACTATTAAATACGATACAATTTTACACAAGTTATTTATTTATTTATAGAGTGGATATACCTAAACCTTGCTACAACACTTATAGGCAGTGTACCTAATCGTACAATAGTGTAGCTTTTAGTAAGTCCGGTTCGTCCACAGGGAACTCGCCAAGTTAAACGCTATATTTTTAAAAACTATATTTTTATAAAAATATATATATAGGAGTAGTATTATTATTATAAAAGGGGGTTTTTACCGTTTAATGACCGGTTTGTCGATTTTAAAACTTTAGTCGCAGTTAAAACCTAATGTAAAATATTAAAAATAAATATAACTTAATTTTAAGCGTAAAGTAAATAACGATAATGAAATTGCGATAAATAAAAGTGCGATAAATAAAATGACGATAAATAAAATTGCGATAATTAAAAAGTACAATAATTAAAATGACAATAGATTAAAGTGCGATAATTAAAAGTGCAATTAAATATTAAATAAAGGAATTATGCTTATTTAAACTTTCGTAATCATGATGTTTGACGTGTTGATTTTAGTTTATTACCATGGGTTAATTGTCCTTTGTCCTGGATTATTCAATATGTCCGTCTGGTTTTTGTCCATAACAGTCCATCAGTCATAAATATAAAGTGCGAGTGTCCTCGTCAAATTATCCTTGTATCTGAAGTCAAATATTCCAACTAATTGGGGACTTAAACTATAATTACACCAAGTGTCCTTGTATATAATTCACCCCTGTTTTAATAAGTCCATTAACTATTAATCCATTCCCGTGTCCGGTTAAATGAACGATTATTAGTACTTATAAATATCCCGCCCATCATGTCCGATCGAGTGTATATGGTTATTTATAGGTACGTCTAATTGTAAATATTTATATTAAATTAACAAACTATCATTTAATTAAACAAATATAAAGCCCATTAATAACCCATAGTCTAATTTCCACAAGTGTCGTTCTTTTGTCCAAGCCCCAATTATGGTACAAAGCCCAATTACCCAATTTTAATATTTAGCCCAACATCACGATTACTTCGGCTTAAATAAGCATAATAATAACTTAGCTACGAGAAATTAATTTAAAAAGGTTGAACATAACTTACAATGATTAATAATAGCGTAGCGTTACACGGACAGAATATCGAATTACACCCTTACAACATTCGCTAACATACCCTTATTATTATTAAAATTAAAATTAAAATTAATATATATATATATATATATATATATATATATATATATATATATATATATATAATACGTGAGAGTGAGAAGAGAAAAAGATGTGTTTTATTTGGCCAAAAACTGCGAAATTTATAGATGTGGCCAGCATATTGGGGTCATGCGAACGCATGACATTTCTACTTCCTGGCCATGCGATCGCATGGCCAGCTGGGAGAGCTCACATGTTGTTATTTTCTTCTTGCCGACGGTTTTATATAATAATATAATATATATGTATATATAATTTTAAGAATTAATTATATATTATATTATATTCATGTGCATAGTTGACTTGTAATTTTTAGTCCGTTGCATCGAGCGTTGAGAGTTGACTCTGGTCCCGGTTTCGGATTTTTGAACGTCCTTGCGTACTATTTAATATCTTGTATTTTGCGTTTTGAGTCTTGTACTCTTGTAATTTTGAGACGTTTCTTATCAATAATTGGAACCACTTTGATTGTAATTTGTACTTTTTAGCTTTTTGGTCGTTTGCGTCTTCAATTCATCGAATCTGTCTTTTGTCTTCACCTTTTATTATTTAAACGAATATTAATTGTAAATAGAACAATTGCAACTAAAAGCTTGTCTTTCTTGAGGGATAATGCTATGAAATATATGTTCGTTTTTAGCATTATTAAATATTCCCATACTTGAGCGTTGCTTGTCCTCAAGCAATATAGTCTTGAAATACAAATACTAGAATCACTTCTTTATTCTTCACACTTTGTACATCAGTGATTTTTATACGGCGGTATGATCAATGATAATAACGATGTGGTTTACAGTCCCACATGACTATGAAAATTTAGATCCTTTAAGGAAATTGGATCTTTATGAAAACATTTGATCTTTTGAAAATTAAATCTAGCTTTTACCCTAGATAAGTTTTTCGAAATAACCCTTCACCGGTGTTTGCAAATTGTTTTTGTGGGTTTGGTGGGTTTCAAATTTGAAAATTTTAGCTCGAAAATTGCGGTTTTGTGTCACCCACTTGCTAACCTTGTATTAGGAAAGCAACACGTCCAGTTTACTTGCTCCGTATATTACCTTTCGGTAAACTATCGTCCGGTTGTAAAGGAAAGCGTTGAACAAGCAACTGTTAAGGCAATGTCCCCTGACATGCTTTTAATTATGGTCTATATCGTGTCGGATGCAATTACTATCCTTTTAATTATGGTCTATATCGTGTAGATCCATCTTTCTTTCAAATATATTATAAGAAATTTGGGTAAAACAGATAAAATTGTCCAAAACAAAAGTATCTTCAGTTATTTGTACCAAAATATGTGATATATGTTTTAAATAACTTGGTAAATTTTTCCCACACTTGGCTTTTATTTTCTCTTCTTTTCCTTTTTATTGTCCTTTATTCCATTTTAAATGAATTCTAATATTTTGGGTTGTTTCTCAATTTATGTCCTTTCCGAGGTAACAATAATTTCGGTGTTAACACCTAGTTTTACCGTTCATAAATATGTATAAACATGATTTTGAATTCATTTATTTGAAAATTTTGAAAAATTTTACTAGAATTGGGTAGTCAGTATATAAGACTAGGGCTGTTCTTTATTATCAGAGAGCACTAGATTCTAATACAACTACTGCGTTACTAGTATTTTTAATGGTAACCAAGTGTATAAGTTAAAATTTTAAAAATCCGAAAGAATTTAATCCCTTCCCACACTTAAGATCTTGCAATGCTCTCATTTGCAAGAAATCAGTAACAATTTAAATTATTGAGGGTTATTAGCGTAGAAAAATGATTAAATTTTACCAAAGTTTCCAAACATATTGGCGTTTGTTTGTTGAATGATAAATGGTGCACATCATTTGTTCATTCCGTCTTGTTGTTACATCACATTTGTTTTTCGTTTTGTCGTCAAAATTAGTAGCTTTTGCTGAACTTAATGCCAGTCTTTGAAAATGCGCTGTTTTACCCTGTTGTGTACAATTGACAATATGTATATATACAAATAATAACATGCATGATAATTTGAAATGGGACTTAACATATCACTTTCAAATCAAATATGAAATATTAGTAAAAAAATATTAAACATTACAATAAAAGTATCACAATATCATAGGTTTAAACATAAATAAATAGAAATAATAAAAAAAATAAAAATCATAGAAATCACCAACGGGAACTATATCAATCTGGATAGGGGTTCCAGTTCATGTCGTCAGTCGGGTTCCATGGTTGGTGATAGGTGTACTGGTAGGCCTGGTTAGGGTCGTAGAGAGTAAATGGTGGTCTCATCTCGGGCTGGTGTGGAGGATAGTAAGCGGGTCGGGTCGGTACGTAGTGATCTTGAGGTGATAGCCGACTCATGATCTAACGCTGATGATAGTCCCATCTATCATGCTGTCGTTGCCTGTAATGCTCGTACTCATTCCGGGCTTGCCAGTGCTCATATCGATTATGTCTATCCTGGTTTGTCATTTCTACCTCATCTATACGCTGGTAGACGTCAGTCATAGCCTCCCTAATGACATCCCTAATGTCATCTGCTTCCTCCATTTCCTCATCTGAACCTCTCTCTACCTGTGGATGACGACCAACATAGGGTACTGCCTGATTGCGTCTGCTCTTCAATACCTTAGCACCCTGATAGACTTTCAATCCTAAAGTATCATCCTGTTCCCTACAAACCAAGAGTGGACCCCCTTGATCCCTATCTACGTCCAAATACTCTCCAATGATAGTAACAAAAATACCTCCTCCTATTATTCCCCCTTCCTATATTCCTTCCACTATCTTAGACAAATAAAAACCAACACAGTATGGGATATTAACAAAGCCTCTTGGGTCTCGAATACACTTAAGGTAGAATAAATCATGTAAGGTAATTTTCTCCTTGTTGTGACCTCTCTGTGTAATCGAGTTAGCCAGAAATCTATGAATTATACGAAGCTCGGCTCTGTGAATATGTAAGTGAAATGTCCCGTTCTTTTTGATTAAAAACTTTCCATATTAATTGATTTCGTTGCGAGGTTTTGACCTCTATATGAGACATTTTTCAAAGACTGCATTCATTTTTAAAACAAACCATAACCTTTATTTCATAAATAAAGGTTTAAAAAGCTTTACGTAGATTATCAAATAATGATAATCTAAAATATCCTGTTTACACACGACCATTACATAATGGTTTACAATACAAATATGTTACATCGAAATCAGTTTCTTGAATGCAGTTTTTACACAATATCATACAAACATGGACTCCAAATCTTGTCCTTATTTTAGTATGCAACAGCGGAAGCTCTTAGTATTCACCTGAGAATAAACATGCTTTAAACGTCAACAAAAAATGTTGGTGAGTTATAGGTTTAACCTATATATATCAAATCGTAACAATAGACCACAAGATTTCATATTTCAATACACATCCTATACATAGAGATAAAAATCATTCATATGGTGAACACCTGGTAACCGACATTAACAAGATGCATATATAAGAATATCCCCATCATTCCGGGACACCCTTCGGATATGATATAATTTCGAAGTACTAAAGCATCCGGTACTTTGGATGGAGTTTGTTAGGCCCAATAGATCTATCTTTAGGATTCGCGTCAATTAGGGTGTCTGTTCCCTAATTCTTAGATTACCAGACTTAATAAAAAGGGGCATATTCGATTTCGATAATTCAACCATAGAATGTAGTTTCACGTACTTGTGTCTATTTTGTAAATCATTTATAAAACCTGCATGTATTCTCATCCCAAAAATGTTAGATTTTAAAAGTGGGACTATAACTCACTTTCACAGATTTTTACTTCGTCGGGAAGTAAAACTTGGCCACTGGTTGATTCACGAACCTATAACAATATATACATATATATCAAAGTATGTTCAAAATATATTTACAAAACTTTTAATATATTTTGATGTTTTAAGTTTATTAAGTCAGCTGTCCTCGTTAGTAACCTACAACTAGTTGTCCACAGTTAGATGTACAGAAATAAATCGATAAATATTATCTTGAATCAATCCACGACCCAGTGTATACGTATCTCAGTATTGATCACAACTCAAACTATATATATTTTGGAATCAACCTCAACCTTGTATAGCTAACTCCAACATTCACATATAGAGTGTCTATGGTTGTTTCGAAATATATATAGATGTGTCGACATGATAGGTCGAAACATTGTATACGTGTCTATGGTATCTCAAGATTACATAATATACAATACAAGTTGATTAAGTTATGGTTGGAATAGATTTGTTACCAATTTTCACGTAGCTAAAATGAGAAAAATTATCCAATCTTGTTTTACCCATAACTTCTTCATTTTAAATCCGTTTTGAGTGAATCAAATTGCTATGGTTTCATATTGAACTCTATTTTATGAATCTAAATAGAAAAAGTATAGGTTTATAGTCGGAAAAATAAGTTACAAGTCGTTTTTGTAAAGGTAGTCATTTCAGTCGAAAGAACGACGTCTAGATGACCATTTTAGAAAACATACTTCCACTTTGAGTTTAACCATAATTTTTGGATATAGTTTCATGTTCATAATAAAAATAATTTTCCCAGAATAACAACTTTTAAATCAAAGTTTATCATAGTTTTTAATTAACTAACCCAAAACAGCCCGCGGTGTTACTACGACGGCGTAAATCCGGTTTTACGGTGTTTTTCGTGTTTCCAGGTTTTAAATCATTAAGTTAGCATATCATATAGATATAGAACATGTGTTTAGTTGATTTTAAAAGTCAAGTTAGAACTATTAACTTTTATTTGCGAACAAGTTTAGAATTAACTAAACTATGTTCTTGTGATTACAAGTTTAAACCTTCGAATAAGATAGCTTTATATGTATGAATCGAATGATGTTATGAACATCATTACTACCTCAAGTTCATTGGATAAACCTACTGGAAATGAGAAAAATAGATCTAGCTTCAAAGGATCCTTGGATGGCTTGAAAGTTCTTGAAGCAGAATCATGACACGAAAACAATTTCAAGTAAGATTTCCACTCGAAAAAGATTGTTATAGTTATAGAAATTGAATTAAAGTTTGAATATGATTATTACCTTGTATTAGAAAGATAACCTACTGTAATTAACAAGGGTTTCTTGATCTTGGATGATTACTTGGAATGGATTTAGAAAACTTGGAAGTAAACTTGCAATCTTGGAAGTATTCTTGATTTTATGAAACTAGAACTTTTTGAATTTATGAAGAACACTTAGAACTTGAAGATAGAACTTGAGAGAGATCAATTAGATGAAGAAAATTGAAGAATGAAAGTGTTTGTAGGTGTTTTTGGTCATTGGTATATGGATTAGATATAAAGGATATGTAATTTTATTTTCATGTAAATAAGTCATGAATGATTACTCATATTTTTGTAATTTTATGAGATATTTCATGCTAGTTTCCAAATGATGGTTCCCACATGTGTTAGGTGACTCACATGGGCTGCTAAGAGCTGATCATTGGAGTGTATATACCAATAGTACATACATCTAAAAGCTGTGTATTGTACGAGTACGAATACGGGTGCATACGAGTAGAATTGTTGATGAAACTGAACGAGGATGTAATTGTAAGCATTTTTGTTAAGTAGAAGTATTTTGATAAGTGTCTTGAAGTCTTTCAAAAGTGTATGAATACATATTAAAACACTACATGTATATATATTTTAACTGAGTTGTTAAGTCATCGTTAGTCGTTACATGTAAATGTTGTTTTGAAACCTTTAGGTTAACGATCTTGTTGAATGTTGTTAACCCATTGTTTATTATAACAAATGAGATGTTAAATTGTTATATTATCATGATATTATGATATATAATATATCTTAGTATGATATATATACAGTTAAATGTCGTTACAACGATAATCGTTACATATATGTCTCGTTTCGAAATCATTAAGTTAGTAGTCTTATTTTTACATATGTATTTCATTCTTAATACACTTAATAATATATTTACTTATCATTTAACATAATTAACCAAGTGTATCAATATCTTAATATGATTTATATGTACCTAGTAAGACGTTGTTATAACGATAATCGTTATATATATCGTTTTCGAGTTTCTTAAATTAATAGTCTCATTTTTATGTATATAACTCATTGTTAAAATACCTAATGAGATACATACTTATAATAAAATCATGTTAACTATATATATAACCATATATATGTCATCGTATAGTTTTTACAAGTTTTAACGTTCGTGAATCACCGGTCAACTTGGGTGGTCAATTGTCTATATGAAACCTATTTCAATTAATCAAGTCTTAACAAGTCTGATTGCTTAACATGTTGGAAACACTTAATCATGTAAATAACAATTTCATTTAATATATATATAAACATGGAAAAGTTCGGGTCACTACAGTACCTACCCGTTAAATAAATTTCGTCCCGAAATTTTAAGCAGTTGGAGGTGTTGACGTATCTTCTGGAAATAAATGCGGGTATTTCTTCTTCATCTGATCTTCACTATCCCAGGTGAACTCGGGTCCTCTACGAGCATTCCATCGAACCTTAACAATCGGTATCTTGTTTTGTTTAAGTCTCTTAACCTCACGATCCATTATTTCGACGGGTTCTTCAATGAATTGAAGTTTTTCATTGATTTGGATTTCGTCCAACGGAATAGTGAGATCTTCTTTAGCAAAACATTTCTTCAAATTTGAGATGTGGAAAGTGTTATGTACAGCTGCGAGTTGTTGAGGTAGCTCCAGTTGGTAAGCTACTGGTCCGACACGATCTATAATCTTGAATGGTCCAATGTACCTTGGATTTAGTTTCCCCCGTTTACCAAATCGAACAACACCTTTCCAAGGTGAAACCTTAAGCATGACCACTTCTCCAATTTCAAACTCTATATCTTTTCTTTTACTGTCCGCGTAGCTCTTTTGTCGACTCTGGGCGGTTTTCAATCTTTGTTGAATTTGGATGATTTTCTCGGTAGTTTCTTATATTATCTCCGGACCCGTAATCTGTCTATCCCCCACTTCATTCCAACAAATCGGAGACCTGCACTTTCTACCATAAAGTGCCTCAAACGGCGCCATCTTAATACTAGAATGATAACTGTTGTTGTAGGAAAATTCTGCTAACGGTAGGTGTCGATCCTAACTGGTTCCGAAATTAGTAACACATGCTCGTAGCATGTCTTCAAGCGTTTGTATCGTCCTTTCGCTCTGCCCATCAGTTTGTGGATGATAGGCAGTACTCATGTCTAGACGAGTTCCTAATGATTGCTGTAATGTCTGCCAGAATCTTGAAATAAATCTGCCATCCCTATCAGAGATAATAGAGATTGGTATTCCATGTCTGGAGACGACTTCCTTCAAATAAAGTCGTGCCAACTTATCCATCTTGTCATCTTCTCTTATTGACAGGAAGTGTGCTGATTTGGTGAGATGATCAACTATTACCCAAATAGTATCAAAACCACTTGCAGTCCTTGGCAATTTAGTGATGAAATCCATGGTAATGTTTTCCCATTTCCATTCCAGGATTTCGGGTTGTTGAAGTAGACCTGATGGTTTCTGATGCTCAGCTTTGACCTTAGAACACGTCAAACATTCTCCTACGTATTTAGCAACATCGGCTTTCATACCCGGCCAACAAAAATGTTTCTTGAGATCCTTGTACATCTTCCCCGTTCTAGGATGTATTGAGTATCTGGTTTTATGAGTTCTCTAAGTACCATTTCTCTCATATCTCCAAATTTTGGTACCCAAATCCTTTCAGCCCTATACCGGGTTCCGTCTTCCCGAATATTAAGATGCTTCTCCGATCCTTTGGGTATTTCATCCTTTAAATTTCCCTCTTTTAAAACTCCTTGTTGTGCCTCCTTTATTTGAGTAGTAAGGTTAGTGTGAATCATTATATTCATAGATTTTACTCGAATGGGTTCTCTGTCCTTCCTGCTCAAGGCGTCGGCTACCACATTTGCCTTCCCCGGGTGGTAACGAATCTCAAAGTCGTAATCATTCAACAATTCAATCCACCTACGCTGCCTCATATTCAGTTGTTTCTGATTAAATATGTGTTGAAGACTTTTGTGGTCGGTATATATAATACTTTTGACCCCATATAAGTAGTGCCTCCAAGTCTTTAATGCAAAAACAACCGCGCCTAATTCCAAATCATGCGTCGTATAATTTTGTTCGTGAATCTTCAATTGTCTAGACGCATAAGCAATCACCTTCGTTCGTTGCATTAATACACAACTGAGACCTTGCTTTGATGCGTCACAATAAATCACAAAATCATCATTCCCTTCAGGCAATGACAATATAGGTGCTGTAGTTAGCTTTTTCTTCAATAATTGAAACGCCTTCTCTTGTTCATCCTTCCATTCAAATTTCTTCCCTTTATGCGTTAATGCAGTCAAGGGTTTTGCTATTTTGGAGAAATCTTGGATGAATCTTCTGTAGTAACCAGCCAATCCTAAAAATTGATGTATATGCTTCGGAGTTTTTGGGGTTTCCCACTTTTCAACGGTTTCGATCTTTGCCGGGTCCACTGGATACCTTCTTTGTTCACTATGTAACCGAGGAATTGAACTTCTTCCAACCAAAATGCACACTTTGAAAACTTTGCGTACAGTTTTTCTTTTCTCAATACTTATAGCACTTTTCTCAAATGTTCTTCGTGCTCTTGATCATTCTTTGAGTAAATAAGTATGTCATCGATGAAAACAATGACAAACTTGTCAAGATATGGCCCACACACTCGGTTCATAAGGTCCATGAACACAGCTGGTGCGTTAGTCAATCCAAATGGCAAAACCATAAACTCGTAATGACCATAACGATTCCTAAAAGCAGTTTTTGGAATATCATCCTCCTTTACTCGCATTTGATGATATCCAGAACGTAAATCGATCTTCGAATAAACCGACGAGCCTTGTAGTTGATCAAATAAGTCATCAATTCTCGGCAGTGAATAACGGTTTTTGATGGTAAGTTTGTTCAACTCTCTGTAGTCAATATACAACCTAAATGTACCATCCTTCTTCTTGACAAACAAAACAGGAGCTCCCCATGGTGATGTGCTTGATCGAATGAAACCACGTTCTAATAGTTCTTACAGCTGGCTTTGCAGTTCTTTCATCTCGCTGGGTGCGAGTCTATAAGGAGCACGAGCTATTGGTGCAGCTCCTGGTACAAGATCTATTTGAAATTCAACAAATTGATGTGGAGGTAGTCCCGGTAATTCTTTCGGAAATACATCGGGAAATTCTTTTGCGACGGGAACATCATTGATGCTCTTTTCTTCAGTTTGTACTTTCTCGACGTGTGCTAAAATAGTATAGCAACCTTTTCTTATTAGTTTTTGTGCCTTTAAATTACTAATAAGATGTAGCTTCATGTTGCCCTTTTCTCCGTACACCATTAAGGGTTCTCCTTCTTCTCGTACAATGCGAATTGCATTTTTATAACATACGATCTCTGCTTTCACCTTCTTCAGCCAGTCCATGCCAACTATTACATCAAAACTCCCTAACTCTACTGGTATCAAATCAATCTTAAATATTTCGCTACCCAGTTTAATTTCTCGATTCCGGCATATATTATCTGCTGAAATTAATTTACCGTTTGCTAATTCGAGTAAAAATTTACTATCCAACGGCGTCAATGGACAACTTAATTTAGCACAAAAATCTCTACTCATATAGCTTCTATCCGCACCCGAATCAAATAAAACGTAAGCAGATTTATTGTGAATAAGAAACGTACCCGTAACAAGCTCCGGGTCTTCCTGTGCCTCTGCCGCATTAATATTGAAAACTCTTCCGCGGCCTTGTCCATTCGTGTTCTCCTGGTTCGGTAATTTCTAATAATGTGGCCCGGTTTTCCACATTTATAACAAACTACATTGGCATAACTTGCTCCGACACTACTTGCTCCGCCATTACTCGTTCTGACACCATTTGTTCCTTTCGTTCTGTTAACCCCTGGTCCGTAGACCTCACACTTCGTCGCGCTATGACCATTTCTTTTACACTTGTTGCAAAATTTGGTGCAGAACCCCGAGTGATACTTTTCACACCTTTGGCATAGCTGCTTCTGATTGTTGTTGTTGTTGTGGTTGTTATTATTGTTGGGATGATTGTTGTAGTTGCTGTTGTTGTTGTTGTTGTTGTTGTTGTTGTTGTTGTTGTTGTTGGGCCGTTTGTTGTAGTTGCGATTGATGTTGCGATTGTTGGGATAATTGTTGCGATTATTATTGTAATTGCTGTTGTTGTATTGGTGATTCTTATCACCGTTTTCCTCCCACTTTCTTTTGACTTGCTTCACATTGGCCTCTTCAGCCGTCTGTTCTTTAATTCTTTCCTCAATCTGGTTCACTAGTTTGTGAGCCATTCTACATGCCTGTTGTATGGAGGCGGGCTCGTGTGAACTTATATCTTCTTGGATTCTTTCCGGTAATCCTTTCACAAACGCCTCGATCTTCTCTTCCTCATCTTCGAACGCTCCCGGACACAATAGGCACAATTCTGTGAATCGTCTTTCATACGTGGTAATATCAAATCCTTGGGTTTGTAACCCTCTAAGTTCTGTCTTGAGCTTATTGACCTCGGTTCTGGGACGGTACTTCTCGTTCATCAAGTGCTTGAATGCTGACCACGGTAGTGCGTAAGCATCATCTTGTCCCACTTGCTCTATATAGGTATTCCACCATGTTAACGCAGAACCTGTGAAGGTATGCGTAGCGTACTTCACTTTGTCCTCTTCAGTAAACTTACTTATGGCAAACACCGATTCGACCTTTTCGGTCCACCGTTTCAATCCGATCGGTCCTTCGGTTCTATCAAATTCCAAAGGTTTGCAGGCAGTGAATTCTTTGTAGGTGCATCCTACACGATTTCCTGTACTGCTAGATCCAAGGTTATTGTTGGTATGTAGCGCAGCCTGTACTGTGGCTATGTTTGAAGCTAGAAAAGTACGGAATTCCTCTTCATTCATATTCACGGTGTGTCGAGTAGTCGGTGCCATTTCCTTCAAAATAGTCAAATGGAACAAGTTAATTATACAGAATATTAAGAGTAGTTAATAGTATTTCGTAGCATAATTTGAACTCATTTATAAAAGCTTTTTCTTCATATTAGCGTTTTATAAGTTTAAATTCGGGTAGTACCTACCCGTTAAGTTCATACTTAGTAGCTAATATACAATTCAACTACTACAATTCTATATGAAAAACTGATTGTAATAATATTTCGCGTTCAAACTTTTATACAATATTTTACAAACTTACAATATCGCTTATTTTACATAAAGCATGAAATATAGCACACAATAACTTTGATACAAGATACTTGTGAAGATAATTCTAGCTAGTACACAATTCGTTCAACAAAGGCAATAAAGACACGTAATTCATACGCCCAGAAACAAGTCATGCATTCTGGTTTTACTAGGACTACTTCTCATCCTTGGTCTTGTGGAACATAACCGTTATGGCCGTTGATAAGACAGCGTGTTTAACGTCGTCAAAGGGACGAGGGTTACGTAATGACCAACAGTCTCGTAATAACCTAAAAACCTCATTTCTTACCCCAATTATCGACTCCGTCACTTGTGGGAACGTTTTGTTTAATAGTTGTAGCCCGATGTTCTTTTTCTCACTTTGGTGAGAAGCGAACATTACTAACCCGTAAGCATAGCATGCTTCTTTATGTTGCATGTTAGCCGCTTTTTCTAAATCATGAAGTCCTATATTCGGATACATTGAGTCAAAATAATTTCTTAACCCGTTGCGTAAAATAGCATTTGGGTTCCCCACAATATATGCGTCAAAGTAAACACATCGTAACTTATGGGTTTCCCAATGTGATATCCCCCATCTTTCAAACGAAAGTCTCTTATAAACCAAGACATTCTTGGAACGTTCTTCGAATGTCTTACAAACTGATTTCGCCGTAAATAGTTGTGCCGAAGAATTCTGACCGACTCTAGACAAGATTTCATCAATCATGTCTCCGGGTAGGTCTCTTAAAATATTGGGTTGTCTATCCATTTTGTGTTTTTATACTGTAAAATAGACAAGAGTTAGATTCATAAAAAAAAAATACTTATTAATACAAGCAATTTTTACATATATCATAAAGTATAAGCACACTATATTACATATATTACACCACACGAATACAACTATCTTATTCTGACTCGCTCGTTTCTTCTTCTTCGGTTTTGGTTCATTTTGCCAAGTTTCTAGGGATATATGATGTTCCCCTAATACGAGCTGTCGTTTTCCACAACGGTTTAGAAAAACCTGGTGGTTTAGAGGTTCCCGGGTGATTGTTACAACTTAAGGGCTTCGGGGGTTGACGATACATATAAAGTTCATCGGGGTTGGAATTAGATTTCTCTATTTTTATGCCCTTTCCCTTATTTTTTTTTTTGCCTTTTTAAATTCAGTTGGGGTAATTTCTATAACATCATCGGAATTCTCGTCGGAATCCGATTCATCGGAGAATTGGTAATCCTCCCAATATTTTGCTTCCTTGGCGGAAACACCATTGACCATAATTAACCTTGGTCGGTTGGTTGAGGATTTTCTTTTACTTAATCGTTTTATTATTTCCCCCACCGGTTCTATTTCCTCCTCCGGTTCCTCCTCTTCCGGTTCTGATTCTTCTTCCGGTTCTAATTCTTCTTCCAGTTCTTCTTCGGGAACTTGTGAATCAGTCCAATATATATTCGACTCTTCGTTATTATTAGGTGAGTCAATGGAATTTGTGCTAGAGGTAGACATCTATCACACAATATCAAACATGTTAAGAGATTAATATATCACATAATATATACATGTTAATAATATATAGTTTCCAACAAAAATGTTAAGCAATCATTTTTAAAGAAAACATGGTCGAAGTCCAGACTCACTAATGCATCCTAACAAACTCGATGAGACATACTAATGCAAATTTTTTGGTTCTCTAAGACCAACGCTTGGATACCAACTGAAATGTCCCGTTCTTATTGATTAAAAACGTTCCATATTAATTGATTTCGTTGCGAGGTTTTGACCTCTATATGAGACGTTTTTCAAAGACTGCATTCATTTTTAAAATAAACCATAACCTTTATTTCATAAATAAAGGTTTAAAAAGCTTTACGTAGATTATCAAATAATGATAATCTAAAATATCTTGTTTACACACGACCATTACATAATGGTTTACAATACAAATATGTTACATCGAAATCAGTTTCTTGAATGCAGTTTTTACACAATATCATACAAACATGGACTCCAAATCTTGTCCTTATTTTAGTATGCAACAGCGAAAGCTCTTAGTATTCACCTGAGAATAAACATGCTTTAAACGTCAACAAAAAATGTTGGTGAGTTATAGGTTTAACCTATATATATATATATATCAAATCGTAACAATAGACCACAAGATTTCATATTTCAATACACATCCCATACATAGAGATAAAAATCATTCATATGGTGAACACCTGGTAACCGACATTAACAAGATGCATATATAAGAATATCCCCATCATTCTGGGACACCCTTCGGATATGATATAATTTCGAAGTACTAAAGCATCCGGTACTTTGGATGGGGTTTGTTAGGCCGAATAGATCTATCTTTAGGATTCGCGTCAATTAGGGTGTCTGTTCCCTAATTCTTAGATTACCGGACTTAATAAAAAGGGGCATATTCGATTTCGATAATTCAACCATAGAATAAAGTTTCACGTACTTGTGTCTATTTTGTAAATCATTTATAAAACCTGCATGTTTTCTCATCCCAAAAATGTTAGATTTTAAAAGTGGGACTATAACTCACTTTCACAGATTTTTACTTCGTCGGGAAGTAAGACTTGGCCACTGGTTGATTCACGAACCTATAACAATATATACATATATATCAAAGTATGTTCAAAATATATTTACAACACTTTTAATATATTTTGATGTTTTAAGTTTATTAAGTCAGCTGTCCTCGTTAGTAACCTACAACTAGTTGTCTACAGTTAGATGTACAGAAATAAATCGATAAATATTATCTTGAATCAATCCACGACCCAGTGTATACGTATCTCAGTATTGATCACAACTCAAACTATATATATTTTGGAATCAACCTCAACCTTGTATAGCTAACTCCAACATTCACATATAGAGTGTCTATGGTTGTTCCGAAATATATATAGATGTGTCGACATGATAGGTCGAAACATTGTATACATGTCTATGGTATCTCAAGATTACATAATATACAATACAAGTTGATTAAGTTATGGTTGGAATAGATTTGTTACCAATTTTCACGTAGCTAAAATGAGAAAAATTATCCAATCTTGTTTTACCCATAACTTCTTCATTTTAAATCCGTTTTGAGTGAATCAAATTACTATGGTTTCATATTGAACTCTATTTTATGAATCTGAACAGAAAAAGTATAGGTTTATAGTCGGAAAAATAAGTTACAATTCGTTTTTGTAAAGGTAGTCATTTCAGTCGAAAGAACGACGTCTAGATGACCATTTTAGAAAACATACTTCCACTTTGAGTTTAACCATAATTTTTGGATATAGTTTCATGTTCATAATAAAAATCATTTTCCCAGAATAACAACTTTTAAATCAAAGTTTATCATAGTTTTTAATTAACTAACCCAAAACAGCCCGCGGTGTTACTACGACGGCGTAAATCCGGTTTTACGGTGTTTTTCGTGTTTCCAGGTTTTAAATCATTAAGTTAGCATATCATATAGATATAGAACATGTGTTTAGTTGATTTTAAAAGTCAAGTTAGAAGGATTAACTTTTATTTGTGAACAAGTTTAGAATTAACTAAACTATGTTCTAGTGATTACAAGTTTAAACCTTCGAATAAGATAGCTTTATATGTATGAATCGAATGATGTTATGAACATCATTACTACCTCAAGTTCCTTGGATAAACCTATTGGAAATGAGAAAAATGGATCTAGCTTCAAAGGATCCTTGGATGGCTTGAAAGTTCTTGGAGCAGAATCATGACACGAAAACAATTTCAAGTAAGATTTCCACTCGAAATAAGATTGTTATAGTTATAGAAATTGAATTAAAGTTTGAATATGATTATTACCTTGTATTAGAAAGATAACCTACTATAAGTAACAAAGGTTTCTTGATCTTGGATGATTACTTGGAATGGATTTAGAAAACTTGGAAATAAACTTGGTGAAGGTGAAAGGCTTTTTGGTGATTACTTGGAATGGATTTAGTAACAAAGTAACAAGGGTTTATTTCCGCCATAACTTTTCTTGGCGTCGGAGGTGAAAGGCTTTTTGGTGAAGTTGTTGTTGTAGTTGTTGCTTGATTGAGGGGCTTCCCATTTTCTTTTGTTGTTACCCGACTTGTCCTCGGCTTTAGGCGCCGGTACTACGATTTCGTCAACCGTTTCGATCAATTGGCGGGCCATGTTCAAAGCTTGTTGTAGGTTAGCGGGTTTGGATGACATCACCCCTTGTTTGATGCTCTTTGGAAGACCATACATATAAAGTTCGACCCTTTGAGATTCGGGGTTCACGAGGTTTGGGCACATCAAGGATAGTTCGGCGAATCGTTGATTATAGGCATTGAGATCGTTTCCGACCGCCTCCAAGGTTCTTAGCTCTTGTTCGAGCTTTCGGGTTTCTTCGCGAGGGAAATATTCGATGACCATCTTTTCCCTTAAATCGGCCCAAGAGAGGGCGTGAGCTTCATCGGTACCCACCGATTGTACATAAGTATTCCACCATGTAAGAGCGACACCGGCGAAAGTGTGAGTGGAGTATTTGACCTTGTCTTGGTCCCGACAACCACTTATGCTAAAGACGGCTTCCGTTTGCTCAAACCATCGGGTGAGCACAACCGGTCCCCCGGTTCCATCAAAAGTGTGAGGTTTGCACCCCATGAAGGCTTTATAGGAGCATCCCTCGTTTGAGTTACCGGCTCCATTGTTGTTGTTGTTGTTGTTTTGGTTGTTGTTATTATTATTGTTATTGTTGTTGGATGAGTGACCGGCCATGGCCGCATCTACGGCGGTGGCTATCATGCGTTGTAGAGCTTGTTCGAGTGTTTCACGGCGTGGTGCACGACGAGGAGGCATTGTTCCTTCAAAACAAAAGAATACCGTTGGTTAGTATTCTAAATAATACTAACCGTGATATGGAATAAAGATAGAGAGAAAATTTTCCTTGACTCGCCTTAAATTCTTTATGTCATAATGTCGGAACGTTCATATGAGTCACCGTAAAATAATCCCGGAAATTATATTACCCTGATTCATATGTGCATTCGACATTATTTCATATAGTCAAGGTGGCGTGTCAATCAAATTAAACAACGTGAGATTTAGATGAAATAAGAGTAGATATGAGTAGAAGCGTTCGAGTATAAATGCACAAATAGTCAAGTAATTCCTACTTCAAGTCTATATGCCAGTTGTAGTCTAGACTCACCAATGTACCCTATGACTCGGGGTTGACACCAATGAACTCTAAATCCCTACAACCAACGCTCTGATACCATCTGTAGCGACCCGACCAAATCATGTTTGACGGCGCCGTCTACTTCGGTCCCGTTGCGTGGTCATAAGTCTTTATTATGACTTTTGACCAAATTATGTCGCATTCATTTCATAAAAGGATGTTTCAATGTTTACAAAAGTAATTCCCAAGACAAGTACATATCAAAAGTTATAGTTCATATGAAACACGTGCGACATAGTTTAAAGTAGCCAAAAAGACGCTCCACGTATGCAAGTATACTCGACATCCAATGCAAGTATCAAAAGTATGAGCGAAAGCATGTATCACCTAAGTTCAAGGACCTGAGAAAAACATAGAGAATCTGTCAACGAAAACGTTGGTGAAATCATAGGTTTAGTAAGTAAGTAAGTGAGTAAGTAAGTTGAACCACAAGTGTTGTCACGTTGAAATAATAATAAACCATTCTAAAAGTTGATATCACGAGCACTCAATTATCAAGGCTTAACTATCACGAAACCCCATTAATATCGTGTCAGAACATACACTTATCCCCGAAAATATATTTCATCCGATTAACGGTAGCGAACCGTCCGAATGAGGGTTTGTCAAACCCGTATGGCCACACAACATAAGTTTTCGCTTACACCCTGCAAGTGTAACTAATGATAATTGAATTGAGGCTTTTTGTTCTAACTCGTACGTAGAATGTTTGTTTTCGTACTTGTGTTCACTTTGTAAAATGAAACGTTTATGTTTTCTCATCCCAAATATAAGTATAAAAGAGTAAAAGTGGGACTATGATCTCACCTTTGATTGCAAGAGTAAATAAGTACTTCAACAAGTAATGTGCGCAAAGGACAACGCTAGTCTCGACCTAAACAAATGAGATGTTAAATTGTTATATTATCATGATATTATGATATATAATATATCTTAGTATGATATATATACAGTTAAATGTTGTTACAACGATAATCGTTACATATATGCCTCGTTTCGAAATCATTAAGTTAGTAGTCTTATTTTTACATATGTATTTCATTGTTAATACACTTAATAATATATTTACTTATCATTTAACATAATTAACCAAGTGTATCAATATCTTAATATGATTCATATGTACCTAGTAAGACGTTGTTATAACGATAATCGTTATATATATCGTTTTCGAGTTTCTTAAATTAATAGTCTCATTTTTATGTATATAACTCATTGTTAAAATACCTAATGAGATACATACTTATAATAAAATCATGTTAACTATATATATAACCACATATATGTCATCGTATAGTTTTTACAAGTTTTAACGTTCGTGAATCACCGGTCAACTTGGGTGGTCAATTGTCTATATGAAACCTATTTCAATTAATAAAGTCTTAACAAGTTTGATTGCTTAACATGTTGGAAACACTTAATCATGTAAATAACAATTTCATTTAATATATATATAAACATGGAAAAGTTCGAGTCACTACAGTAAGTAGGTATGTGTTTCTGCCCGCCCAAAAATATTATAATCTGACATACGCCTCCAGACGGCGTTAGCATCAAAATTCCTATTTACCCTTTCACCATGATAAATCAAATTCATACACTCGGGTAGTAGTAATTCAGCGGGCGTATATATCTGTAAAGCCCTGGCCATGTCCAGCATGGACATCCTGTACATCCTACAGCCAAGTATAAATCTAATAAAACTTCTATCATCTAATCTAACTACATTCGCATTAAGTGAAATAGTACTCATAAGCTCAACACACCATTCCTTATATACAGGCCTACGAATAGTTAATAAACATTCCCAATCGGGAAAAGAAGAGCTGCCATACCTTTGGATCAGATGCTGTCTAACTGAGTTAGCAAGTTGGACCCTTTCCAAAGGCTCCCAATCGATTACTCTCGGCACTTCTACATTTTTCGTTACCAGTTTGAATTTGTTACTTTGATATGTCGGGTAATCTCTCCAACTTCGATCAAACCTCAGATTAGGATGCAACTGTTCTTCATGAATCATTGGGTGTTGTACTATCGGATGCATCGGAAATACTACGTAGGCATCAATATATTCTAGTTGCGGATCATAATATGGAACGTGTTGATCAGGTTGTTGTTGCTGTTCCTGTTGTTGCTCCGGTTCAGGTTCATATTGCATTTCTGGTTCAGGTTCTGGAGCAGGTTGTCTAGATGATGATGATGATGCACCATCAGTATTAGTAAATCTCTGCAAAACACATTAAACACAAATTTTGTGCATCCAAATATGCATTAGTGTTAGCAAAATAACAACTTGAAACAATTACAATAACATGTTTAATCAAAATTAAACTTATACACATTTTCACAATTTTAACAATTCTACACTTTTTCAAATAAGCATATATGAAAATGTTTACAAAGTTCATAAGCATTCAACTCAAATAACATGCTAAAACAATCATTACTAGCAATTAAACAAGTTTCAAATGGCATTTAAATCAATTTAATCAAGTTCATGAATTTTATACCTAAAAAGTCCACTTTAATTCTCAAAAATCATGTTTTGGATCAAAGTTTGGATCATTTAGCTACCTAAACATGTTACGCTACTTAATTTAGCAATAATTCATAAAAAAATCGGCCATAACCTGTTTATATCAAAAAGCCCCAAATTGCTCAAGAACACAAACCCTATATTCCTAAAAATTTTGAAGTTTTTAGCTTCAAATCATGTTAAATAGCATCAATCTAGGTTATACATGCATAATATACTAACAATTTAACTCTAATTACACTAGAAATTAACAAAATCAAATTAGGTAAATTATAGCTCAAGAACACTAAAAATCAAATTTAAAGAGGTTTAGGGATGTAATTGTTACCCTTCTTGATAAACTTCTTATCAAATTCATGATTAGAGCGGATTTTAACGAGAAATTTGGTTGAATTTGGTAAAAAAAAAAATGAGAATTTTTGGTGAGGATTTGAGTGTGTGTTCGAGTATGTGTGTGTTTGTGGTGATACAGAGCAGCTCGCTGACTTATTTGATTCTGTCCAGTTTTTTGAGTCCATGCGACCGCATGGATTTTAAGGGGAAACCCCATGCGATCGCATGGGGTCTGTTTTTTTTTTTTTTTTTTTTTTATAAAAACCTTATACTTTTGAAATATAAATTAATAAAATTTTAAAAATTTGTTTCTTTTTAGGAGTGAGGGCGTTTCGGATCGTTGTCCTTGTCCGTCTCTCAACAAAGTTTTAAAATTTGTTACTTTTTAAGCGTCGTTTTAAAAGCAAAGATTTTTGGGTTTTTTAAATGTTTTTGGCATACTTTAATTCAATAAGATTAAAAATAATGATAATAAAAGTTCTCGTCCCTCCTTAGGGTAAAGTAATTTCGGTTCAACGACCTAGTTTTCAACTCACGACGAATTTTAAATATCGAATTTTAAACTTAACAAAATAAAGTAAATTTTGTTTTTAAATTCACACCAAACTAAAATTTAAAATGCATATAATTAAAAATTCATATTTTTAAAATTAAAAATTCACCAAATTTATATTATATTTTTGTTTTTATACATACAAAATTATATTAAAAATATTAATTTTTAAAATATTTACAAACTTAATTACATTGATTTTAAAAAGTTTTACAATATTAATTTAATATTTATATATTAATTTTAAAAACATGGTAAAAAAGTTAAAATTCAAAATCTTTTTGGTCTTTTTTCCCACTTTAATCAATTAAATATTATCAAAAATGTAGCGACCCGACCAAATCATGTTTGACGGCGCCATCTACTTCGGTCCCGTTGCGTGGTCATAAGTCTTTATTATGACTTTTGACCAAAATATGTCGCATTCATTTCATAAAAGGATGTTTCAATGTTTACAAAAGTAATTCCCAAGACAAGTACATATCAAAAGTTATAGTTCATATGAAACACGTGCGACATAGTTTAAAGTTGCCAAAAAGACGCTCCACGTATGCAAGTATACTCGACATCCAATGCAAGTATCAAAAGTATGAGCGGAAGCATGTATCACCTAAGTTCAAGGACCTGAGAAAAACATAGAGAATCTGTCAACGAAAACGTTGGTGAAATCATAGGTTTAGTAAGTAAGTAAGTGAGTAAGTAAGTTAAACCACAAGTGTTGTCACGTTGAAATAATAATAAACCATTCTAAAAGTTGATATCACGAGCACTCAATTATCAAGGCTTAACTATCACGAAACCCCATTAATATAGTGTCAGAACATACACTTATCCCCGAAAATATATTTCATCCGATTAACGGTAGCGAACCGTCCGAATGAGGGTTTGTCAAACCCGTATGGCCACACAACATAAGTTCTCGCTTACACCCTGCAAGTGTAACTAATGATAATTGAATTGAGGCTTTTTGTTCTAACTCATACGTAGAATGTTTGTTTTCGTACTTGTGTTCACTTTGTAAAATGAAACGTTTATGTTTTCTCATCCCAAATATAAGTATAAAAGAGTAAAAGTGGGACTATGATCTCACCTTTGATTGCAAGAGTAAATAAGTACTTCAACAAGTAATGTGCGCAAAGGACAACGCTAGTCTCGACCTAAACAAATAGGTTGTATCAATAACGATAGTCACGAAGGGTCAAAGTTGCTCAATTAGTCCTATGGCTCAACACGACTCGATTATGAAGCATGTGAAGCAAATAGTCAAGTTTCATGCAAGATACATGTATAGAAACAAGTTAGAAAGATTGCATAATCAATTGGTTAAGTTTGACAAAAAGTCAAACTTTGGTCGGTCAAAGTCAACGAAAAAGTCAACATGTTCGGGTCGGGTCCCGAACAAATTTTCTATGCTAATTATTCATATATAAGCATGTTAGAACAAGTTGCATGTGAATTGGAGGTCTAGAACGGGCCAAACATTTTTCACATTTGGGACAAGGAGGTCAGAACCTGGCCCCCTTATATGTCGCGCCGCGACAGGAAAGGGCCGCGCCGCGGCAAAGGCCGGGTGCTGGTGCCTGGCCAGTCCCAAATGTTCAAGTCTCAATCCAAAACCTTTTTGTGCATAAAACACAAACCGCTAACACTTAGGACTCGCACCTTATATCGTTGGAAAGCTCTTTTGACGTAGAATGCAACTAAACACAATTCATCAATCAAAAACCTCATTTGTAACAACCGAGTTTTCAAACCAAGTGATCATTCAATGCACACATTAATGCTTCAAACTCACCAATGCACATTTAACGATTTAGGCATTCAATGCATACATATGACATGCCATTTTGTAGGTAATTGAGCATACAATACAACTAACAACTTACTAACAACAAATCATGGCAATCAATGCATCAAATAATCATTTCAAGTTCATTAAACCCTAGCTCAATTCCACCAAAAATCACTAAACAAGTTCTTAGAGTTTTCTCATGCAACCTATACATCAAAATGAAGCTAGTAACACTAGGAACACATTTAATACATGCATTTATAACATTTAACAACATTTAATCATCTAAAACTCAAGATTAAACACACCCATTTTGCTAGTTCATGCAAGTTACTTCCAAACAACAAATCAAGCAATTCAAACACATAATCTTGTTAGACTAGAGCCATAGACACTAATTAACAACCTTGTAACTCAAAAAATCTCAAGAACACAAAAATTAGTGATTTTAGAAAGTTACCCAAATGCAATGAGATTGGTATGGAATCGAAGAGGAGATCACGAGGAGTTCAAATATGTAATTTGTTTGGCTCGAAGCTTGATCGATTTAGTATGGATGATGATTTGCTTTTTGATGAATTTAAAGAAAATATGAAAGTAGAGAATGAAAAGAGAAAAGAAAATGAAAAATGGAGGTGGAAGATGGTTGACTAGTCAAGTGCTAGTCACCATTTTGGGGTTTTGGCAAAACAAGTCCCTCAAGTTGTAGTCGGGTGCGTTAAATTACCTGAACGAGATAATTTGAAACGCGTATTAACGGGAGATGTTATAAACATATAACGGAGTTTAAAATAGCTAAACGAAAAAGTAGACGGAAAAAGGCGGGATGTTACATTACCTACTCCTTAAAAGAAATTTCGTCCCGAAATTAAGCATGCGTAGTAATCGTTATCTCTTCCTCTGAATCCGACGATTCCGGAATCGGAAATAGATGAGGGTATTTCTTTCGCATTTGATCTTCCCTTTCCCAAGTAAACTCGGGTCCTCTTTTGGCGTTCCATCGGACCTTAACAATCGGGATCCGGCTCTGTTTTAATTCCTTCTCGACGTAGTCCACAACTTCAACCGGTTCCTCCACAAAATGAAGTTTGTCATTAATAGTAAGTTCCTTGAGAGGGACGACGATATCAGGCTCGGCAAGACATTTCTTCAAGTTAGATACATGAAAAGTAGGATGGACGGAGCTTAGTTGAGGCGGAAGATCCAAACGATACGCAACGGTTCCAACACGCTCTAAGATTTCGAAAGGACCAACATACCGTGGATTTAGTTTCCCACGTTTCCCAAAACGGATGACACCTTTCCAAGGTGCGACTTTTAACATGACGCGGTCACCGACTTGAAATTCGAGGTCTTTACGTCTTTTGTCGGTATAGCATTTTTGACGACTCCGGGCCGTCCGAAGCCTATCTCGGATTTGAAGGATCTTCTCGGTGGTTTCATGAATGAGTTCGGGCCCGGAAATTTGCACGTCACCCACTTCGGCCCAACAAAGAGGAGAGCGACATTTTCGGCCATATAATGCTTCAAAAGGTGCGGCCTTAATACTCGCGTGATAACTATTGTTATAAGAGAACTCGGCGAGAGGTAAGTGCTTGTCCCAAGCTTTTCCAAAATCAACAACACAAGCTCGTAGCATATCTTCCAAGGTTTGTATTGTACGTTCACTTTGCCCATCAGTTTGAGGATGATATGCGGTGCTCATGTCCAAACGCGTTCCCAACGCTTCTTGTAAAGTACGCCAAAATCTAGAAACGAAACGACCATCTCGGTCGGAGATAATCGATAAAGGTACACCGTGTCGGACTACAATCTCCTTAATGTAAAGTCGTGCAAGTTTCTCCATTTTGTCGGTCTCTTTCATGGCGAGAAAGTGCGCGGATTTGGTGAGGCGATCGACAATGACCCAAATAGTATCATAACCGCCCGACGTTTTTGGTAGTTTGGTGATTAAATCCATCGTGATCCTTTCCCACTTCCATTGCGGGATCTCGGGTTGTTGAAGTAACCCGGACGGTCTTTGGTGTTCGGCTTTGACTTTTGCGCAAGTCAAACATTTGGCAACGTATCTAGCAACTTCCTTTTTGATGTTCGGCCACCAATATTGTTCTTTAAGGTCATGGTACATCTTATTGGCTCCGGGGTGGATCGAGTATCGTGACTTATGGGCTTCATCTAAAATGAGACTTCGTAGGTTCCCATAACTAGGCACCCAAATCCTTCCGGCGAAATATCGGAGTCCGATTTCCTTAGTTTCGAATCGAGAGACGAGAATGTTCAAGAGCTCGTGTGAAACGTTTTCATCCTTGAGAGCCTCATCTTGGGCTACCCGAATTTGGCTATTAAGGTTGGTGTGGATGGTGATGTTTAAGGCTCGGACATGAAGAGGCACCGCTCTTTCTTTTCGACTTAAGGCATCAGCTACTATGTTTGCCTTCCCGGGATGGTAACGAAGTTCGCAATCGTAATCGTTTAAGGTTTCAATCCACCTTCGTTGTCTCATGTTTAGTTGCTTTTGATCGAAGATGTGTTGGAGACTTTTGTGATCGGTAAAGATAGTACTCTTGGTTCCATAAAGATAGTGTCTCCACATTTTAAGTGCAAAGACAACGGCTCCGAGTTCGAGATCATGTGTCGTGTAGTTTTGTTCATGAATTTTGAGTTGTCGAGAAGCATAAGAAATGACTTTCGTTCGTTGCATCAACACACACCCAAAACCATGTTTCGAGGCGTCGCAATACACAACAAAATCATCGTTGCCTTCGGGAAGTGACAAGATAGGAGCGGTGGTAAGCTTTGTCTTCAAGATTTGGAACGCGGATTCTTGCTCGGTCGCCCAAATGAATTTCTTTCCCTTGTGAGTTAATGCGGTTAGAGGACGTGCAACCAAAGAGAAGTTTTCGATGAATCTACGATAGTACCCGGCGAGACCCAAGAATTGACGAATGTGAGTCGGAGTAGTAGGAGTTTCCCATTTACTAATGGCTTTGATTTTTGATGGATCGACTTTAATACCTTGGTCACTTACAACATGACCAAGAAATTGAACTTCCTTCAACCAAAATTCACACTTGGAGAATTTGGCATAGAGTATTTCTTGTCTTAAAAGTTCAAGCACAAGTCGGAGGTGTTCCTCGTGTTCTTCTTCGCTTTTTGAATAGACCAAAATATCATCGATGAACACGATAATGAATTTGTCAAGATACGGTTTGCACACGCGGTTCATAAGATCCATGAACACCGTCGGTGCGTTAGTGAGACCAAATGGCATTACAAGAAATTCATAACTACCATAACGAGTTCGGAAAGCGGTTTTGGAGACATCTTCCCCCTTAACCCTTAATTGATGATAACCCGAGCGGAGATCGATTTTTGAATATACGCAAGACCCTTGTAATTGATCAAAGAGGTCATCGATGCGAGGAAGAGGATATCGGTTCTTAACCGTCAATTTGTTTAGTTCACAATAATCAATGCACATTCGTAGGGATCCGTCTTTCTTTTTAACAAACAAAATCGGAGCGCCCCAAGGTGAATGGCTAGGTTGGATAAAACCACGATCAAGTAGTTCTTGGATTTGACTTTGCAATTCTTGCATTTCGGATGGAGCGAGTCTATATGGTGCACGTGCTACGGGTGCGGCTCCCGGAATAAGATCGATTTGGAATTCAACCGGTCGATGGGGTGGAAGACCCGGCAATTCGTCGGGAAATACATCGAAAAAGTCACTAACAATAGGCACATCATCGATATGCTTCTCATCGAACTCGACTTTCTTAACGTGGGCAAGGATCGCAAAACAACCCTTACGGAGTAGTTTTCTAACTTTAAGGCACGAAACGAGGTTGAGTCTGGTGCAACTCTTATCGCCATAAAAAATCAAAGGTTCACCATTCTCGATAGGAATTCAGATTGCGTTAAGATCACAAAGGATGTGAGATTTCGTTTTGACTAACCAATTCATACCGATTATTACATCAAAGCTTCCTAGTTCCATGGGTATCAAGTCAATTTCAAATTCCTTACCCAAAATGTTTAACGTACACCCCCGGTAATATGTGTCGGCACTTAATAGTTTCCCGTTAGCCACTTCAATGGTATAAGTGGTATCTAGTGGAAGTGGTGGAGTGCTAAAAGAATGAGTCAAAGTCTTGGATACAAAACTCTTATCGGCACCCGAATCGAATAAACAAGTAACATAAGTGTTGTTGAGGAGAAACGTACCCGTGACTAATTCATTGTCATCTCGGGCTTCCTCGGTGTTGATGTTGAAAGCTCGGCCGCGTGTGTTGGGGTTGGCTTTCTTCTTCGGACAGGCATTTCTAAAATGACCCGTTTGGCCACATTCATAACAAGTACCCGATTTTGGTGCATTGGGCACCTTTTGAGCGACGGGGGCGGCACTTCTACAATCGTTGGCCACATGACCACCCCTTTGGCACCGGTGGCAAAATAGATTGCTACATTCACCATAGTGGTGTTTGTGGCATTTGTTGCAAAAGGGTTTATTTCCGCCATAACTTTTCTTGGCGTCGGAGGTGAAAGGCTTTTTGGTGAAGTTGTTGTTGTAGTTGTTGCTTGATTGAGGGGCTTCCCATTTTCTTTTGTTGTTACCCGACTTGTCCTCGGCTTTAGGCGCCGGTACTACGATTTCGTCAACCGTTTCGATCAATTGGCGGGCCATGTTCAAAGCTTGTTGTAGGTTAGCGGGTTTGGATGACATCACCCCTTGTTTGATGCTCTTTGGAAGACCATACATATAAAGTTCGACCCTTTGAGATTCGGGGTTCACGAGGTTTGGGCACATCAAGGATAGTTCGGCGAATCGTTGATTATAGGCATTGAGATCGTTTCCGACCGCCTCCAAGGTTCTTAGCTCTTGTTCGAGCTTTCGGGTTTCTTCGCGAGGGAAATATTCGATGACCATCTTTTCCCTTAAATCGGCCCAAGAGAGGGCGTGAGCTTCATCGGTACCCACCGATTGTACATAAGTATTCCACCATGTAAGAGCGACACCGGCGAAAGTGTGAGTGGAGTATTTGACCTTGTCTTGGTCCCGACAACCACTTATGCTAAAGACGGCTTCCGTTTGCTCAAACCATCGGGTGAGCACAACCGGTCCCCCGGTTCCATCAAAAGTGTGAGGTTTGCACCCCATGAAGGCTTTATAGGAGCATCCCTCGTTTGAGTTACCGGCTCCATTGTTGTTGTTGTTGTTGTTTTGGTTGTTGTTATTATTATTGTTATTGTTGTTGGATGAGTGACCGGCCATGGCCGCATCTACGGCGGTGGCTATCATGCGTTGTAGAGCTTGTTCGAGTGTTTCACGGCGTGGTGCACGACGAGGAGGCATTGTTCCTTCAAAACAAAAGAATACCGTTGGTTAGTATTCTAAATAATACTAACCGTGATATGGAATAAAGATAGAGAGAAAATTTTCCTTGACTCGCCTTAAATTCTTTATGTCATAATGTCGGAATGTTCATATGAGTCACCGTAAAATAATCCCGGAAATTATATTACCCTGATTCATATGTGCATTCGACATTATTTCATATAGTCAAGGTGGCGTGTCAATCAAATTAAACAACGTGAGATTTAGATGAAATAAGAGTAGATATGAGTAGAAGCGTTCGAGTATAAATGCACAAATAGTCAAGTAATTCCTACTTCAAGTCTATATGCCAGTTGTAGTCTAGACTCACCAATGTACCCTATGACTCGGGGTTGACACCAATGAACTCTAAATCCCTACAACCAACGCTCTGATACCATCTGTAGCGACCCGACCAAATCATGTTTGACGGCGCCGTCTACTTCGGTCCCGTTGCGTGGTCATAAGTCTTTATTATGACTTTTGACCAAATTATGTCGCATTCATTTCATAAAAGGATGTTTCAATGTTTACAAAAGTAATTCCCAAGACAAGTACATATCAAAAGTTATAGTTCATATGAAACACGTGCGACATAGTTTAAAGTAGCCAAAAAGACGCTCCACGTATGCAAGTATACTCGACATCCAATTCAAGTATCAAAAGTATGAGCGAAAGCATGTATCACCTAAGTTCAAGGACCTGAGAAAAACATAGAGAATCTGTCAACGAAAACGTTGGTGAAATCATAGGTTTAGTAAGTAAGTAAGTGAGTAAGTAAGTTGAACCACAAGTGTTGTCACGTTGAAATAATAATAAACCATTCTAAAAGTTGATATCACGAGCACTCAATTATCAAGGCTTAACTATCACGAAACCCCATTAATATCGTGTCAGAACATACACTTATCCCCGAAAATATATTTCATCCGATTAACGGTAGCGAACCGTCCGAATGAGGGTTTGTCAAACCCGTATGGCCACACAACATAAGTTTTCGCTTACACCCTGCAAGTGTAACTAATGATAATTGAATTGAGGCTTTTTGTTCTAACTCGTACGTAGAATGTTTGTTTTCGTACTTGTGTTCACTTTGTAAAATGAAACGTTTATGTTTTCTCATCCCAAATATAAGTATAAAAGAGTAAAAGTGGGACTATGATCTCACCTTTGATTGCAAGAGTAAATAAGTACTTCAACAAGTAATGTGCGCAAAGGACAACGCTAGTCTCGACCTAAACAAATGAGATGTTAAATTGTTATATTATCATGATATTATGATATATAATATATCTTAGTATGATATATATACAGTTAAATGTTGTTACAACGATAATCGTTACATATATGTCTCGTTTCGAAATCATTAAGTTAGTAGTCTTATTTTTACATATGTATTTCATTGTTAATACACTTAATAATATATTTACTTATCATTTAACATAATTAACCAAGTGTATCAATATCTTAATATGATTCATATGTACCTAGTAAGACGTTGTTATAACGATAATCGTTATATATATCGTTTTCGAGTTTCTTAAATTAATAGTCTCATTTTTATGTATATAACTCATTGTTAAAATACCTAATGAGATACATACTTATAATAAAATCATGTTAACTATATATATAACCACATATATGTCATCGTATAGTTTTTACAAGTTTTAACGTTCGTGAATCACCGGTCAACTTGGGTGGTCAATTGTCTATATGAAACCTATTTCAATTAATCAAGTCTTAACAAGTTTGATTGCTTAACATGTTGGAAACACTTAATCATGTAAATAACAATTTCATTTAATATATATATAAACATGGAAAAGTTCGAGTCACTACAGTAAGTAGGTATGTGTTTCTGCCCGCCCAAAAATATTATAATCTGACATACGCCTCCAGACGGCGTTAGCATCAAAATTCCTATTTACCCTTTCACCATGATAAATCAAATTCATACACTCGGGTAGTAGTAATTCAGCGGGCGTATATATCTGTAAAGCCCTGGCCATGTCCAGCATGGACATCCTGTACATCCTACAGCCAAGTATAAATCTAATAAAACTTCTATCATCTAATCTAACTACATTCGCATTAAGTGAAATAGTACTCATAAGCTCAACACACCATTCCTTATATACAGGCCTACGAATAGTTAATAAACATTCCCAATCGGGAAAAGAAGAGCTGCCATACCTTTGGATCAGATGCTGTCTAACTGAGTTAGCAAGTTGGACCCTTTCCAAAGGCTCCCAATCGATTACTCTCGGCACTTCTACATTTTTCGTTACCAGTTTGAATTTGTTACTTTGATATGTCGGGTAATCTCTCCAACTTCGATCAAACCTCAGATTAGGATGCAACTGTTCTTCATGAATCATTGGGTGTTGTACTATCGGATGCATCGGAAATACTACGTAGGCATCAATATATTCTAGTTGCGGATCATAATATGGAACGTGTTGATCAGGTTGTTGTTGCTGTTCCTGTTGTTGCTCCGGTTCAGGTTCATATTGCATTTCTGGTTCAGGTTCTGGAGCAGGTTGTCTAGATGATGATGATGATGCACCATCAGTATTAGTAAATCTCTGCAAAACACATTAAACACAAATTTTGTGCATCCAAATATGCATTAGTGTTAGCAAAATAACAACTTGAAACAATTACAATAACATGTTTAATCAAAATTAAACTTATACACATTTTCACAATTTTAACAATTCTACACTTTTTCAAATAAGCATATATGAAAATGTTTACAAAGTTCATAAGCATTCAACTCAAATAACATGCTAAAACAATCATTACTAGCAATTAAACAAGTTTCAAATGGCATTTAAATCAATTTAATCAAGTTCATGAATTTTATACCTAAAAAGTCCACTTTAATTCTCAAAAATCATGTTTTGGATCAAAGTTTGGATCATTTAGGTACCTAAACATGTTACGCTACTTAATTTAGCAATAATTCAGAAAAAAATCGGCCATAACCTGTTTATATCAAAAAGCCCCAAATTGCTCAAGAACACAAACCCTATATTCCTAAAAATTTTGAAGTTTTTAGCTTCAAATCATGTTAAATAGCATCAATCTAGGTTATACATGCATAATATACTAACAATTTAACTCTAATTACACTAGAAATTAACAAAATCAAATTAGGTAAATTATAGCTCAAGAACACTAAAAATCAAATTTAAAGAGGTTTAGGGATGTAATTGTTACCCTTCTTGATAAACTTCTTATCAAATTCATGATTAGAGCGGATTATAACGAGAAATTTGGTTGAATTTGGTAAAAAAAAATGAGAATTTTTGGTGAGGATTTGAGTGTGTGTTCGAGTATGTGTGTGTTTGTGGTGATACAGAGCAGCTCGCTGACTTATTTGATTCTGTCCAGTTTTTTGAGTCCATGCGACCGCATGGATTTTAAGGGGAAACCCCATGCGATCGCATGGGGTCTGTTTTTTTTTTTTTTTTTTTTTTTATAAAAACCTTATACTTTTGAAATATAAATTAATAAAATTTTAAAAATTTGTTTCTTTTTAGGAGTGAGGGCGTTTCGGATCGTTGTCCTTGTCCGTCTCTCAACAAAGTTTTAAAATTTGTTACTTTTTAAGCGTCGTTTTAAAAGCAAAGATTTTTGGGTTTTTTAAATGTTTTTGGCATACTTTAATTCAATAAGATTAAAAATAATGATAATAAAAGTTCTCGTCCCTCCTTAGGGTAAAGTAATTTCGGTTCAACGACCTAGTTTTCAACTCACGACGAATTTTAAATATCGAATTTTAAACTTAACAAAATAAAGTAAATTTTGTTTTTAAATTCACACCAAACTAAAATTTAAAATGCATATAATTAAAAATTCATATTTTTAAAATTAAAAATTCACCAAATTTATATTATATTTTTGTTTTTATACATACAAAATTATATTAAAAATATTAATTTTTAAAATATTTACAAACTTAATTACATTGATTTTAAAAAGTTTTACAATATTAATTTAATATTTATATATTAATTTTAAAAACATGGTAAAAAAGTTAAAATTCAAAATCTTTTTGGTCTTTTTTCCCACTTTAATCAATTAAATATTATCAAAAATGTAGCGACCCGACCAAATCATGTTTGACGGCGCCGTCTACTTCGGTCCCGTTGCGTGGTCATAAGTCTTTATTATGACTTTTGACCAAAATATGTCGCATTCATTTCATAAAAGGATGTTTCAATGTTTACAAAAGTAATTCCCAAGACAAGTACATATCAAAAGTTATAGTTCATATGAAACACGTGCGACATAGTTTAAAGTAGCCAAAAAGACGCTCCACGTATGCAAGTATACTCGACATCCAATGCAAGTATCAAAAGTATGAGCGGAAGCATGTATCACCTAAGTTCAAGGACCTGAGAAAAACATAGAGAATCTGTCAACGAAAACGTTGGTGAAATCATAGGTTTAGTAAGTAAGTAAGTGAGTAAGTAAGTTGAACCACAAGTGTTGTCACGTTGAAATAATAATAAACCATTCTAAAAGTTGATATCACGAGCACTCAATTATCAAGGCTTAACTATCACGAAACCCCATTAATATAGTGTCAGAACATACACTTATCCCCGAAAATATATTTCATCCGATTAACGGTAGCGAACCGTCCGAATGAGGGTTTGTCAAACCCGTATGGCCACACAACATAAGTTCTCGCTTACACCCTGCAAGTGTAACTAATGATAATTGAATTGAGGCTTTTTGTTCTAACTCGTACGTAGAATGTTTGTTTTCGTACTTGTGTTCACTTTGTAAAATGAAACGTTTATGTTTTCTCATCCCAAATATAAGTATAAAAGAGTAAAAGTGGGACTATGATCTCACCTTTGATTGCAAGAGTAAATAAGTACTTCAACAAGTAATGTGCGCAAAGGACAACGCTAGTCTCGACCTAAACAAATAGGTTGTATCAATAACGATAGTCACGAAGGGTCAAAGTTGCTCAATTAGTCCTATGGCTCAACACGACTCGATTATGAAGCATGTGAAGCAAATAGTCAAGTTTCATGCAAGATACATGTATAGAAACAAGTTAGAAAGATTGCATAATCAATTGGTTAAGTTTGAAAAAAAGTCAAACTTTGGTCGGTCAAAGTCAACGAAAAAGTCAACATGTTCGGGTCGGGTCCCGAACAAATTTTCTATGCTAATTATTCATATATAAGCATGTTAGAACAAGTTGCATGTGAATTGGAGGTCTAGAACGGGCCAAACATTTTTCACATTTGGGACAAGGAGGTCAGAACCTGGCCCCCTTATATGTCGCGCCGCGACAGGAAAGGGCCGCGCCGCGGCAAAGGCCGGGTGCTGGTGCCTGGCCAGTCCCAAATGTTCAAGTCTCAATCCAAAACCTTTTTGTGCATAAAACACAAACCGCTAACACTTAGGACTCGCACCTTATATCGTTGGAAAGCTCTTTTGACGTAGAATGCAACTAAACACAATTCATCAATCAAAAACCTCATTTGTAACAACCGAGTTTTCAAACCAAGTGATCATTCAATGCACACATTAATGCTTCAAACTCACCAATGCACATTTAATGATTTAGGCATTCAATGCATACATATGACATGCCATTTTGTAGGTAATTGAGCATACAATACAACTAACAACTTACTAACAACAAATCATGGCAATCAATGCATCAAATAATCATTTCAAGTTCATTAAACCCTAGCTCAATTCCACCAAAAATCACTAAACAAGTTCTTAGAGTTTTCTCATGCAACCTATACATCAAAATGAAGCTAGTAACACTAGGAACACATTTAATACATGCATTTATAACATTTAACAACATTTAATCATCTAAAACTCAAGATTAAACACACCCATTTTGCTAGTTCATGCAAGTTACTTCCAAACAACAAATCAAGCAATTCAAACACATAATCTTGTTAGACTAGAGCCATAGACACTAATTAACAACCTTGTAACTCAAAAAATCTCAAGAACACAAAAATTAGTGATTTTAGAAAGTTACCAAAATGCAATGAGATTGGTATGGAATCGAAGAGGAGATCACGAGGAGTTCAAATATGTAATTTGTTTGGCTCGAAGCTTGATCGATTTAGTATGGATGATGATTTGCTTTTTGATGAATTTAAAGAAAATATGAAAGTAGAGAATGAAAAGAGAAAAGAAAATGAAAAATGGAGGTGGAAGATGGTTGACTAGTCAAGTGCTAGTCACCATTTTGGGGTTTTGGCAAAACAAGTCCCTCAAGTTGTAGTCGGGTGCGTTAAATTACCTGAACGAGATAATTTGAAACGCGTATTAACGGGAGATGTTATAAACATATAACGGAGTTTAAAATAGTTAAACGGAAAAGTAGACGAAAAAAGGCGGGATGTTACAAAAAATATACGCCCCTCTTTTCGGTAAAGTAATTTCGGTTCCATAACCTAGTTTTACTCCTGACGAATTTTTGAAATATTTTGGGTTGATTGATTAAAGATATTTATACCTTAAGAATAAACGGTAAATTTCGCAGTGATGTAATAAATTTTTGTATGATATCAATAATTTCGATTATACATACCTAATTTTATTGAATACCAATTTAATACTTTATAGCGAACGATTCAGCGTTTATTATCAAAAGGTTAAAATCAATAAAAATAAAAAATAAAAACTGTACATACTTACCTATGAGAAAGAATTCTCAGAGACCTGCTTTAGCCGACTCATAGGAGAGTCGTGTGATTTGGTTTTCCATAACTACATAAGCATAACCTCGAATCTTCAATATCTTTTCTTCTAAACATATGAATGGTCCTTCTCTGCATAGAGTAACAAATTCGGTGTTTGAATATGTTTGATTATTTGAACATTTACCTTCATGTGACCATTTTCCGCATTTATAACATCTTTCAAGGTGTCGTGCTCTTCTTTTTGTTGTAGATTTTTATTTTCCTTTACCGAAATGTATCTTATGATGATCTTTTCTGAGTTCTTTTCTTACTCCGTCCATTTTTTCTCTTATGAATGATACCAGTTCACTCGGAAGTGTGTCATTATTACGTTTAGTAATCATAGCATGTAGCATTAGACCATGGTTCAGATCAAAGAAATTCTTCATCTCGTAAAACCTAAAAAAAATAAAAATTCAGAATAGGGGGAGAAGACTAGTTCTTTAGGGTCTGCTAGGGAAAGACCATTCGGATTCCATTCTCGGTAACTACACAAAAACAGAATATCTAACTCTAACAGAAATATATATTATCCTAAAAATATTTGAACCTTCCCACACTTAGTTAGCTGTGGTGTCGAAATTGTGATTAACTTCATCTTCAACTTCCATTAGATTATCTATGTAATGTTTAACTCTGTGACCATTAACTTTAAATTCAATCCCATTTGAATTTATTAACTCTACTGTTCCATATGGGAAAACTCTTTTGACTATGAATGGTCCAGACCATCTTGATTTCAATTTTCCAGGAAATAGCTTGAATCGTGAATTGAAAAGAAGAACTCTGTCTCCTTCTTTGAATTCTTTTGAACTTCTGATTCTTTTACAATGCCATTTCTTCATTCTTTCTTTATAGATTAACGAATTTTCATATGCTTCATGTCTTAATTCTTCTAATTCGTTTAGTTGGCTTAACCGTAGACGTCCGGCTTCATGTAAATCAAGATTACATGTCTTCAAAGCCCAAAATGCTTTGTGTTCAATTTCTACTGGAAGATGACATGCTTTTCCGTAAACGAGTCTAAAAGGTGTGGTGCCAATTGGAGTTTTATAGGCTGTTCTAAAAGCCCAGAGTGCATCCTCCAACTTCATGGACCATTCCTTCGGATTTGATCCTATGGTTTTCTCTAGAATACGTTTTAAAGCTCGGTTGGTATTTTCAACTTGTCCACTTGTTTGTGGATGATAAGCGGTTGAGATTTTATGAGTTACTCCATATCTTTTGAGAACTTTCTCAAGTTGATTATTACAAAAATGTGTACCCCGATCACTTATTAAAGCTTTCGGTGTTCCATACCTTGCAAAAAGACGTTTTAAAAAGTTGACTACAACTCGTGCATCGTTAGTTGGGAGAGCTTGTGCTTTCGCCCATTTAGATACATAATCAATGGCAACGAGAATGTATAGATTATTATGAGATTTTGGAAATGGACCCATAAAGTCAATACCCCAAACGTCAAATACTTCACATACTTGAATGACATTTTGTGGCATTTCATCACGTTGACTTATTTTTCCGGCCCTTTGACATGCATCACAGGATTTGCAAAGAAGGTGTGCGTCTTTGAAAATTGTAGGCCAATAGAATCCAGCATCGTAAACTTTTCTTGCTGTGAGCTGAGGCCCATAATGCCCTCCTGTTGGTCCTGTGTGACAATGGTTTAAGATTTGACTAGCTTCATTCCCGAATATACATCGGCGTATTATTCCATCGGGACAACTTTTAAACAAATGTGGATCTTCCCAGAAATAGTGTTTTATATCACTAAAGAATTTCTTTCGTTTTTGGTATGACAATCCTTTTTCAAGGAATCCACATACTAAGTAGTTTGCATAGTCTGCAAACCATGGAATTTCACTATAATCTATCTTCAATAGATATTCATCAGGAAAGTTATCTTGTATGGCCGATTCATTTAGAACTTCTAATTCAGGATTTTCAAGACGAGAATATGATCAGTGGCGAGATTTTCTGCTCCCTTTTTATCTCGGATTTCAATATCGAAATCTTGAAGGAGTAAGATCTAACGTATTAATCTTGGTTTAGCATCTTGTTTCAAAAATAGGTATCTAAGAGCAGAATGGTCGGTATAGACCACCGTTTTAGCTAGAACGAGATATGAACGAAATTTGTCAAAAGCAAAGACAATAGCAAGAAGTTCTTTTTCAGTAGTTGTGTAGTTCGTTTGTGCTCCTTGTAACGTCTTACTAGCGTAATAAATAGGTTGAAATCGTTTTTCAATCCTTTGTCCTAAAACGACTCCCATTGCAAAATCACTTGCATCGCACATAAGTTCGAATGGTAGATTCCAATTTGGAGTTATCATGATCGGTGCATTAGTGAGTTTTTCTTTAAGAATATTAAAAAATTTGATGCATTCATCTGAAAAGATGAATGGTGCATCCTTTTCTAGGAGTTTATTCATAGGAGTGGCAATTTTAGAAAAATCTTTTATGAAACGTCGGTAAAAACCGGCATGCCCTAGAAAACTCCTAACTCCTCTAACATTGGTGGGATGTGGAATTTTAGCAATTACATCTACTTTAGCTCTATCCACTTCAATTCCTTCCTTTGAAATTTTATGACCAAGAACGATGCCTTCTTTAACCATGAAATGGCATTTCTCCCAATTAAGTACTAGATTTGATTGTTCGCATCTAATAAGCATTCGTTCAAGATTGACTAGACATGATTCAAATATATCACCAAAGACTGAAAAGTCATCCATGAAAACTTCCATGCATTCTTCTATCATGTCGTGAAAAATCGCCATCATGCACCTTTGAAAGGTTGCAGGGGCGTTGCAAAGTCCAAATGGCATGCGTTTGTAAGTAAAAGTACCATAAGGGCATGTGAATGTGGTTTTCTCTTGGTCCTCGGATGCTATTGGAATTTGAAAATATCCGGAAAAACCATCAAGAAAACAATAGTAACTATTCCCGGCTAATCTTTCCAACATTTGATCAATGAATGGTAAGGGAAAGTGATCTTTTCTGGTGGCGTCATTTAATTTTCTATAATCAATACAAACACGCCATCCTGTTACAGTCCTAGTAGGAATAAGCTCATTTTTCTCATTTGTAATGACAGTCATGCCACCCTTCTTAGGTACGCATTGAACTGGGCTTACTCATGGACTATCAGAGATTAGATAAATTAAACCTGCATCTAGCAGTTTAATAATTTCTTTCTTAACAACATCTTGCATATTAGGATTTAGTCTTCGTTGGCGTTGCACATACGTTTTATGACCTTCTTCCATAAGGATTTTATGTGTGCAATACGAAGGACTTATTCCTTTAATGTCATGAATCTTCCATACAATAGCTGGTTTATGAGCTTTTAGCACAGAAATGAGTTGAGATTTTTCATTTTCAGTAAGAGAAGACGTTATTATTACAGGTAATTCAGATTCACCATGTAAATACGCATATTCCAAATGGTTTGGAAGTGGCTTTAACTCTAATGTCGGTGGTTCTTCTATCGATGATTTATATCGATATCTGTCTTCCTCTTTTAGCATTTGAATTTCTTCTGTTGTTGGTTCATATCCATTAGCCATAAGTGTAGCTAACATTTTAGATTTTTCAATTGGTTCAGTTCCTTCTCCTAAAGAACATTCTCCTGTTCCTTGTAATTCTGGAAATTCTTCTAACAATTCTGCATGTGAATCTATAGTTTGAATATAATAACATGTATCATCTGCAGATTGCGATTGTTGCATTGCTCTATCAACTGAAAAGGTAACACTCTCTTCCTCTATACTTAAGGTCAGTTTCTTACCGAACACGTCTATTATTACTTTAGCCGTGTTTAAGAATGGTCTTCCTAATATGAGAGGAACTCGAGAATCTTCTTCCATGTCCAGAATAACAAAATCTACTGGAAATACTAAAGTACCAACTTTAACTAGCATGTTCTCCATTATCCCTCTAGGATATTTTACTGATCGATCGGCTAGTTGTATACTTATTCGTGTTGGTTTCAATTCTCCAAGGTCTAGTTTAGCGTATAGTGAATATGGCATTAAATTTATACTAGCACCTAAATCTGTCAATGCTTCTATTGAACTCAGACTACCCAGAAAACATGGAATTGTGAAACTTCCTGGATTAGATAATTTTTCTGGTATCTTATTCAACAGCACTGCAGAACAATTAGCATTCATAGTAACAGCCGAGAGTTCTTCCATTTTCTTTCTATTTGTGATTAGATCTTTCAGAAATTTAGCATATCTAGGCATTCCTGAAATCACATCAATGAAAGGAAGATTAACATTTATTTGTTTAAACATATCCAAGAATTTGGATTGCTTGGCTTCAAGTCTTTCTTTTCTCATTTTACTCGGGTAAGGAAGTGGTGGTTGGTATGGTTTAACATAAGGTTTAGCCTTAATTGTGTTATCTTCATTAACCTTTTCAACTACCGGTTATGTTTCCTTATCTTGTTCAGGTTGTGGTTCTTGTGGAGTAGGAATAGCGTCATCAGAAATTACAGGTATTTCAGGTGGTTTAAGTGTAATACCACTTCTTGTGGTAATGGCTTTAGCTATTTCATTCCGGGGGTTAGCATTTGTATCACTAGGTAGACTTTCCGGTTTTTTTCACCTATCAACCTTGCTAGGTTGCTCACTTCTTGTTCCAGATTTTGAATAGAAGCTTGTTGATTTCTAAATGCTTGAGCATTTTGTTCATTCGTTTGTTTCTGAGATGTGAAAAACTGTGTTTGAGATTCAACTAGCTTCGACATCATGTCTTCTAAATTTGGCTTTTTATCATCGGTTTGTGGTGGTTTATTTTGAAAAATAGGTCTTTGCTAATTGTAAGTATTATTAGATATTTGTTAATTGCTAGGACCTTGTTGGTTGTTGTATGGAACATTTCGGTTATAATTTTGATTTTGATTGTAGATTGGTCTTGGCGGTTGATAATTATTTTGATAATTATTTCCAGGCCTTTGGTTCATGTATGAAACATTCTCTCTTTGTTCCATTGTTTGTTCAATATTGAGACAATCTTTTGTTAAATGTGGTCCTCCACACTGCTCACAACTAATTCGTATTGAGTAGATATATTTAGTCATCTTTTCCATTCGTCTCTCGACAACATCTATCTTTGCGGAAATGGAATCAAAGTCATGGCTAGAATCAGCTCTAGCCGCTTTAGATGATCTAACGATATCTTTTTCTTGGTGCCACTCATGTGAGTGGGAAGCAGTGTTATCAATAATTTTGTAAGCGTCAGTTCCGGTTTTCTTCATAATGGAACCACCAGCTGCTATATCGATGTCTTTTCTTGTAGTGATGTCGCATCCTTGGTAGAATATTTGTACTATTTAACAAGTGTCTAAACCATGTTGTGGACATCATCTCAATAACTTTCCAAATCTTGTCCACGCTTCATATAGAGTTTCGTTTGGCTTTTGTGTGAACGTAACAATTTCTCCTTGAAGTCTTACGGCTTTAGATGCCGGAAAGAATTGTTTAAGAAATTTATCAACTAAAACGTCCCATGTATCAATCGCCCCTTCAGGTAATGTTTCTAACCAATCTCTGGCTTCTCCTTTTAAAGTCCAGGGAAATAACATGAGATATATCTGTTCATCCTCCACTTCTCTTATTTTAAATATAGTACAGATCCTATTAAAGGTACGAAGATGTTCGTTTAGATCTTCCTTCGGCGCACCACTAAATTGGCATTGATTAGTCACCATGTGTAGGATTTGTCCTTTGATTTCATAATCTGGTGCATTAATGTCTGGTTGAGTAATTGCGTGACCTTGGCCAGTGCATTTAGCTCTCATTTGGTCTTCCATACTTAGAGGCTCCAGATTTTCCATGATTGAATTTGTTGAAATTGAATCACTAGAGGATTCTGATTTAATGGGTTGTTCCTCGACAATCTCCGTTTGAATGATTGGTGGTTCCAAAGGAAAGATTAATGGTTCAGGATCTCTGAATTGTCTCTGAATATCCTCCGGATTCTCAATTGTGAGGTCGGGTTCAAAAAATGGATTATCGGAAATTTGAATTGGAGTACTTGGTCGACTGGATGACGATTCTAAAGAAAAATCAACGGTGACAATATTGGCTAGATGTCTTGATCGAGTTACAGGTGGTGAACGTACGAAAAGTGGTGAACGTTTTGCTCGGTGCATTCACTGAATATCCTATTAGTTATAAAAATAAAAATTATATAAGTTATCAAATTAATAGACTTTTCTGATTTTGCCCACGTTTTGAATAGCCAATAGATGCAGCAGGTAGCCAGGACCCTTTAAATCGGAAGTCCACAACTCGCCACTAACAAATCCAACTATTACTACGAACCAGAAAATTTTGGATGTCTATCAATTTAACCGCTTAAAATAATTTTTCGTTGAAATTTAAAGAAATTTTAGAGAAGAAATAGAAAATTCTATGTCCTAAAAACTAGAGCATCGAGAAATAAAAAAAACGTAGCGCGTCGAAACTTCAAAGTCTAAAAACTAAGAATTAAAAGTTGCGTCTAAAAGTATTAAAGCTTAAAAGAAATACTATCTCCAAAACGGCAATAACTTAAAAAGTACTAAAATTTATAAAACGGCGTCACAAAATTCTAAAGCATCTAAATCTTAGTCTAAAGAAAAAGTACTTAAGGGATTTTACGGCAAAGCCTAAAAATCTAGAAATAAAAATAACTATGGCAAAAACTATGACTTAAAACTAAATACGAACGAAAAATACAAATAGTACGCTAAAACAAATAAAAATATACAAAATATAAAAATAAACTTAAAGTTGTAAAAAGTGCAATTTTTATAAAAATATTATTTTTATATTATTTATTTTATAAAAATATTAATTTTATATATTCATAAAACTAGTTAAACTAAAAATACAAATTAAAACTAAAAACTAAATTAATTATTTAATTAATTAACCCTAATTAGGGTTTAGAATAATAATAATAATAATTAATACTTCGTAATTATTGCAGTACCAGGTCAGATGTGGCGTGTCAGATCAGATCATGCGATCGCATGAGCTGAATGTTGTAAATCCATGCGGTCGCATGGTGCACGGATCCAGTTCAGAAGTTGGGCTTCTACAGTACCAGGCCGAGTGATTACTTATATTTTTTTTTATTTAAATTTAATTTTCTATTTTTATAAAATATTTATATAAATAAAAACTTATATTTTAAGAATAAAAATAAAGAAACTTTATAATTTTATTTATATTTAACAAACTATTAAAAATATATAATTTTTTTGTTTTTGTTTTTATATTTTTGTATTTTTAATAATTAAAACGTATTTTTACAAAAGTAAACTAAGAATCTTTTTTTTATATATATATATAGCGTTTCGCTTTCGGCGTTGTTTATCCCCGGCAGCGGTGCCAAAAATACTTGATGTTATGCGAGGTGTATACAAAATAGTTATATTTTTACTACAAAATACTATTAAATACGATACAATTTTACACAAATTATTTATTTATTTATAGAGTGAATATACCTAAACCTTGCTACAACACTTATAGGCAGTGTACCTAATCGTACAGTAGTGTAGTTTTTAGTAAGTCCGGTTCGTCCACAGGGAACTCGCCAAGTTAAACGCTATATTTTTAAAAACTATATTTGTATAAAAATATATATATATGAGTAGTATTATTATTATTATTATAAAAGGGGGTTTTTACCATTTAATGACCGGTTTGTCGATTTTAAAACTTTAGTCGCAGTTAAAACATAATGTAAAATATTAAAAATAAATATAACTTAATTTTAAGCGTAAAGTAAATAACGATAATGAAATTGCGATAAATAAAAGTGCGATAAATAAAATGACGATAAATAAAATGACGATAATTAAAAAGTACAATAATTAAAATGACAATAAATTAAAGTGCGATAATTAAAAGTGCAATTAAATATGAAATAACGGAATTATGCTTATTTAAACTTTCGTAATCATGATGTTTGATGTGTTGATTTTAGTTTATTACCATGGGTTAATTGTCCTTTGTCCTGGATTATTCAATATGTCCGTCTGGTTTTTGTCCATAACAGTCCATCAGTCATAAATATAAAGTGCGAGTGTCCTCGTCAAATTATTCTTAGACAAAATTACGCGCGTCGTCCCTGAACTTGTTTCCAGCCTTCTCATGTCATCCTGATTCTTTTTTTTTTGCTTGCGTCATCCCTGTTCTTGTAAAATATAACATAGGTCGTCCTTCTGTATACATTCCGTCCAATATCTCCGTTAAAGTCAATCATGTGCGAATCATGTGAGGGTATTTCAGTCTTTTAGTAACTTGAGGGATGACGCGCGTAATTTTGTCTAATAATAATAATTTGAGGGACGACGCACGTAATTTTATTTAATAATAATAATTATAATAATAATAATAATAATAATAATAATTGTTATTATATTATTATTATTATTATTATTATTATTATTATTATTATTATTATTATTATTATTATTATTATTATTATTATTATTATTATTATTATTATTATAATTACTATAATAATAATAATAATAATAATAATAATAATAATTATTATTATTATTATTATTATTATTATTATTATTATTATTATTATTATTATTATTATTATGTGCTTATTATAATAATTGTTTTTCGACACGCAATTTCGACGCGCGATTTTGACGCGAGTTTTAGAGGTGTGTTTTTCGACACGCGATTTCGACGCGCGTTTTCGACACGCGATTTTCAGGCGTGTTTTTCGACGCGCGATTTCGACGCGAGTTTTAGAGGTGTGTTTTTCGACACGCGATTTCGACGCGCGTTTTCGACACGCGATTTTCAGGCGTGTTTTTCGACGCGCGATTTCGACGCGAGTTTTAGAGCTGTGTTTTTCGACACGCGATTTCGACGCGCGTTTTCGAGGCGTGTTTTTCTACACGCGATTTCGACGTGCGTTTTCAATGCGTGTTTTTCACGCGTTTTCGACGCGTCTCGAAAAACACGCCTGAAAATCGCGTGTCGAAAAACACGCCTCGAAAACGGGCGTCGAAATCGCGTGTCAAAAAACACACCTCTAAAACTCGCGTCGAAATCGCGCGTCGAAATTGCGTGTCGAAAAACAATTATTATAATAAGCACATAATAATAATAATAAAGCACATAATAATAATAAGACAAAATTACGCGCGTCGAAAAACACGCCTGAAAAACGCGCGTCGAAATCGCGTGTCGAAAAACACACCTCTAAAACTCGCGTCGAAATCGCGCGTCGAAATTGCGTGTCGAAAAACAATTATTATAATAAGCACATAATAATAATAATAATAATAATAATAATAATAATAATAATAATAATAATAATAATAATAATAATAATAATAATAATAATAATTATTATTATTATTATTATTATTATTATTATTATTATTATTATTATTATAGTAATTATAATAATAATAATAATAATAATAATAATAATAATAATAATAATAATAATAATAATAATAATAATAATAATAACAATTATTATTATTATTATTATTATTATTATTATAATTATTATTATTAAATAAAATTACGTGCGTCGTCCCTCAAATTATTATTATTAGACAAAATTACGCGCGTCATCCCTCAAGTTACTAAAAGACTGAAATACCCTCACATGATTCGCACATGATTGACTTTAACGGAGATATTGGACGGAATGTATACAGAAGGACGACCTATGTTATATTTTACAAGAACAGGGATGACGCAAGCAAAAAAAAAAGAATCAGGATGACGTGAGAAGGCTGGAAACAAGTTCAGGGACGACGCGCGTAATTTTGTCTTATTCTTATATCCGAAGACAAATATTTCAACTAATTGGGGACTTAAACTATAATTACACCAAGTGTCCTTGTATATAATTCACCCCTTGATAATGCCAAAAATGAACACATATTTTACAGCATTATTCCCCAAGAAAGACAAGATTTTAGTTGATATTGTTCGATTTACAAGCACTATTCGTTTAAATATTAAAAAGTGAAGATAAAAGGCAGATTCGACAAATTGAAGACGGAAAGGTCCAAAAAGCTAAAAAGTACAAGATTCAATCAAAAAGGTTCAAATTATTGATGAGGAACGTCTCAAAATAACAAGAGTACAAGTTACAAGACGCAAAGTACACGATATAAAATAGTACGCGAGGACGTTCGAAAATCCGGAACCGGGACCTGAGCCTAGAAGAAACGCCCGACGTAACGGACTAAAAATATCTACTCAACTATGCATATAAATATAATATAAATATATAAATAATTATTAAAATTATTTATATATTTATTATTATTAAATTATGTCGACAAGCTAGGAGCCAAACGAATGTGAGCTGGAATTCATGGCCATGCGACTCGCATGGCCCTATGCCCATTTTCATGCGACTCGCATGAGGGGCTTTTCCAGGCCACATTCTATTTAAAGCGAGTTCGTGATCCATTTTATGTACACCATAATATATCTTTCTATCTCTCTTTTGTAATACATAAATAAATTTAATTATAATTTTAATTTTAATTAATAATAATAATAAGGTTATGTTAAGGAGTGTTTTGAGTGTATAAGTCGAAATTCTGTCCGTGTAACGCTACGCTATTTTTAATCATTGTAAGTTATGTTCAACCTTTTTACATTAATGTCTCGTAGCTAAGTTATTATTATGCTTATTTAAAACGAAGTAATCATGATGTTGGGCTAATTACTAAAAATGGGTAATTGGGCTTTGTACCATAATTGAGGTTTGGACAAAAGAACGACACTTGTGGAAATTATAATATGAGCTATTAATGGGCTTTATATTTGTTTAACTAAATGATAGTTTGTTAATGTTAATATAAAGATTTACAATTGGGCGTCCCTATAAATTACCATATACACTCGATCGGACACGATGGGCGGGGTATTTATATGTACGAATAATCGTTCATTTAACCGGACACGGAAATGGATTAATAGCTAATAAACTTGTTGAAACAGGGGTGAAATTACATTCAAGGGTAATTGGTGTAATTGTTAACAAAGTAGTAAAACCTTGGTTTACACGCAGTCGATAACCTGGTGTATTCATTAAACAAAGTATTAAAACCTTGTTACAATTCGAATCCCCAATTAGTTGGAATATTTAACTTCAGGTATAATAATAATTTGACGAGGGCACTCGCATTTTATATTTATGACTGATGGACTGTTATGGACAAAAACCAGACGGACATATTAAATAATCCAGGACAAAGGACAATTAACCCATGGGCATAAAACTAAAATCAAAACGTCAAACATCATGATTACGGAAGTTTAAATAAGCATAATTCTTTTGTTTCATATTTAATTTCCTTTATTTTATATTTAATTGCACTTCTAATTATCGCACTTTTATTTATTGTTATTTAATCGCACTTTTAATTATCGTACTTTTTAATTATCGTAAGTTTATTTTATCGCACTTTTATTATTCGCAATTTCATTATCGTTATTTACTTTACGCTTTAATTTAAGTCTTGTATTTATTTTATATTTTACATTAGGTTTTAACTGCGACTAAAGTCTTAAAATCGACAAACCGGTCATTAAACGGTAAACCCCCCCCCCCCCCTTTATAATAATAATATTACTTATATATATGTTTGTATTTTTATAAAAGTAAACTAATATAGCGTTAAGCTTTGTTTAAAGATTTCCCTGTGGAACGAACCGGACTTACTAAAAACTACACTACTTTACGATTAGGTACACTGCCTATAAGTGTTGTAGCAAGGTTTAAGTATATCCATTCTATAAATAAATAAATATCTTGTGTAAAATTGTATCGTATTTAATAGTTTTTCCTAGTAAAATATAAACTATTTCGTATACCTTAGCTTTGACATCAAGTATTTTTGGCGCCGCTGCCGGGGAACGCCGAAGCGAAACGTCAATATAAAAAAAAATTTATTAAGTCTTAATTAGTTTTTAATTAAAAAAATATATAAAAATTTAAAATCTATTAAAACCGAAAAAAAAAATATATATTAAAATCTATTTTTAAGTTTTTTTTATTATTTATAAAATTATAAAGTATTATTTTTTTTTAGTTTTTTTTTAAAATTAATTTTTTATTTAAATTATATATATATTTTATTTTAAATTTAAAACAGAAAATATTAATACAATTAATAAATATTTAAAATATTACGAACTGAACCTGTTGTTTGAACCCCCATTTGAACCGGCTCAGCAGGTCATGCGACTCGCATGACCTTTTCCCCTGAATCCAGGCGAGTCGCATGAGGGGTCTGACAAGGCCACATTTTTAACCTAAATTTGCATTAATTACGTATTATTTATTATTATTATTTTAAACCCTAACCATTTACTATTATTATAATTAAGTCTTTTAATTTTATTAGTTTTATTTACTTTTATATTTAAGTTTTATTATATATAAGACTTAATACTATTATAAAATTAATATAAAAAAATTATATTTTTATAAAAACTAACAATTTTTATTAACTTTTTAATTTCTTTTATATTTTATCTTTTAGTCGTTTTTAGCGTAATTTTTGTATTTTCTTTGTTCGTACTTAGATTTTAGTCTAGTTTTTGCAGTAGTTTTTATTTTTACTCCTAGATTTTTAGGATTGCCGTAAAATCCCTTAAGTGCTTATTCCTTAGACTAAGATTTAGGTGCTTTAGAATTTTGCGACGCCTTTTTAAGTTTTAGTTTCTTTTTAAGTTATTTCCATTTGGGATTTAGTTTTTCCTGTAAGCTTTAATATTTTTAGACGACCTTTTACTATGTATCAATTATCATTCCAATTAGTAATTTCAATTTGCGATTATAATTTTAAGTTAGTTGTAGTAATAAGGTTAGGTTAGTCAAGTATTTTTAAGTTTTATAAGTTTCTTTTATTTTTTTTTTTTTTCGTCACCTTTTATTTTTCAACCATTTTTCTTTTTCGACCTTTTGCGACGAACTCTTTTTCTTTCTTATTTCTCGCTATTCTAGTTTTAGGACATAGATTTTTATTCTACTTCTTATCTAAATTTCTTAAAATTACGAAAATTTATTTTAAGTGGTTAAATTAATAGACATCAAAATTTTCTGGTTCGTAGTAATAGTTGGATTTGTACGTGGACCGGGTTATTGGAGCCAAACAGTCCTCAATTATATTGAGACCAAACGAATCCTGCCCCTCTGCTGCATCTTTTGGCTATTCGAAACGTGGGCAAAATCAGAAAAGTCTATTGATTGGATAACTTATTATAATTTTTCTTTCCTTTTTAAAACTAATAGGATATTCAGTGAATGCACCGAGCAAGACGTTCACCACCTTTTGTACGTTCACCACCTGTAACTAGATCAAGACATTTAGCAAATATAACCGCCGTAGATTTTTCTTTAGAATCGTCATCCAGTCGACCAAGAACTTCAGTTCAAATTTCCGATAATCCATTTTTTGAACCCGACCTCACAATTGAGAATCCGGAGAATATTCAGGAACGGTTCGTAGATCCTGAACCACTAAACTTTCCTCCGGAGCCACCAATCATTCAAACAGAGATTGTTGAGGAACGAACCATTAAATCAGAATCATCTAGTGATACCGATTCAACAAATTCAATTATGGAGAATCTGGAACCTTTAAGTATGGAAGACCGAATGAGAGCTAAACGCACTGGCCAAGGTCACGCAATTACTCATCCAGACATTAATGCGCCAGATTATGAAATCAAAGGACAAATTCTACACATGGTGACTAATCAATGCCAATTTAGTGGTGCGCCTAAGGAAGATCCAAATGAACATCTATGTACCTTTAATAGGATCTGCACACTATTTAAAATCCGAGAAGTGGAGGATGAACAGATATATCTCATGTTATTTCCCTGGACTTTAAAGGGAGAAGCCAAAGATTGGTTGGAATCATTACCTGAAGGGGCGATCGATACATGGGACGTTTTAATTGACAAATTTCTTAAACAATTCTTTCCTGCATCTAAAGCCGTAAGACTTCAAGCAGAAATTGTTACGTTTACACAGAAACCAAATGAAACTCTATATGAGGCGTGGACAAGATATGGAAAGTTGTTAAGAGGATGTCCGCAACATGGTTTAGACACCTGTCAAATAGTACAAATATTCTACCAAGGATGCGACATCACTACAAGGAAAGACATAGATATAGCAGCTGGTGGTTCTATTATGAAGAAAACCGAAACTGATGCTTACAAAATTATTGATAACACTGCTTCCCACTCACATGAGTGGCACCAAGAAAAAGACATCGTTAGATCATCTAAAGCAGCTAGAGCCGATTCTAGCCATGACTTAGATTCCATTTCCGCAAAAATAGATGCTGTGGAGAGACGAATGGAAAAGATGACTAAAGATATTCACTCAATACGAATTAGTTGTGAGCAGTGTGGAGGACCACATTTGACAAAAGATTGTCTCAGTATTGAATTAACAATGGAACAAAGAGAGAATATTTCATACATAAACCAAAGGCCTGGAAATAATTATCAGAATAATTATCAACCGCCAAGACCGATTTACAATCAAAACCAGAATTATAACCGAAATATTCCATACAACAACCAACAAGGTCCTACCAATCAACAAGTATCTAATAACAATTACAATCAGCAAAGACCAAATTTTCAAAAACAAACCACCACAACAAACCGATGATAAAAAGCCGAATTTAGAAGATATGATGACGAAGCTAGTTGAAACTCAAACGCAATTTTTCACATCTCAGAAACAAACTAATGAACAAAATGCTCAAGCATTTAGAAATCAACAAGCTTCTATTCAAAATCTGGAACAAGAAGTAAGTAACCTAGCAAGGTTAATAGGTGAAAGAAAACCGGGAAGTCTACCTAGTGATACAAATGCTAACCCCCGAAATGAAACAGCTAAAGCCATTACCACAAGAAGTGGTACAACACTTAAATCACCTGAAATACCTGTAACTTCTGATGAAGCTATTCCTACTTCACAAGAACCACAACCTGATCAAGATAAAGAAAAAGAACCGGTATTTGAAAAGGTTAATGAAGATAACACAGCTAAGGCTAAACCTTATGTTAAACCATATCAACCACCACTTCCTTATCCAAGTAAAATGAAGAAAGAAAAACTTGAAGCCGAGCAATCCAAATTCTTGGATATGTTTAAACAGATAAATGTAAATCTTCCTTTCATTGATGTGATTTCAGGAATGCCTAGATATGCTAAATTCTTGAAAGATCTAATCTCAAATAGAAAGAAAATGGAAGAACTCTCGGCTATTACTATGAATGCTAATTGTTCAGCAGTGCTGTTGAATAAGATACCAGAAAAATTATCTGATCCAGGAAGTTTCACAATTCCATGTTTTCTGGGTAGTCTTAGTTCAATAGAAGCATTGGCAGACTTAGGTGCTAGTATAAATTTAATGCCGTATTCACTATACACTAAACTAGACCTTGGAGAATTGAAACCAACAAGAATAAGCATACAACTAGCCGATAGATCAATAAAATATCCTAGAGGGATAATGGAGAACATGCTAGTTAAAGTTGGTACTTTAGTATTTCCAGTAGATTTTGTTGTTTTGGACATGGAAGAAGATTCTCAAGTTCCTCTCATATTAGGAAGACCATTCTTAAACACGGCTAAAGCAATGATAGACGTGTTCGGTAAGAAACTGACCCTAAGTATAGAGGATGAGAGTGTTACCTTTTCAGTTGATAGAGCAATGCAACAACCACAATCTGCAAATGATACATGTTATTATATTCAAACTATAGATGCACATGCAGAATTATTAGAAGAATTTCCAGAATTACAAGGAACAGGAGAATGTTCTTTAGGAGAAGGTAATGAACCAATTGATGAAGCTGAAATGTTAGCTACACTTATAGCTAATGGATATGAACCAACAACAGAAGAAATTCAAATGCTAAAAGAAGAAGACAGATATCGATACAAATCATCGATAGAAGAACCTCCGAAATTAGAGTTAAAGCCACTTCCAAACCATTTGGAATACGCTTATTTACATGGTGAATCTGAATTACCTGTAATAATATCGTCTTCTCTTACTGAAAATGAGAAATCACAACTCATTTCTGTGTTGAAAGCTCATAAACCAGCCATTGCATGGAAGATTCATGATATTAAAGGAATAAGTCCTTCGTATTGCACACATAAAATCTTTATGGAAGAAGGTCATAAAACGTATGTGCAACGCCAACGAAGATTAAATCCTAATATGCAAGATGTAGTTAAGAAAGAGATTATTAAACTGCTAGATGCAGGTTTAATTTATCCAATCTCTGATAGTCCATGGGTAAGCCCAGTTCAATGCGTGCCTAAGAAGGGTGGCATGACTGTCATTACAAATGAGAAAAATGAGCTTATTCCTACTAGGACTGTAACAGGATGGCGTGTATGTATTGATTATAGAAAATTAAATGACGCCACCAGAAAATATCACTTTCCCTTACCTTTCATAGATCAAATGTTGGAAAGATTAGCCGGAAATAGTTACTATTGTTTTCTAGATGGATTTTCCGGATATTTTCAAATTCCAATAGCACCCGAGGACCAAGAGAAAACCACATTCACGTGCCCTTATGGTACTTTTGCTTACAAACGCATGCCATTTGGACTTTGTAACGCCCCTGCAACCTTTCAAAGGTGTATGATGGCAATTTTTCATGACATGATAGAAGAATGCATGGAAGTTTTCATGGATGACTTTTCAGTCTTCGGTGATACATTTAAATCATGTCTAGTTAATCTGGAACGAATGCTAATTAGATGCGAAAAATCAAATCTAGTACTTAATTGGGAGAAATGCCATTTCATGGTTAAAGAAGGCATCGTTCTTGGACATAAAATTTCAAAAGAAGGAATTGAAGTGGATAGAGCTAAAGTAGAAGTAATTGCTAAACTTCCACATCCCACAAATGTTAGAGGAGTTAGGAGTTTTCTAGGGCATGCCGGTTTTTACCGACGTTTCATAAAAGATTTTTCTAAAATTGCCACTCCTATGAATAAACTCCTAGAAAAGGATGCGCCATTCATCTTTTCAGATGAGTGTATCAAATCTTTTAATATTCTTAAAGAGAAACTCACTAATGCGCCGATCATGATAACACCAAATTGGAATCTACCATTTGAACTAATGTGCGATGCAAGTGATTTTGCAATGGGAGCCGTTTTAGGACAAAGGATTGAAAAACGATTTCAACCTATATATTATGCTAGTAAGACATTACAAGGAGCACAAACGAACTATACAACTACTGAAAAAGAACTCCTTGCTATTGTCTTTGCTTTTGACAAATTTCGATCATATCTCGTTCTAGCAAAAACGGTGGTCTATACCGACCATTCTGCTCTTAGATACCTATTTTCAAAACAAGATGCTAAACCAAGATTAATCCGTTGGATCTTACTCTTACAAGAGTTTGATATTGAAATCCGAGATAAAAGAGGAGCAGAAAATCTCGCCGCTGATCATCTTTCTCGTCTTGAAAATCCCGAATTAGAAGTTCTAAATGAATCGGCCATACAAGACAACTTTCCTGATGAATATCTATTGAAGATAGATTATAATGAAATCCCATGGTTTGCAGACTATGCAAACTACTTAGTTTGTGGATTCCTTGAAAAAGGATTATCGTACCAAAGACGAAAGAAATTCTTCAGTGATATAAAACACTATTTCTGGGAAGATCCACATCTGTTTAAAAGTTGTCCCGATGGAATAATATGCCGATGTGTATTTGGAGATGAAGCTAGTAAAATTTTAAACCATTGTCACACAGGACCAACAGGAGGGCATTATGGGCCTCAACTAACAGCTAGAAAAGTTTATGAAGCTGGATTCTATTGGCCTACAATTTACAAAGACACACACCTTCTTTGCAAATCCTGTGATGCTTGTCAAAGGGCCGGAAAAATAAGTCAACGTGATGAAATGCCACAAAATGTCATCCAAGTATGTGAAGTATTTGACATTTGGGGTATTGACTTTATGGGTCCATTTCCAAAATCTCATAATAATCTATATATACTCGTAGCCATTGATTATGTATCTAAATGGGCGGAAGCACAAGCTCTCCCAACTAACGATGCACGAGTTGTAGTCAACTTTTTAAAACGTCTTTTTGCAAGGTTTGGAACACCGAAAGCTTTAATAAGTGATCGGGGTACTCATTTCTGTAATAATCAACTTGAGAAAGTTCTTAAAAGATATGGAGTAACTCATAAAATCTCCACTGCATATCATCCACAAACAAGTGGACAAGTTGAAAATACCAACCGAGCTTTAAAACGTATTCTAGAGAAAACCGTAGGATCAAATCCGAAGGAATGGTCCATTAAATTGGAGGATGCACTCTGGGCTTTTAGAACAGCCTACAAAACTCCAATTGGAACCACACCTTTTAGACTTGTTTATGGAAAAGCATGTCATCTTCCAATAGAAATTGAACACAAAGCATTTTGGGCTTTGAAGACATGTAATCTTGATTTACATGAAGCCGGACGTCTACGATTAAGTCAACTAAATGAATTAGAAGAATTAAGACATGAAGCATACGAAAATTCGTTAATCTATAAAGAAAGAACGAAGAAATGGCATGATAAAAGAATCAGAAGTTCAAAAGAATTTAAAGAAGGAGACAGAGTTCTTCTTTTCAATTCACGATTCAAGCTATTTCCTGGAAAATTGAAATCAAGATGGTCTGGACCATTCATAGTCAAAAGAGTTTTCCCATACGGAACGATAGAATTGATAAATTCAAATGGGATTGAATTTAAAGTTAATGGTCACAGAGTTAAACATTACATACATGGTCCGATGGAAGTCGACAACGAAGTTAATCACAATTTCGACACCACAGCTAACTAAGTGTGGGGAGAATCAAGTCTTTAAAGGATAATATGTATTTCTGTTAGAGTTAGATTGTCTGTTTTCGTGTAGTTCTCGAAAATGGAACACGTATGGTCTTTCCCTAGCAGACCCTAAAGAACTAGTCTTCTCCCCCCATTCTGAATTTTTATTTTTTTTAGGTTTTTACAAAATGAAGACTGCCTGTGAACTAAACCATGGTCTAATGCTACACGCTTTGATCACTAAACGTAATAATGACATACTACCGAGTGAATTAGTATCAGTAATCAGAGAAAGAATGGACGGAGTTAGAAAAGAATCCAGATGCGAAGATAATAAGTTACAATTTGGTAAAGGAAAATCAAAATCCGCAGCGAAAAGAAGAGCACGACACCTAGAACGATGTCACAAATGCGGAAAATGGTCACATGGAGGTAAATGTTCAAATAATCAAACCTATTCAAATACCGAATTTGTTACTTTATGCAGAGACGGACCGTTCATATGTTTAGAAGAAAAGACACTGAATGCTCGAGGTTACGCCTATGTAGCCATGGAAAACCAATTAAACCGACTATCTTATGAATGGGATAGATCATATAACTAAGAAATCTATCTCACAGGTATGTCTGTACAGTTTTTATTTTTATTTTTTTTTATTTTTTAACCTTTTGATAATAAACGCTAATTTGTTCGCTAAAAAGTATTAAATTGGTATTGAATAAAATTAGGTTTGGCCACCGAAATTATTGATATCATTCAAAAATTTATTACATCACTGCGAAATTTAACGTTTATTCTTAAGGTATAAATATCTTTAATCAATCAAACCAAAATATTTCAAAAATTCATCATGAGTAAAATTAGGTTACGGAACTGAAATTGCTTTACCCAAAAGAGGGGCGCATATTTTTGATAATATTTGATTGATTAAAGTGGGATAAAAAGCCAAAAAGATTTTTAATTTTATTTTTACCATATTTTTAAAATTAATATATAAATCTTAAATTAATATTGTAAACTTTGTAAAAACAATATATTTAAAATTGTAAATATTTGAAAAATTAATATAAGTTTGGTGTGAATTTATAATATGAATTTTTAAATTAAGTTTGATGTGAATTTTTAATTTTTTAAAAAATATGAATTTTTTAATTTTATGCATTTCAAATTTTAAGTTTGGTGTGAATTTTTAATATTAATTTTGAATTTTATATTTAAATTGTGTGAATTTAAAAACAAAAATTTACTTTATCTCATTAAGTTAAAAATATGATTTTTAAAATTCGTCGTAAGTTGAAGACTAGGTCATTGAACCGAAATTGCTTTACCCGAGGGAGGGACGAGAACTTTTATTATCATTATTTTTAATCTTATTGATTTAAAGTATGCCAAAAAAAAATTAAAAAATCCAAAAATCTAAGCTTTTAAAACAATTGCTTGAAAATGACAAATTTTAAAATTTTGTCGAGGGACGGACTAGGGCATCGTTCCGAAACGCCCTCATTCTTAAAAGAAACAAATTTTTAAAATTAATTAATATTTGTTTTATAAGTTAAAGGTTTTATAAATAAAAAAAATAGTATGTATATATTTGTTTGTAGTTTATCTTACAAGACAGGGTAAAACAACGCGTTTTCAAAGACTGGCATTAAGTTCAGCAAAAGCAAGTAATTTTGACGACAAGATGCAAAATATGTGTGAAATAACAAACAAGACGGAATAAACAAATGACGTGCACCATTTATCATTCAACAAACAAACAACAATATGTTTGAAACTTTGGTAAAATTTAATCATTTTTCTACGCTAATAACCCTCAATAAATTGTTTCTGATTTCTTGCAAATGAGGGCATTGCAAGATCTTAAGTGTGGGAAGGGGTTAAATTCTTTCGGATTTATAAAAATTTTTGATTTAAACACTTGGTTACCATTAAAAATGCTAGTAACGCAGTAGTTGTGTTAGAATCCAGTGCTCTCCGATAACAAGGAATAGCCCTAGTCTTATATACTAACTACCCACTTCTAGTAAATTTTTCAAAATTTTTAACAAAATGAATTCAAAATCATGTTTATACATATTTATGAACGATGAAAACTAGGTCATTGAGCCGAAATTATCGTTACCTCGGAAAGGACATAAATTGAGAAACAACCAAAATGTTAGAATTCATTTAATAAGAATGGAATAGAAGAGAAAAAGGCAAAGAAAAACATAAATAAAAGCCAAGTGTGGGAAAAGTTTACCAAGTCATTCAAAACATATATCACATATTTTGTACAAACAATTGAAAATACTTTTGTTTTGAACGATAATCAACTGTTTTATCCAATGAAACTATCAAAGAGAGATGGATCTACACGATGAATCAATTCCATCATTAAAAGGAAGTAAAGTCTTCCGAAAAAGACACGCGCTTCTTGATTTAGGTCATGAAGTTGTCGTCCAGACCAGCTGTAGGTTGACGAAAAATCTAGAAAAGTCATCACTAAAATCGGCTGGAAATCCACGGACCTCAGCATCAAACAGGGTCGCCAAGTGGTCAGATTTATCCTAACCATGAGAAGGATTTATCTCGTACAATGGGGAGGCACCGTGCAAATTAGCTTGATAAGACTAATGAATCAGATCCCCAGAAAGGATAATCTCCTTAAAGATTAAAAATCAGCTTTTAAGCCTGATATTACTCAATCCTTGAGATTGACCTTAAAGATTGAGAATTCAAACTCATGGAATTCAATGATATCTAAACTCGAGCTTGAACGAGAAAATATTTTGATCAAAATTACAAACCAATTTGTTTTCTGAAAATCCATTTTCAATGCGTTCATTACCATTGAACGTAAAATCCTAGGAATTCACCTGGAATTCATTAGGTCACCTGAACCAAATCGGGTGTCAACCGTAAGAACGGTGGTTGCATAGCATGGTCGGAGACAGGACCTTGTGCCAGACCGAAAAATCATAGGATGATCTTTACTATTGCTCCTACCAAGGATAGTTCTAGCATCCGACACGTTAAAAGACCATAATCATCTGCATGTCACGGGACATTGCCTTAACAGTTTCTTGTTCATCGCTTTCCTTTACAACCGGACGGTAGTTTACCGAAAGGTAATATACGAAACAAGTAAACTGGATGTGTGCTTTCCGATACAGGGATAGCAGTGGATTACACGAGCCTAAAAGTTTTAGCCAAAATATTGATCCACAGATATATTTTGCAACACCGATGATGGATCAAATCAGAAAACTTGCCTAGGGTAAAATCTAGTTTGAATTTTCAAAAGATCAAATGTTTTCATAAAGATCCAATTTCCTTAAGGATCTAAATTTTTATAGTCATGTGGGACTGTAAACCACCTTTCAAATGTGCACTTTGCTTTGGAAACCGAAAGTAAATCGGCTATTTGATTGCAAGTGTCGTTGACCTAAACCCGAGGCAACTATAAAAGACACACCCACCTTTAAACCACATCGTTACTATCATTGTTTATACCGCTGTATTGAAGTCACTTATGTACAAAGTGTGAAGAATAAAGAAGTGATTCAAGTGTTTCAAGACTATATTGCTTGAGGACAAGCAACGCTTAAGTGTGGGAATATTGATAATGCCAAAAATGAACACATATTTTACAGCATTATTCCCCAAGAAAGACAAGATTTTAGTTGATATTGTTCGATTTACAAGCACTATTCGTTTAAATATTAAAAAGTGAAGATAAAAGGCAGATTCGACAAATTGAAGACGGAAAGGTCCAAAAAGCTAAAAAGTACAAGATTCAATCAAAAAGGTTCAAATTATTGATGAGGAACGTCTCAAAATAACAAGAATACAAGTTACAAGACGCAAAGTACACGATATAAAATAGTACGCGAGGACGTCCTAAAATCCGGAACCGGGACCTGAGCCTAGAAGAAACGCCCGACGTAACGGACTAAAAATATCTACTCAACTATGCATATAAATATAATATAAATATATAAATAATTATTAAAATTATTTATATATTTATTATTATTAAATTATGTCGACAAGCTAGGAGCCAAACGAATGTGAGCTGGAATTCATGGCCATGCGACTCGCATGGCCCTATGCCCATTTTCATGCGACTCGCATGAGGGGCTTTTCCAGGCCACATTCTATTTAAAGCGAGTTCGTGATCCATTTTATGTACACCATAATATATCTTTCTATCTCTCTTTTGTAATACATAAATAAATTTAATTATAATTTTAATTTTAATTAATAATAATAATAAGGTTATGTTAAGGAGTGTTTTGAGTGTATAAGTCGAAATTCTGTCCGTGTAACGCTACGCTATTTTTAATCATTGTAAGTTATGTTCAACCTTTTTACATTAATGTCTCGTAGCTAAGTTATTATTATGCTTATTTAAAACGAAGTAATCATGATGTTGGGCTAATTACTAAAAATGGGTAATTGGGCTTTGTACCATAATTGGGGTTTGGACAAAAGAACGACACTTGTGGAAATTAGACTATGAGCTATTAATGGGCTTTATATTTGTTTAACTAAATGATAGTTTGTTAATGTTAATATAAAGATTTACAATTGGGCGTCCCTATAAATTACCATATACACTCGATCGGACACGATGGGCGGGGTATTTATATGTACGAATAATCATTCATTTAACCGGACACGGAAATGGATTAATAGCTAATAAACTTGTTGAAACAGGGGTGAAATTACATTCAAGGGTAATTGGTGTAATTGTTAACAAAGTAGTAAAACCTTGGTTTACACGCAGTCGATAACCTGGTGTATTCATTAAACAAAGTATTAAAACCTTGTTACAATTCGAATCCCCAATTAGTTGGAATATTTAACTTCGGGTATAATAATAATTTGACGAGGGCACTCGCATTTTATATTTATGACTGATGGACTGTTATGGACAAAAACCAGACGGACATATTAAATAATCCAGGACAAAGGACAATTAACCCATGGGCATAAAACTAAAATCAAAACGTCAAACATCATGATTACGGAAGTTTAAATAAGCATAATTCTTTTGTTTCATATTTAATTTCCTTTATTTTATATTTAATTGCACTTCTAATTATCGCACTTTTATTTATTGTTATTTAATCGCACTTTTAATTATCGTACTTTTTAATTATCGTAAGTTTATTTTATCGCACTTTTATTATTCGCAATTTCATTATCGTTATTTACTTTACGCTTTAATTTAAGTCTTGTATTTATTTTATATTTTACATTAGGTTTTAACTGCGACTAAAGTCTTAAAATCGACAAACCGGTCATTAAACGGTAAAAACCCCCATTTATAATAATAATATTACTTATATATATGTTTGTATTTTTATAAAAGTAAACTAATATAGCGTTAAGCTTTGTTTAAAGATTTCCCTGTGGAACGAACCGGACTTACTAAAAACTACACTACTTTACGATTAGGTACACTGCCTATAAGTGTTGTAGCAAGGTTTAAGTATATCCATTCTATAAATAAATAAATATCTTGTGTAAAATTGTATCGTATTTAATAGTTTTTCCTAGTAAAATATAAACTATTTCGTATACCTTAGCTTTGACATCACCCCTGTTTTAATAAGTCCATTAACTATTAATCCATTCCAGTGTCCGGTTAAATGAACGATTATTAGTACTTATAAATATCCCGCCCATCGTGTCCGATCGAGTGTATATGGTTATTTATAGGTACGTCCAATTGTAAATCTTTATATTAAATTAACAAACTATCATTTAATTAAACAAATATAAATCCCATTAATAGCCCATAGTCTAATTTCCACAAGTGTCGTTCTTTTGTCCAAACCCCAATTATGGTACAAAGCCCAATTACCCAATTTTAATATTTAGCCCAACATCATGATTACTTCGGCTTAAATAAGCATAATAATAACTTAGCTACGAGACATTAATTTAAAAGGTTGAACATAACTTACAATGATTAATAATAGCGTAGCGTTACACGGACAGAATTTCAACTTACACCCTTAGAACATTCGCTAACATACCCTTATTATTATTAAAATTAAAATTAAAATTAAAATATATATATATATATATATATATACATATATATATATATATATATATATATATATACATATATATATATATATATACATATATATATATATATATATACATATATATATATATATATATATATATATATATATATATATATATATATATATATATATATATATATATATATATATATAATACGTGAGAGTGAGAAGAGAAAAAGATGTGTTTTATTTGGCCAAAAACTGCGAAATTTATAGATGTGGCCAGCATATTGGGGTTATGCGACCGCATGACATTTCTACTTCCTGGCCATGCGATCGCATGGCCAGCTGGGAGAGCTCACATGTTGTTGTTTTCTTCTTGCTGACGGTTTTATATAATAATATAATATATATATATATAATTTTAAGAATTAATTATATATTATATTATATTCATGTGCATAGTTGACTTGTAATTTTTAGTCCGTTGCGTCGAGCGTTGAGAGTTGACTCTGGTCCCGGTTCCGGATTTTAGAACGTCCTTGCGTACTATTTAATATCTTGTATTTTGCGTTTTGCGTCTTGTACTCTTGTAATTTTGAGACGTTTCTTATCAATAATTGGAACCACTTTGATTGTAATTTGTACTTTTTAGCTTTTTGGTCGTTTGCGTCTTCAATTCGTCGAATCTGTCTTTTGTCTTCACCTTTTATTATTTAAACGAATATCACTTGTAAATAGAACAATTGCAACTAAAAGCTTGTCTTTCTTGAGGGATAATGCTATGAAATATATGTTCGTTTTTAGCATTATCAGCTACACTCATCAAGACGGGCGTGCATCTCAAGTCTAAGGACACAAAGACATAATCACTAAAAGATTCACTACTGACTACGATCCATGTAGTGACACCTCATGGTTAGGTCATTCCAATATTCATCATCAATGAATACATATGAATTTTGGTCTCAACAAGTTAACTATTTATCATCAATAAATATAACCAAAACTTCATATTAATCTTAATTCATGCTATTCCCATAACATGATTGATTATGGAGATTTTGAATAATCAACAATTACTCATGGATTAAACATGCTAATATAGAACACAGTGATATAAATGAAAATGATCATATCATCAATATATCAATTCATTATGATGAAACTGTTCAATGTTCCAAAAATATCCAAATACTAAATTACAAATTAAAACGATCAGTAGCATAACGAAGTCCAATACTACTAGCATGATCATCATGCTTGTTGTGTGTCATGGGCTTCGTGAACGGGTCAACCACATTATCATCTGTATGAACCTTAAGAATACTAATATCATTCCTCTCAACGACTTCTTGAATGTAGTCAAACTTTCGAAGAATGTGTCTGCTACCTTTTCGTACACGTGATTCTTTCGCAAGTATAATAGCACTTGAATTATCACAGTACATTTCCATAGGGGATTCAATGCTAGGAACTTCTCCGAGTTCAGCAATAAACTTCCTAATCCAGACAACTTCTTGAGCAGCTTCTGAGGCAGCAATGTATTCTGCTTCCGTTGTAGATTATGCAACTGTGCTCTGCTTTGAGCTTCTCCAATCAACTGCCCCGCCGTTCATGACAAAGACATAACCTGACTGGGATCAAGAATCATCTCGGTCAGTTTGGAAACTAGCATCTGTATAACATCCAATACTCAACTCTTCTTCCAAATCACCGTAAACCAAGAACATATCTTTAGTTCTCCGTAAATATTTAAAAATGCTCTTAATAGCAATCCAATGTTCTTCACCTGAATTCTATTGATAACGACTCATTAAAATCAAGGCTAACGAGACATCAGGTCTAGTACATAACATGGCATACCTAATGGATCCTATAGCTGAAGCATACGGAACACATTTCATTCGTCTTATCTCATTAGGTGTGATAGGACTTTGAGACTTGCTCAAGGTTATGCCCTTTTGCATGGGCAATGCTCCGCGCTTGGAGTTTTGCATGTTAAATCTTCGTAAGATTTTGTCAATGTATGTACTTTGACTCAAACCAATAAGCCTTTTAGATCTATTTCTATAGATCCTGATTCCTAGAATATACATAGCTTCTCCAAGATCTTTCATGGTAAAACATTTTCCAAGCCAAGATTTGACATCTTGCAAAGTTGGAATGTCATTTCCAATAAGTAGTATGTCACCAACATACAAGATCAAGATGACAACTTTTCTCCCACTAGCTCTAATGTAAACACAGGGATCATCTTGGTTTTGAGAAAAACCAAACTCTTTGATTTTCTGATCAAACTTAAGATTCCAGCTCCTGGATGCTTGCTTTAATCCATAAATAAATTTTAGAAGTTTGCATACTTTAGTAGGATGCTTAGGATTTACAAACCCTTCTGGCTGAACCATATATACGTCCTCACTTAGGTCGCTATTTAGGAAAGCAGTTTTGACATCCATTTGCCATATTTCATAATCATGAAAAGTAGCTATGGCAATAAGTATCCTAATTGATTTAATGCTCGCGACTGGTGAAAAAGTTTCCTCATAATCAATTCCTTGAGTTTGAGTATAACCTTTTTCCACCAATCGAGCCTTAAAAGTGTTTACATTACCGTCCATGTCAGCCTTCTTCTTGAAGTCCCATTTACTGCCTACTGTCTTGCAATTGGGTGGAAGATCAATCAAGTCCCATACTTGATTATCTTTCATGGACTGCATCTCTGCCTTCATAACATATCCCTATTTGTCAGATTATGGATCTGACATGGCTTCACCATAGCTAGAGGGTTCATCATAATCCCCTAGATGAGGTTCATCTGAATTAATCAGAAGATTTAACCTCTCAGGTTGATAAAGAGTTCTACTAGATCTACGAAGTATAGGTGCAACACGTTCTGGCTCACCAACAGTGTGTCCAGCTTCAACGTGCGGTTGGTTAGTGCCTTCAGAAGGTATGTTACTTTGTGATTCTTGAATTTCCTCAAGATCTACTTTACTCCCACCGACTTCTTGTAAGAGAAGATCTCTTTCAAAGAATTCAGCAAACCGAGCAGTAAACACTTTGTTTTCAGCTTGATAGTAAAAGTAGTAACCCATTGTTTCCTTTGAGTATCCCACAAAGTGACATTTGATACCTCTGGGTTCTAACTTGTTTGAAGTGTCACGTTTCACATACGCTTCACAACCCCAGACTTTCAAATAAGACAACTTAGGACTCTTTCCATGCCATAACTCATATGGTGTCTTCTCTACCTTCTTGGTTGGAACCATATTGAGTATGCGTACAGTAGACTCTAACGCATAACCCCAAAAAGACATCGGTAGAGTAGTTAGACTCATCATAGATCGAACCATATCAAGTAAAGTTCGATTCCTCCGCTCCGACACACCATTGTGCTGTGGTGTATAAGGTGGAGTGAATTGTGAGACAATCCCACGATTCTTCAGGTGGTCTAAAAACTCTTGACTCATATATTCCCCTCCCCGATCAGAGCGAAGGGCTTTAATGGTCTTTCCAAGTTGATTCTCTACTTCATTTTGGAAGATTTTGAATGTTTCAAAAACTTCATGTTTATGTTTCAGCAAGTAAACATAACCATATCTACTATAATCATCAGTAAATGTAACGAAGTATGATTCCCCATTTCTAGACATAGTTCTAAAAGGGCCACATACATCAGTATGTATTAGTCCTAAAAGATCTTCAGCTCTCTCACCTAAACCGGAGAAAGAAGCCTTTGTCATCTTTCCACATAAACATGACTCACATAAATCAAATGACTCAGAGCCAGTTGATTCCAAAATCTCATCCGATTGGAGTTTTGAAATGCGCTGTTTATTTATATGACCAAGACGACAATGCCATAGATAGGTATTATTCAAGTCTTGCTTGATTCGTTTGGCAGTGCAGGTATATACATAATTATTATTTGAAATAACACCATGCATATCAATTTCAAAAATACCATCATGTGGAATAGCATTAAAATAAAATACATTATTCTTAGAAACTGAAATACCAAAGTGCGTAAATGTAAGTTCAAAACCAACATCTTTCAAAAGAGAAACTGAAATTACATTGCTCGTAATACTATGAGCATTATGACATTGTTTCAATAAAACAATAAGACCACTAGGTAGAGTAAGCTCATAGGTGCCAATAGCTTCAACAGCAGCCCGAGCCCCATTGCCCACTCTTAAGTCTAGTGTGTCTTTCTTCAGTCTCTTACTTCTTCTCATTCCCTGCATATTGTTACAGATGTGAGTACCACAACCAGTATCAAAAATCCAGGAATCACTAGAAAAAGTATATAACTGTATATGAAATATACCTGATTTGCTGGTCTGGCCAGCTTTGCCGTTTCTCAACTCAGATAGGTAGGAAGGACAATTCCTCCTCTAGTGGCCAACTTTTCCATAGTGGAAACATTCGGCGTCTTTCGCTGGGTTTTCTTTCTTGGGAGGTGGTGGAATTTTCTTCTTAGCAATTGACTTTCCTTTTCCCCAAGTTTTCGGCTTATTCTTTTTCACCTTACCATCCCTAATCATCAGGACACCTGGATTGGAAACCTTATATGGAATATCCTGTTCAGCAGTTTTGAGCATCGAGTGCACCCCTGCTAGAGATTTCTCCCAATCTTGCATATTGTAATTCGTTACAAATTGGTGATACGATTTTGGTAGTGAAACCAAAACCGTGTTCACAGCCAAGTTAGGCGGCAAGGTAATTCCAAGTTTTTCCAATCGGTCAATGTAGCTTTTCATTTTCAAGACATGAGAGCTCGCTGATTGACCCTCCTCCATTTTACATGTTTGAAGAAGCTTATAAGTTTCATATAACTCTTGACTAGCCTGTTTCTGAAACATATTTTTCAGCTCAGTCATCATATCATATGCTGTACGATCTTCCATTTCCTTTTGAAGGTCAGAAGTCATACTAGCAAGCATGATTAAAGCTATCTTCTCTTGCTCATCAAACAACTTCTGATAAGCATTCTTTTGAGCAGCAGTAGCTGTCTCAAGAGGAGCTTCGGGTAAGGGTTCTTCAATTTTGTTTAACTTCCCTTCATATTTGAGAACAATTCTCAGGTTGCAGTACCAATCGAGGAAGTTTGAACCATTGATTTTCTCCTTCTTCAACAAAGAACGGAGGGTGTTTTGGTTTACGTTTTGATTGTTTGACATCTATAAAAGAACAAGGTTCAATTTTAGTATTTTTGATATAATACTTTAATAAATTAATTACCCAAGTTTTAATATATTTAAAAACAATTAATTTATGAAAGCCTAAGATCCACATAGAGGTTCCATAACTACATCTGTTGATCAGCTAGCAGTTATAGAGTCTACTGGTAGGTAGCGAGTACCAATTGCATCACATGTGCAACTCTTAGATCTTTATGGGACCTTGAGAGATGTGTAGTCTAACAAACCACTATTATCTATTGGCATGTTTGTCCCATCCTTGCCTCGAACTCAGGTCTCACCGTGAATACGATTAAGTCGTCCAATTTAGAAATAGTGGAAATTCAGCCTAGTCTCACTCGTAACTGAAAATTCACCTCGTGGCTATAATTCGATTAGGTCTCACAGTAATCAAAAATAACGAGGAGTGTTTGCAAGCTCATTGGATGGCATGACGTAAATTTGACGGGTATTTTGAAAATGTTTGTGTTAACGAATAATGCATGCACACAAGATTCGCTACACTATTTGTTAAAAATCATTTTAACCAATTTTATATATGTCGATCGTGTTTATGCGTCTAGTTTGTTATTTTATTTTATATAAAAAAAATAACAAATACACATTGTGTATCATTTTAAAACATTTTTAAAAGATGTCGCCCATATATATTATTTGAGTTCAAAAAATATTTAACTTTAAACTCGTTAGAGTTTAACTTTTTAAAATTATCAATTTTAACCTTTGAAACTCGTTACTAGTTCTATTTGATGTTTTCATCAAAAACATTTAGCATATATTATAATCAACAATTAAATATAAATGCGTAAAAATAAAACACAACCATACCATGCATCACACACACATAACCTAGCCCAAAAAAATCCTATGCTTGATCCCATGAGCCGACATGGGATCAAGAGGTCAAACTAAGGGTAATATCGTAGCTCCCACTTAATTCAAGAATCAAGTGAAAACTTGACAAACGCCATCGTTGTCAACTTGACATGTTCGCCATCTTCTAAGTCAAACTCCATGTTGCATATTTATCTTTAATCTTCATCTTATTACATTTATTTAAAATTAAAAAATAAAACTAATCTAATACTTTTACAATTTAGAATAAACTTAAATATAATACTATGAAAATGAAAAATAAATATAATACAACTTTGGCTTCAAAATGGCCTTTCTTATAAAAAATAAATAATCAATATGACTTAATATTGCCGTAATCAACAATCACAACAATCATACATAGGTCGGGGCATTATGGGCTATGTATGCAATCATAATTTTAATAACGACATTATTAAACTTAAATATGGCTTGTCCATGGTTACAATGCATGTGTATTACCATGGAATAAAACAATCAACAATTATAATAAATATTCAAGCCATAACAATTAAGTCTACAATTTAAAATAGTGATATTCTTTCAATCATATTTGAGCGTCATAAGGTTAAGTCTAAATCAACCGTGTTGACTTTAAAAACCAAAGAGGTTTCGACTTTTACCAATTCACCACAAAGCTAAATCTAAAGAAAATCACGCGACAATTAAGATGGTGTAAAAGCGGCTCGGATACCACTGTTGAAAAACCGTGTGTACTTTTACCAAATCAGATTAACGCAGCGGATAGTTAAAATAATAATCTTTTATTATTTTATGAACAAAATGAGACGACCCGTCCTAATCCATAAGGACGAATACAATAACATATGATTACATTGTGAGGTATTTAACCTCTAAATGATACATTTTACAAACATTGCATTCGTTTTTAGAAGACAAACTTTTATTATAATGAAAGTTGACAGGCATGCATACTATTTCATAATATATCCAAACTATGAATGACTTATTATTAATCTTGATGAACTCAACGACTTGAATGCAACGTCTTTTGAAATATGCCATGAATGACTCCAAGTAATATCTTTAAAATGAGCAAATGCACAGCAGAAGATTTCCTTAATACCTGAGAATAAACATGCTTTAAAGTGTCAACCAAAAAGGTTGGTGAGTTCATTAGTTTATCATAATCATTCATTTCCATCATTTTTATAGACCACAAGAATTCCATTTCCATTTCTCATAAATAGCATGCATGCAAAAATCATTCATATGGATTGAACACTTGGTAACCGACATTAACAAGATGCATATAAAAATATCCCCTATCATTCCAGGACATCCATCGGACATGATAAAACAACATCGAAGTACTAAAGCATCCGCAACCATGGATGGGGGTTGTTAGGCCCAATAGATCTATCTTTAGGATTCGCGTCAATTAGTAGATCGGTTTACTAATTCTTAGGCTACCAAACAAAAAGGGGAATATTCGGCTTCGATCATTCAACCATAGAATGTAGTTTCAATTACTTGTGTCTATTTCGTCCAACATTTATAAAAACGCATGTATTCTCAGTCCCAAAAATATATATTGCAAAAGCATTTAAAAAGGGAGTAATGAAACTCACAATACTGTATTTCGTAGTAAAAATACATATGACATCATTGAACAAGTGCAAGGTTGGCCTCGGATTCACGAACCTATATTAATTATATATATTTATATGTTGGTCAATATTTGTCTAACAATTTTTGGTCAAGTCATAGTGTACCACAATCCTAATGCTCGAGACTAATATGCAAAAGTCAACAAAAGTCAACTTGACCCAAAATGACTTCTAAAATTTATACGTGTTTATTATATAACTTAACTATAGTCGTTTTATATATTTAAATATATTTATTAGATTTTATAATAATAAAAGTCATTTATTAATAAAAATTTATATTAACGTTTATATATGATAAAATATACTTTTATATATCTTAAGTAGTAAAATTTATAAAGTTCACTTAATATCGTAAAACTATAGTGGTAAGTATTATTAATGTAATTATATTACGCGTTGTGAAAAATATCTGTGTATCCCCTATTTATTTGATAAAAAAATATTGATCATAATAATAATAAGTAAAAGTTGTATTATTTTGTAATAATAATAATTATTATTATTCTATAAAAATAATAATATTTATATTTACTAAAAATGTTATTATGATAAAATGATAATACTAACATAATAGTAATAATGATATTTTATAATAACAATGATATTTCTATTAAAAATAATAACGACGATAGTAATAATAATCATTTTAACAATAATACTAAAATTCAGTTGCCTATAACTTCTAATCCTTTCATCGAAACCATTCGATATCTAAATGACGAATTCTTAATTTTTTGCTAGCTTTCCAACGACATGCATATCATATAACTTATTCTAGTAGCATATGTATTAAATTCAAAATTCATCATAAACTATCTAACGACAATATTAAACATACAAGCATGCATAATCCTAAATACTCGAGCACTAGTCAGGGATACACTATTAATATATAAAAGATAAGTTATGAGTGCTCATGTATCAATATTGAGATTCAATATTGTAGGAAAGTACGTAGACGCAACGGAGATGATAAACACTAGTTTGACCTCACGAGCATGCCCACGAACTATACCCATAACCTCCATAGTTATAACCCATAATTTCCTTAGCCCTATCCTACTCGAAAAACCCATCTTAAAATAATTCGCTCATGACCTCGTCGTAGTATTTTATGTATAAATACAAATACTAATAATACTAATATTAATAATAATAATAATAATAATAATAATAATAATAATAGTATGATTAATATTAAAAATAATAATAATAATAATTAATAATAATAATAATAATAATAATAATAATATTAATATGTATACTGAGAGAGAATGAGAGATATGAATGTGAATTATGAATTCACTAGTTCGACGATATGCATATATATATATATATATATATATATATATATATATATATATATATATATATATATATATATATATATATATATATATATATATATAACGTGGTAAAATAGTGAAAAACGGTGAAAAACAGTAAAGCCGCCTCAATTTTTGCGTAAAGTTTACAAATTCTGCGTAATGTTTTGAAACATTATGCGTTTTGCGTAGATGGGTACTCGATCCGCGTACGGTGTCTTCACGAAAGTTTTAGATTTTTGAGGTATGGTCGTTTGGACACCGGAATCACCCTTTTTCGAGTCAGTATGATTTAGTTATGATTTTTCTCGTGCAAGTGCGCAGGTTTAGTGATTTCCATCATTTTAACTTGCAATCTTGAGATGAAATGTTATAGTCTTTTGGTGCTCATTAAAAATCTTTATTTTATCTTTATTTTATCTTTATTTTTATTTTCATATCATTGAAAATCCATAAAAACATTTTATAATCAAATTCTATTATATAGAAAAAAAAATTTCGTACGTTTGAAACTAAATCAAATAATACTATAAGGTTTAGTTTTTCAAAACTACTTATATTCAAAATCATTTTATTCAAAGGTTTAAATAATAGAAATTGTTATATCATAAAACATTTTCATTTCATAAAGTAAAATCATATAATATATAAGTCATAATGGTTTCCAGTTTTTACTTACAGTTTATTCGTGAATCGTAGGGTTAAGTCCAATGGACAATTAAACGTATGAAATCGTTTTAAATGAACATATCCATTTGCTTATTTTGTCGACATCCATTTACATTTTATGTTCTTACTATTAATTTTATGAAAGTTAAATAATTAACTTATCAAGAGTCACGAGAAAGTTATTGTAAAGCATGCATTGAAAATTAAGCAGAAATCTCTACTAACTTTTGTCCAGTTACCATTAATTGACACTTTTGTTCTTACTTGTAAATCACTTTACCAATCATTCTGAATACCATTAAAAAGGAAAGGTTTCCTAAATCAAAGTGGACCTTTCAACAGAGACTCGTAATCATACAATGTATCTGATAAATCAATCATTTGATATTATCTTTTAATTCCGTTGAAAAATATCTTGAAATAATTACGTTCATGTAAAGTATTATTCATCTAATACCTTGTTAACATTCTCAAGTCATATAATAGATTTCGTAACTTATTTTCATATTAATCAAACCGTTTAATGTTTCATTAATATTTCTCAATTTAATAATCACACATATATATATGTTCATACATATCTATTTACACATAATTGTTCGTGAATCGTTGAGAGAAGTCAAAAGGTAAATGAATACATGAACATAGTTCAAAGGTTTTTTTTTTTTTTTTTTTGAGATTTCAACATTACAGCCTTTGCTTATCGTGTCGAGAACATATAAAGATCAAGTTTAAATTTGTTCGGAAATTTCCAGGTTGTCACAGTACCTACCCGTTAAAGAAATTTTGTCCCAAAATTTGATTGAGATGGTCATGGCTGACAATAAGTATGTTTTCATGACGCATACGAGCTGAAAATTAGAATTTTATCATCAGCGAGTAATATGGATAAAACAAATTGCTTAAGTGAAGTGTACGAGTGAAGTTATCACAAAAGAGTGAAATGAGTAAGTGTAGATTTGTCATATCTTTTGATGTAGATGAAATGTCCCGTTCTTATTGATTAAAAACGTTCCATATTAATTGATTTCGTTGCGAGGTTTTGACCTCTATATGAGACGTTTTTCAAATACTGCATTCATTTTTAAAACAAACCATAACCTTTATTTCATAAATAAAGGTTTAAAAAGTTTTACGTAGATTATCAAATAATGATAATCTAAAATATCCTGTTTACACACGACCATTACATAATGGTTTACAATACAAATATGTTACATCGAAATCAGTTTCTTGAATGCAGTTTTTACACAATATCGTATAAACATGGACTCCAAATCTTGTCCTTATTTTAGTATGCAACAGCGGAAGCTCTTAATATTCACCTGAGAATAAACATGCTTTAAACGTCAACAAAAATGTTGGTGAGTTATAGGTTTAACCTATATATATCAAATCGTAACAATAGACCACAAGATTTCATATTTCAATACACATCCCATACATAGAGATAAAAAACATTCATATGGTGAACACCTGGTAACCGACATTAACAAGATGCATATATAAGAATATCCCCATCATTCCGGGACACCCTTCGGATATGATATAAATTTCGAAGTACTAAAGCATCCGGTACTTTGGATGGGGCTTGTTAGGCCCAATAGATCTATCTTTAGGATTCGCGTCAATTAGGGTGTCTGTTCCCTAATTCTTAGATTACCAGACTTAATAAAAAGGGGCATATTCGATTTCGATAATTCAACCATAGAATGTAGTTTCACGTACTTGTGTCTATTTTGTAAATCATTTATAAAACCTGCATGTATTCTCATCCCAAAAATATTAGATTTTAAAAGTGGGACTATAACTCACTTTCACAGATTTTTTACTTCGTCGGGAAGTAAGACTTGGCCACTGGTTGATTCACGAACCTATAACAATATATACATATATATCAAAGTATGTTCAAAATATATTTACAACACTTTTAATATATTTTGATGTTTTAAGTTTATTAAGTCAGCTGTCCTCGTTAGTAACCTACAACTAGTTGTCCACAGTTAGATGTACAGAAATAAATCGATAAATATTATCTTGAATCAATCCACGACCCAGTGTATACGTATCTCAGTATTGATCACAACTCAAACTATATATATTTTGGAATCAACCTCAACCCTGTATAGCTAACTCCAACATTCACATATAGAGTGTCTATGGTTGTTCCGAAATATATATAGATGTGTCGACATGATAGGTCGAAACATTGTATACGTGTCTATGGTATCTCAAGATTACATAATATACAATACAAGTTGATTAAGTTATGGTTGGAATAGATTTGTTATCAATTTTCACGTAGCTAAAATGAGAAAAATTATCCAATCTTGTTTTACCCATAACTTCTTCATTTTAAATCCGTTTTGAGTGAATCAAATTGCTATGGTTTCATATTGAACTCTATTTTATGAATCTAAATAGAAAAAGTATAGGTTTATAGTCGGAAAAATAAGTTACAAGTCGTTTTTATAAAGGTAGTCATTTCAGTCGAAAGAACGACGTCTAGATGACCATTTTAGAAAACATACTTCCACTTTGAGTTTAACCATAATTTTTGGATATAGTTTCATATTCATAATAAAAATCATTTTCTCAGAATAACAACTTTTAAATCAAAGTTTATCATAGTTTTTAATTAACTAACCCAAAACAGCCCGCGGTGTTACTACGACGGCGTAAATCCGGTTTTACGGTGTTTTTCGTGTTTCCAGGTTTTAAATCATTAAGTTAGCATATCATATAGATATAGAACATGTGTTTAGTTGATTTTAAAAGTCAAGTTAGAAGGATTAACTTTTGTTTGCGAACAAGTTTAGAATTAACTAAACTATGTTCTAGTGATTACAAGTTTAAACCTTCGAATAAGATAGCTTTATATGTATGAATCGAATGATGTTATGAACATCATTACTACCTTAAGTTCCTTGGATAAAACTACTAGAAAAGAGAAAAATGGATCTAGCTTCAACGGATCCTTGTATGGCTCGAAGTTCTTGAAGCAGAATCATGACACGAAAACAAGTTCAAGTAAGACATCACTTGAAATAAGATTGTTATAGTTATAGAAATTGAACCAAAGTTTGAATATGATTATTACCTTATATTAGAATGATAACCTACTGTAAGAAACAAAGATTTCTTGAGGTTGGATGATCACCTTACAAGATTGGAAGTGAGCTAGCAAACTTGAAAGTATTCTTGATTTTATGAAACTAGAACTTGTAGAATATATGAAGAACACTTAGAACTTGAAGATAGAACTTGAGAGAGATCAATTAGATGAAGAAAATTGAAGAATGAAAGTGTTTGTAGGTGTTTTTGGTCGTTGGTGTATGGATTAGATATAAAGGATATGTAATTTTGTTTTCATGTAAATAAGTCATGAATGATTACTCATATTTTTGTAATTTTATGAGATATTTCATGCTAGTTGCCAAATGATGGTTCCCACATGTGTTAGGTGACTCACATGGGCTGCTAAGAGCTGATCATTGGAGTGTATATACCAATAGTACATACATCTAAAAGCTGTGTATTGTACGAGTACGAATACGGGTGCATACGAGTAGAATTGTTGATGAAACTGAACGAGGATGTAATTGTAAGCATTTTTGTTAAGTAGAAGTATTTTGATAAGTGTATTGAAGTCTTTCAAAAGTGTATAAATACATATTAAAACACTACATGTATATACATTTTAACTGAGTCGTTAAGTCATCGTTAGTCGTTACATGTAAGTGTTGTTTTTAAACCTTTAGGTTAACGGTCTTGTTAAATGTTGTTAACCCAATGTTTATAATATCAAATGAGATTTTAAATTATTATATTATCATGATATTATCATGTATGAATATCTCTTAATATGATATATATACATTAAATGTCTTTACAACGATAATCGTTACATATATGTCTCGTTTAAAAATCATTAAGTTAGTAGTCTTGTTTTTACATATGTAGTTCATTGTTAATATACTTAATGATATGTTTACTTATCATAATATCATGTTAACTATATATATATCCATATATATGTCATCATATAGTTTTTACAAGTTTTAACGTTCGTGAATCACCGGTCAACTTGGGTGGTCAATTGTCTATATGAAACATATTTCAATTAATCAAGTCTTAACAAGTTTGATTGCTTAACATATTGGAAACATTTAATCATGTAAATATCAATCTCAATTAATATATATAAACATGGAAAAGTTCGGGTCACTACAGTACCTACCCGTTAAATAAATTTCGTCCCGAAATTTTAAGCTGTTGAAGGTGTTGACGAATCTTCTGGAAATAGATGTGGGTATTTCTTCTTCATCTGATCTTCATGCTCCCAGGTGAACTCAGGTCCTCTACGAGCATTCCATCGAACCTTAACAATTGGTATCTTGTTTTGCTTAAGTCTTTTAACCTCACAATCCATTATTTCGACGGGTTCTTCGATGAATTGAAGTTTTTCGTTGATTTGGATTTCATCTAACGGAATAGTGAGATCTTCTTTAGCAAAACATTTCTTCAAATTCGGGACGTGGAAAGTGTTATGTACAGCCGCGAGTTGTTGAGGTAACTCTAGTCGGTAAGCTACTGGTCCGACACGATCAATAATCTTGAATGGTCCAATATACCTTGGATTTAATTTCCCTCGTTTACCAAATCGAACAACGCCTTTCCAAGGTGCAACTTTAAGCATGACCATCTCTCCAATTTCAAATTCTATATCTTTTCTTTTAATGTCAGCGTAGCTCTTTTGTCGACTTTGGGCGGTTTTCAACCGTTGTTGAATTTGGATGATCTTCTCGGTAGTTTCTTGTATAATCTCCGGACCCGTAATCTGTCTATCCCCCACTTCACTCCAACAATTCGGAGACCTGCACTTTCTACCATAAAGTGCTTCAAACGGCGCCATCTAATTGCTTGAATGGTAGCTATTGTTGTAGGAAAATTCTGCTAATGGTAGATGTCGATCCCAATTGTTTCCGAAATCAATAAGACATGCTCGTAGCATGTCTTCAAGCGTTTGTATCGTCCTTTCGCTCTGCCCATCAGTTTGTGGATGATAGGCAGTACTCATGTCTAGACGAGTTCCTAATGCTTGCTGTAATGTCTGCCAGAATCTTGAAATAAATCTGCCATCCCTATCAGAGATAATAGAGATTGGTATTCCATGTCTGGAGACGACTTCCTTCAAATACAGTCGTGCTAACTTCTCCATCTTGTCATCTTCTCTTATTGGCAGAAAGTGTGCTGATTTGGTGAGACGATCAACTATTACCCAAATAGTATCAAAACCACTTGCAGTCCTTGGCAATTTAGTGATGAAATCCATGGTAATGTTTTCCCATTTCCATTCCGGGATTTCGGGTTGTTGAAGTAGACCTGATGGTTTCTGATGCTCAGCTTTGACCTTAGAACACGTCAAACATTCTCCTACGTATTTAGCAACATCGGCTTTCATACCCGGCCACCAAAAATGTTTCTTGAGATCCTTGTACATCTTCCCCGTTCCAGGATGTATTGAGTATCTGGTTTTATGAGCTTCTCTAAGTACCATTTCTCTCATATCTCCAAATTTTGATACCCAAATTCTTTCAGCCCAATACCGGGTTCCGTCTTCCCGAATATAAAGATGCTTCTCCGATCCTTTGGGTATTTCATCCTTTAAATTTCCCTCTTTTAAAACTCCTTGTTGCGCCTCCTTTATTTGAGTAGTAAGGTTAGTGTGAATCATTATATTCATAGATTTTACTCGAATGGGTTCTCTGTCCTTTCTGCTCAAGGCGTCGGCTACCACATTTGCGTTCCCCGGGTGGTAACGAATCTCAAAGTCGTAATCATTCAACAATTCAATCCACCTACGCTGCCTCATATTCAGTTGTTTCTGATTAAATATGTGTTGAAGACTTTTGTGGTCGGTATATATAATACTTTTGACCCCATATAAGTAGTGCCTCCAAGTCTTTAATGCAAAAACAACCGTGCCTAATTCCAAATCATGCGTCGTATAATTTTGCTCGTGAATCTTCAATTGTCTAGACGCATAAGCAATCACCTTCGTCCATTGCATTAATACACAATCGAGACCTTGCTTTGATGCGTCACAATAAATCACAAAATCATCATTCCCTTCAGGCAATGACAATATAGGTGCTGTAGTTAGCTTTTTCTTCAATAATTGAAACGCCTTCTCTTGTTCATCCTTCCATTCAAATTTCTTCCCTTTATACGTTAATGCAGTTAAGGGTTTTGCTATTCTGGAAAAGTCTTGGATGAACCTTCTGTAGTAACCAGCTAGTCCTAAAAACTGGCGTATGTGTTTCAGAGTTTTCGGGGTTTCCCACTTTTCAACAGTTTCTATCTTTGCCGGATCCACCTTAATACCTTCTTTGTTCACTATGTGACCGAGGAATTGAACTTCTTCCAACCAAAATGCACACTTTGAAAACTTAGCGTACAATTCTTCCTTCCTCAATACTTCTAACACCTTTCTCAAATGTTCACCGTGTTCTTGGTCATTTTTTGAGTAAATAAGTATGTCATCAATGAAAACAATGACAAACTTGTCAAGGTATGGTCCACACACTCGGTTCATAAGGTCCATGAACACAGCTGGTGCATTAGTTAAACCAAACGGCATGACCATAAACTTGTAATGACCGTAACGTGTTCTGAAAGCAGTCTTTGGAATATCATCTTCTTTCACCCGCATTTGATGATACCAGGAACGTAAGTCAATCTTTGAATAAACAGACGAGCCTTGTAGTTGATCAAATAAGTCGTCAATTCTCGGTAGTGGGTAGCGGTTTTTGATGGTAAGTTTGTTCAACTCTCGGTAGTCGATACACAACCTGAATGTACCATCTTTCTTCTTGACAAACAAAACAGGAGCTCCCCACGGTGATGTGCTTGGTCGAATGAAACCACGCTCTACAAGTTCTTGTAATTGGCTTTGCAGTTCTTTCATCTCGCTGGGTGCGAGTCTGTAAGGAGCACGAGCTATTGGTGCAGCTCCTGGTACAAGATCTATTTGAAATTCAACGGATCGATGTGGGGGTAATCCCGGTAATTCTTTCGGAAATACATCGGGAAATTCTTTTGCAATGGGAACATCATTGATGCTCTTTTCTTCAGTTTGTACTTTCTCGACGTGTGCTAGAACAGCATAGCAACCTTTTCTTATTAGTTTTTGTGCCTTCAAATTACTAATAAGATGTAGCTTCGTGTTGCCCTTTTCTCCGTACACCATTAAGGGTTTTCCTTTTTCTCGTATAATGCGAATTGCATTTTTGTAACAAACGATCTCTGCTTTCACTTCTTTCAACCAGTCCATACCGATTATCACATCAAAACTCCCTAACTCTACTGGTATTAAATCAATCTTAAATGTTTCGCTAACCAGTTTAATTTCTCGATTCCGACATATATTATCTGCTGAAATTAATTTACCATTTGCTAATTCGAGTAAAAATTTACTATCCAAAGGCGTCAATGGACAACTTAATTTAGCACAAAAATCTCTACTCATATAGCTTCTATCCGCACCCGAATCAAATAAAACGTAAGCAGATTTATTATCAATAAGAAACGTACCCGTAACAAGCTCCGGGTCTTCCTGTGCCTCTGCCACATTAATATTGAAAACTCTTCCGTGGCCTTGTCCATTCGTGTTCTCCTGGTTCGGGCAATTTCTAATAATGTGGCCCGGTTTTCCACATTTATAACAAACTACATTGGCATAACTTGCTCCGACACTACTTGCTCCGCCATTACTCGTTCCGACACCATTTGTTCCTTTCGTTCTATTAACCCCTAGTCCGTAGATCTCACACTTCGCCGCGCTATGACCATTTCTTTTACACTTGTTGCAAAATTTGGTGCAGAACCCCGAGTGATACTTTTCACACCTTTGGCATAGCTGCTTCTGATTGTTGTTGTTGTTGCGGTTATTATTGTTGTTGGGATGATTGTTGTAGTTGCTGTTGTTGTTGTTGTTGTTGTTGTTGTTGTTGTTGTTGGGCCGTTTGTTGTAGTTGCGATTGATGTTGCGATTGTTGGGATAATTGTTGCGATTATTGTTGTAATTACTGTTGTTGTTGTATTGGTGATTCTTATCACCGTTTTCCTCCCACTTTCTTTTGACTTGCTTCACATTGGCCTCTTCAGCAGTCTGTTCTTTAATTCTTTCTTCAATCTGGTTCACTAGTTTGTGAGCCATTCTACATGCCTGTTGTATGGAGGCGGGCTCGTGTGAACTTATATCTTCTTGGATTCTTTCCGGTAATCCTTTCACAAACGCGTCGATCTTCTCTTCCTCATCTTCGAACGCTCCCGGACACAATAGGCACAATTCTGTGAATCGTCTTTCGTACGTGGTAATATCAAATCCTTGGATTCGTAACCCTCTAAGTTCTGTCTTGAGCTTATTGACCTCAGTTCTGGGACGGTACTTCTCGTTCATCAAGTGCTTGAATGCTGACCACGGTAGTGCGTACGCATCGTCTTGTCCCACTTGCTCTAGATAGGTATTCCACCATGTTAACACAGAACCTGTGAAGGTATGCGTAGCGTACTTCACTTTGTCCTCTTCAGTACACTTACTTATGGCAAAAACTGATTCGACCTTCTCGGTCCACCGTTTCAATCCGATCGGTCCTTCGGTTCCATCAAATTCCAAAGGTTTGCAGGCAGTGAATTCTTTGTAGGTGCATCCTACACGATTTCCTGTACTGCTAGATCCAAGGTTATTGTTGGTAAGTAGCGCAGCCTGTACTGCGGCTATGTTTGAAGCTAGAAAAGTACGGAATTCCTCTTCATTCATATTCACGGTGTGTCGAGTAGTCGGTGCCATTTCCTTCAAAATAGTCAAATGGAACAAGTTAATCATACAGAATATTAAGAGTAGTTAATAGTATTTCGTAGCATAATATGAACTCATTTATAAAAGCTTTTTCTTCATATTAGCGTTTTATAAGTTTAAATTCGGGTAGTACCTACCCGTTAAGTTCATACTTAGTAGCTAATATACAATTCAACTACTACAATTCTATATGAAAAACTGATTATAATAATATTTCGCGTTCAAACTTTTATACAATATTTTACAAACTTACAATACCGCTTATTTTACATAAAGCATGAAATATAGCACACAATAACTTTGATACAAGATAGTTGTGAAGATAATTCTAGCTAGTACACAAGTCGTTCAGCAAAGGCAATAAAGACACGTAATTCATACGTCCAGAAACAAGTCATGCATTCTGGTTTTACTAGGACTACTTCCCATCCTTGGTCTTGTGGAACATAACCGTTATGGCCGTTGATAAGACAGCGTGTTGTAACGTCGTCAAAGGGACGAGGGTTACGTAATGTCCAACAGTCCCGTAACAATCTAAAAACCTCATTTCTTACCCCAATTACCGACTCCGTCACTTGTGGGAACGTTTTGTTTAATAGTTGTAGGCCGATGTTCTTGTTCTCACTTTGGTGAGAAGCGAACATTACTAATCCGTAAGCATAACATGCTTCTTTATGTTGCATGTTAGCCGCTTTTTCTAAATCACGAAGTCCAATATTCGGATATATTGATTCAAAATAATTTCTTAACCCATTGCGTAAAATAGCATTTGGGTTCCCCGCAATATATGCGTCAAAGTAAACACATCGTAACTTATGGATTTCCCAATGTGATATCCCCCATCTTTCGAACGAAAGCCTTTTATAAACCAAGGCATTCTTGGAACGTTCTTCGAATGTCTTACAAACTGATCTCGCCTTAAATAGTTTTGCCGAAGAATTCTGACCGACTCTAGACAAGATTTCAACAATCATGTCTCCGGGTAGGTCTCTTAAAATATTGGGTTGTCTATCCATTTTGTGTTTTTATACTGTAAAATAGACAAGAGTTAGATTCATAAAAAAAAATACTTATTAATACAAGCAATTTTTACATATATCATAAAGCATAAGCACACTATATTACATATATTACACCACACGAATACAGCTATCTTATTCCAACTCGCTTGTTTCTTCTTTTTCGGTTTTGGTTCGTTTTGCCAAGTTTCTAGGGATATATGATGTTCCCCTAATACGAGCCGTAATTTTCCACATTGGTTTAGAAAAACCTGGTGGTTTAGAGGTTCCCGGGTCATTGTTACAACTTAAGGACTTCGGGGGTTGACGATACATATAAAGTTCATCGGGGTTGGAATTAGATTTCTCTATTTTTATGCCCTTTCCCTTATTATTTTCTTTTGCCTTTTTAAATTCAGTTGGCGTAATTTCTATAACATCATCGGAATTCTCGTCGGAATCCGATTCATCGGAGAATTGGTAATCCTCCCAATATTTTGCTTCCTTGGCGGAAACACCATTGACCATAATTAACCTTGGTCGGTTGGTTGAGGATTTTCTTTTACTTAACCGTTTTATTTTTTCCCCCACCGGTTCTATTTCTTCATCCGGTTCCGATTCTTCTTCCGGTTCCGATTCTTCTTCCGGTTCCGACTCTTCTTCCGGTTCCTCTTCGGGAACTTGTGAATCAGTCCACGAATCATTCCAATTTACATTTGACTCTTCATTATTATTAGGTGAGTCAATGGGACTTATTCTAGAGGTAGACATCTATCACATAATATCAAACGCGTTAAGAGATTAATATATCACATAATATTCACATGTTAAAAATATATAGTTTCCAACAAAATTTGTTAAGCAATCATTTTTCAAGTAAACACGGTCGAAGTCCAGACTCACTAATGCATCCTAACAAACTCGATAAGACACACTAATGCAAAATTCTGGTTCTCTAAGACCAACGCTCGGATAACAACTGAAATGTCCCGTTCTTATTGATTAAAAACGTTCCATATTAATTGATTTCGTTGTGAGGTTTTGACCTCTATATGAGACGTTTTTCAAATACTGCATTCATTTTTAAAACAAACCATAACCTTTATTTCATAAATAAAGGTTTAAAAAGTTTTACGTAGATTATCAAATAATGATAATCTAAAATATCCTGTTTACACACGACCATTACATAATGGTTTACAATACAAATATGTTACATCGAAATCAGTTTCTTGAATGCAGTTTTTACACAATATCGTATAAACATGGACTCCAAATCTTGTCCTTATTTTAGTATGCAACAGCGGAAGCTCTTAATATTCACCTGAGAATAAACATGCTTTAAACGTCAACAAAAATGTTGGTGAGTTATAGGTTTAACCTATATATATCAAATCGTAACAATAGACCACAAGATTTCATATTTCAATACACATCCCATACATAGAGATAAAAATCATTCATATGGTGAACACCTGGTAACCGACATTAACAAGATGCATATATAAGAATATCCCCATCATTCCGGGACACCCTTCGGATATGATATAAATTTTGAAGTACTAAAGCATCCGGTACTTTGGATGGGGCTTGTTAGGCCCAATAGATCTATCTTTAGGATTCGCGTCAATTAGGGTGTCTGTTCCCTAATTCTTAGATTACCAGACTTAATAAAAAGGGGCATATTCGATTTCGATAATTCAACCATAGAATGTAGTTTCACGTACTTGTGTCTATTTTGTAAATCATTTATAAAACCTGCATGTATTCTCATCCCAAAAATATTAGATTTTAAAAGTGGGACTATAACTCACTTTCACAGATTTTTTACTTCGTCGGGAAGTAAGACTTGGCCACTGGTTGATTCACGAACCTATAACAATATATACATATATATCAAAGTATGTTCAAAATATATTTACAACACTTTTAATATATTTTGATGTTTTAAGTTTATTAAGTCAGCTGTCCTCGTTAGTAACCTACAACTAGTTGTCCACAGTTAGATGTACAGAAATAAATCGATAAATATTATCTTGAATCAATCCACGACCCAGTGTATACGTATCTCAGTATTGATCACAACTCAAACTATATATATTTTGGAATCAACCTCAACCCTGTATAGCTAACTCCAACATTCACATATAGAGTGTATATGGTTGTTCCGAAATATATATAGATGTGTCGACATGATAGGTCGAAACATTGTATACGTGTCTATGGTATCTCAAGATTACATAATATACAATACAAGTTGATTAAGTTATGGTTGGAATAGATTTGTTACCAATTTTCACGTAGCTAAAATGAGAAAAATTATCCAATATTGTTTTACCCATAACTTCTTCATTTTAAATCCGTTTTGAGTGAATCAAATTGCTATGGTTTCATATTGAACTCTATTTTATGAATCTAAATAGAAAAAGTATAGGTTTATAGTCGGAAAAATAAGTTACAAGTCGTTTTTATAAAGGTAGTCATTTCAGTCGAAAGAACGACGTCTAGATGACCATTTTAGAAAACATACTTCCACTTTGAGTTTAACCATAATTTTTGGATATAGTTTCATATTCATAATAAAAATCATTTTCTCAGAATAACAACTTTTAAATCAAAGTTTATCATAGTTTTTAATTAACTAACCCAAAACAGCCCGCGGTGTTACTACGACGGCGTAAATCCGGTTTTACGGTGTTTTTCGTGTTTCCAGGTTTTAAATCATTAAGTTAGCATATCATATAGATATAGAACATGTGTTTAGTTGATTTTAAAAGTCAAGTTAGAAGGATTAACTTTTGTTTGCGAACAAGTTTAGAATTAACTAAACTATGTTCTAGTGATTACAAGTTTAAACCTTCGAATAAGATAGCTTTATATGTATGAATCGAATGATGTTATGAACATCATTACTACCTTAAGTTCCTTGGATAAAACTACTGGAAAAGAGAAAAATTGATCTAGCTTCAACGGATCCTTGGATGGCTCGAAGTTCTTGAAGCAGAATCATGACACGAAAACAAGTTCAAGTAAGACATCACTTGAAATAAGATTGTTATAGTTATAGAAATTGAACCAAAGTTTGAATATGATTATTACCTTATATTAGAATGATAACCTACTGTAAGAAACAAAGATTTCTTGAGGTTGGATGATCACCTTACAAGATTGGAAGTGAGCTAGCAAACTTGAAAGTATTCTTGATTTTATGAAACTAGAACTTGTAGAATATATGAAGAACACTTAGAACTTGAAGATAGAACTTGAGAGAGAACAATTAGATGAAGAAAATTGAAGAATGAAAGTGTTTGTAGGTGTTTTTGGTCGTTGGTGTATGGATTAGATATAAAGGATATGTAATTTTGTTTTCATGTAAATAAGTCATGAATGATTACTCATATTTTTGTAATTTTATGAGATATTTCATGCTAGTTGCCAAATGATGGTTCCCACATGTGTTAGGTGACTCACATGGGCTGCTAAGAGCTGATCATTGGAGTGTATATACCAATAGTACATACATCTAAAAGCTGTGTATTGTACGAGTACGAATACGGGTGCATACGAGTAGAATTGTTGATGAAACTGAACGAGGATGTAATTGTAAGCATTTTTGTTAAGTAGAAGTATTTTGATAAGTGTATTGAAGTCTTTCAAAAGTGTATAAATACATATTAAAACACTACATGTATATACATTTTAACTGAGTCGTTAAGTCATCGTTAGTCGTTACATGTAAGTGTTGTTTTTAAACCTTTAGGTTAACGGTCTTGTTAAATGTTGTTAACCCAATGTTTATAATATAAAATGAGATTTTAAATTATTATATTATCATGATATTATCATGTATGAATATCTCTTAATATGATATATATACATTAAATATCTTTACAACGATAATCGTTACATATATGTCTCGTTTAAAAATCATTAAGTTAGTAGTCTTGTTTTTACATATGTAGTTCATTGTTAATATACTTAATGATATGTTTACTTATCATAATATCATGTTAACTATATATATATCCATATATATGTCATCATATAGTTTTTACAAGTTTTAACGTTCGTGAATCACCGGTCAACTTGGGTGGTCAATTGTCTATATGAAACATATTTCAATTAATCAAGTCTTAACAAGTTTGATTGCTTAACATATTGGAAACATTTAATCATGTAAATATCAATCTCAATTAATATATATAAACATGGAAAAGTTCGGGTCACTACAGTAGATAGGATTGATTTTTCAGAGTTCAAAGGATTTGGAGAAAATCTTCGTAATAAGATTTGATTCTTCGGAAATCAAGGAAATTAGGATCCGCTTTAAATACGATCATCTGTTTTGATTGCTCTGTCGAATATTTTTCTATAAATCCACCTCCTTTGTTTCCTTACAACTCACACCTTCTATTCTTTCATTCCCAATTTATACTTTAAAGCATTCATCAATATGCTCCATCCAGTTCTGATTCTTGATATACTCCTCACTTTCATATCTGTCATTCTTCTTTTTCATCTACTGCCGGAAGAATCTATTTACTTTTACTATACCCTTGGTTTTATAATGTTTTTAGTTCTCCTGTGCCTTTATATTGCTATATGCATCGATATATACGGTTTGTAACTTCTTGGTTGTTGTTGGGTTTTATATCTTCCCTTATATTTCGATGTCTCTGCTTCTGTCTTTCTGTAATCATTGACATTGATATCGTAGCGGAGTGGTATAAAATACTATTAATTTTGGCAGGAAAATACTATTAAATATGCTACAATTTTACACAAGTTTTAATTATTTATTTACAAATGGGATATACCTAAACCTTGCTACAACACTATAGGCAGTGTACCTAATCGTAGAGTAGTATAGTTTTTAGGAAATCCGGTTCGTTCCACAGGGAGCGGGCTTATTGCACACTATATTTTTAAACAACTATATTTGTACAAAATATATATAATTATATATAATAATATATAAAAGGGGTTTATCGTTTAATGACCGGTTTGTCGATTTATATTTTAAGCGAAGCGTATAGTAAATGACGATATTTAAATAACAATATAAAATAAATAACAATAATTAAAATGACAATAAATAAAAGTACGAGGAAATATGAAATAAAATATATTATGCTTATTTAAACTTTCGTAACCATGTGTTTGACGTTTTGATTTTAATTTATTGTCCTGGGTTAATTGTCCTTTGTCCTGGATGTATTTGAAACCTATCTGGTTTTTGTCCATAATAGTTCATCGGTCATAATTATAAACTGCTCAGCAAATTTAACCTTATACCCGAAGTCAAATATTCCAACTAACTGGGGATTCGAACTGTAACAAGGTCTTAATACTTTGCTTAATGAATACACCAGGTTATCGACTGTGTGTAAACCAAGGTTTAAATACTTTGTTAACAATTACACCAATTACCCTTGAATGTAATCCACCCCTGTTTTAATGAGTCCATTAACTATTAATCCATCCCCGTGTCCGGTCAAATGAACAATAATTCGTACTTATAAATATCCCGCCCATCGTGTCCGATTAAGCGTACGTGGTTATATATAGATACGTCAAATCATAACCTTTATATTAAATTAACGAGGTATCGTTAATTTAATATAAAGCCCATTAATAGCCCATAGTCTAATTTCCACAAGTGTCGTTCTTTTGTCCAAACCCCAATTATGGTACAAAGTCCAATTACCCCGTCTTTAATATTTAGTCCAACATCATGATTACTTCGTCTTAAATAAGCATAATAATAACTTAAGTACGAGACATTAATTTAAAAAGGAGAACATAGCTTACATTGATTATTTATCGCGTAGTGTTACACGGACAGAGATCCGACTTTAAAACCCGTAAAATAACCTTTACATAACCCGAACTAATCTAATATAACACTAATCTATATTATATATATATATATATATATATATATATATATATATATATATATATATATATATATATATATATATTATATATTTATTTATATTATACTACGGAGTATTATTATTATTATGTTCTTTTTACTCGCAGAATTCGTGAGATTTTATAGGCATTCTGAAATTTCTGTGCTCCGCGAGTCGCGGCACTTTGTGCCTGAGAACTCCGCGAGTCGCGGGGAAATGGGATACAGCTCACACCCTTTTGGATTTTCTTTGCCGACATTTTATATATATAAATATAAAATATAAATAATTAATATAATTATTTATATATTATATTATATTCTTGTGCATAGTAGACTTGTAATTTTTAGTCCGTTGCGTCGGGCGTTGATAGTTGACTCGTGTCCCGGTTCCGGATTTTCGAACGTCCTTTCGTATTATTTTATATCGTGCACTTTACGTTTCGCGATTTGTAATTTGCACAAAAATTGTTCTCCTTAAATTTCAAAATCCGTGCGAGTCTTTTACTCACTTTTTAGTGGCACTTTTAAGTGTACTATGGCTTTAGTGGCACTTTTCAGGCTTTAGTGGCACTTTTTCTTCAATTCTTTAATCTTCGTGCTTCGTCTTCACATTTATTTATTTAAACAATTACAATGAAAATATAATACAATTACATATAAAAATCAATTATTTAGGAGGGATATTACTATGAAATATATGTTCCTTTTTAGCCTTATCAAATATCCCCACACTTGAGCGTTGCTTATCCTCAAGCAATACAGAACTTGAAATAAAAACATACATGAATCACTTTTTTATTCATCACACTTTGTACATTAGTGATTTTGATATGGTGGTATAAACAATGATAGTAACGATAGAACCATGGTTAAAGGTGGGTGTGTCATCCACAGTTGCCTCGGGTTTAGGTCAACGACACTTGCAATCAAATAGCCGATTTACTTTCGGTTTCCAAAGCAAAGTGCACATTTGAAAGGCGGTTTACAGTCCCACATAACTATGAAAATGTAGATCCTTAAGGAAATTGGATCTTTATGAAAACATTTGATCTTTTGAAAATTCAATCTAGCTTTTACCCTAGATAAGTTTTCCGGAATAACCCTTCACTGGTGTTTGCAAAATATTTTTGTGGGTTTTGTGGGTTTCAGATTTTAGCTCAAAACTTATGGTTTTGTGTCACCCACTTTCTAACCTTGTATTAGGAAAGCAACACGTCCAGTTTACTTGCTCCGTATATTACCTTTCGGTAAACTACCGTCCGGTTGTAAAGGAAAGCGTTGAACAAGCAACTGTTAAGGCAATGTCCCCTGACATGCTTTTAATTATGGTCTATAACGTGTTGGACGCAATTACTATCCTTTGTAGGAGCAATAGTAAAGCTCACCCTTATAATTTTTTGGTCTGGCACAAGGTCCTGTCTTCGACCATGCTATGCAACCACCGTTCTTACGGTTGACACCCGATTTGGTTCAGGTGACCTAATGAATTCCAGGTGAATTCCTAGGATTTTACGTTCAATGGTAATGAACGCATTAAAAATGGGTTTTCAGAAAAAAAATCGGTTTGTAATTTTGATCAAAATATTTTCTCGTTCAAGCTCGAGTTTAGATATCATTGAATTCCATGAGTTTGTAATTCTCAATCTTTAAGGTCAATCTCAAGGATTGAGTAATATCAGGCTTAAAAGCTGATTTTTAATCTTTAAGGAGATTATCCTTTCTGGGGGTCTGATTCATTAGTCTTATCAAGCTAATTTGCACGGCGCCCTCCCCATTTTACGAGACAGATCCTCTCATGGTTAGGATAAGTCTGACCACATGGCGACCCTGTTTTATGCTGAGGTCCGTAGATTTCCTGCTGATTTTAGTGTTGACTTTTCTAGATTTTTCGTCAACCTACAGCTGGTCTGGACGACAACTTCTTGACCTAAATCAAGAAGCGCGTGTCTTTTTCGGAAGACTTTACTTCCTTTAAATGATGGAATTGATTCATTGTGTAGATCCATCTTTCATTACAGTAAATCGGGTAAAACAGTTAATTTAGTCCAAAACAAAAGCACCTGCAATAAACTTTACAGAAACATGTGATAGATAGTTTTTAATTGAATAACTTGGTACATTCTCCCCACACTTAGTTTCTTTCTTTGCCTTTTTATTCTCCTTTATTCCATTTTAAATGGATTTAAGCGTTTTAGGGTGTTTCTTAATTTATGTCCTTTCCGAGGTAACGATAATTTCGGTATTAACACCTAGTTTTCACCGTTCATAAATATATATAAACATGATTTTAAATTCATTTAGTTGAAATTTTTTCAAATTTTCACAAAATTTGGCAAATAAAACCAAGTGTAAACCCGAGAGAATTTATAACCCTTCCCAATATCCCCACACTTAAGATCATGCAATGCCCTCATTTGCATGAAATCAGACTATAATTATAAATTCATGAGGGTGATTAGTGTAGAAAGTAGTTAAAGATACCATAAAATTGCAGGATGATAGATGGTGCACCTCATCGTTCATTCCTTCTTGTTTTATCACACATGTTTTTCTTCAAAAACGGTTGCTTTTCTGAACTGTTTGATAATTTTTGAAAATGCGTCTTTTACCCTAATCATGCATTTTTATTAACGAGTTATGCACTAACCCGAACCCCTAATTTAACGTTAAGTGGGGTTAAACTTCCCCACTCTTAGCTGACGACATGTGAAGTCGGTAGAATAAGTTCCACGAATTAGAGTAGTGAGCCAGTTATTTACATCTCGGGTGGTGTATAATATATCAATGGGTTTAAAGTTTAGACTCGCCCGATTATCACTACTTAATTCTTTTTTAAGTGTAGCTTTTAGTAAATGGATATGTCTCTTTTCTGGTTCTTGGTCAAATGGATTGATATACACCGACATACATACTATAGGGTGGACAATTCCTAACATTTCCTTCCGTTTATTCTCAGGATCAAAGTTTTCACCTCTATTACCCATTTGGGTGAAATCCGAGGTGTCATTATTTATTAAAGCTCGTAGTTCATCTTTGGTAGATGACTCGTCTATTGAGAATATTGGGTTGGAAGGTTGTTGAATAGTGAATTTCGGGATCGAAGCAAATTCTTCTTCATTAATCGGTCCCACCATTTTGGTCTCGGGGGTAAAATTTTCAACGTTATCGTTTTTCCATGAGTACCAATTTGTCACCCTTACTTCTTCTTCATCCATTGATGGATCGTTGATTTCGTCGGTAGAGGCTAATGTGTCGATATGTTGTGAAATTGGTAAAGCTGAATAAAAAGTATCATCGGGATAGTTGGTGATTTCGGAGCTCTCGAATTCATCAAAATTTGATGATCTGATATTTTCTTGCACAATACTCCTCAGATCAACAGGTGTGTAGTCTGATAGAGTTTCAGCTTGCCGGTTTACAAACTCTCTCATTTGTTCATTTTGAGCATTGAGTTCTTCGAGTTTGATTTTCATATTGTCTAATAAATTTTCAGACACGTAATTTTCCTCGTCTACTGGTTGTTGAGTTTGGAAATATTCTTGGAAATAATCCCAATTAGAATTGTATGCTTCATAATCATTCCATTCAGGTTTCGTGGGTGCGTAATTTTCCATAGGAACGTAATAATAACATTTCCATGTTGAGTGATAATCTCCACAGATTTCACAACTAGTTATTGTTTCGTCATTCGTGATCCAAGATTGACCGAACGAATTGTCATCAACACCCGTTTGAGAGTATTGATTTAATTGATTTTAGATATCAAAAAGAGTTTCCATAGCCTTGTTTTCAAAATTTTCCACTTTATTGCGATGGCCAAATTTTAGCTACAATGTGGTGCATTTACTAATTATCCTATTAGTTATAAAAATAGAAAAACTTATATAAGTTGTCCAATTAATAGACTTTTCTGCTTTTGTCCACGTTTCGAATAGCCAAAAGATGCAGCAGGGAGCCAGAACCCTTTAAATCGGAAACTCACAACTCAGCCACTAACAAATCCAACTATTACTACGAAGCAGAAAATTATCAACGTCCATTAATTTAACCACTTAAATAATTTTTCTTTCCGTTTGAGATATTAGATAAGAAATAGAGAAAATTTCTAAGTCCTAAAAACTAAAGCGTCGAGAAATAAGAAAGAAAAAGAATGCGCGTCGAAAAACGTCGAAAAATAAAAATAAGAAAATAGCGCGTCGTAACTTAAAAGTCTAAAAATTATATCTAAAAAGTTGCGCCTAAAGGTCTAAAGGTAAATGCAATTTTATTCAGAAAACGGCAATTACTTAAAGGCACTAAAATCTATTTAAAACTAAAGCTAAAAATGGCGTCGCAAAATTCTAAAGCACCTAAATCTTAGTCTAAAGAAAAAGCACTTAAGGGATTTTACAGCAAAGCCTAAAAATCTAGAAATAAAAATAAGCTACGGCAAAAACTATGTCTTAAAACTAAATACGAGCGAAAAACATACAAATATTACGCTAAAAACAAATAAAAAGGGACAAAATATAAAAATATACTAAAATCCGTAAAAAGTACAATTTTTTTAAAAATATTATTTTTATATTATTTATTTAATAAAACTATTAATTTTATAATTTAATAAAACTAATTAAACTAAATAAACAAAATAATAATAAAACTAAAACTAATTAATAAATTAATTAACTAATTTAGGGTTTATTAATAATAATAAATAATAATATACCGCAATAAATGTTGGTTTAGGGTTTCAGGCGCGTCAGACAGGGCGGCTCCGCGAGTCGCGGTATTCGAGGCTGCAAACTCCGCGAGTCGCGGGGTTCCAATTTTCAACTCAGGTACAGTTTAAAATTCGACGCGTTTTTTTTTTTTTTTTTTTTTTTAGGATTTTATATTGTGTTTCTAAAAATAATATATATTTATACAAAAATGAATTAAAAATATAGAGTTTTGCCGATTCCCCGGCAGCGGCGCCAAAAACTTGATATCGTAGCGGAGTGGTATAAAATACTATTAATTTTGGCAGGAAAATACTATTAAATATGCTACAATTTTACACAAGTTTTAATTATTTATTTACAAATGGGATATACCTAAACCTTGCTACAACACTATAGGCAGTGTACCTAATCGTAGAGTAGTATAGTTTTTAGGAAGTCCGATTCGTTCCACAGGGAGCGGGCTTATTGCACACTATATTTTTAAACAACTATATTTGTACAAAATATATATAATTATATATAATAATATATAAAAGGGGTTTACCGTTTAATGACCGGTTTGTCGATTTATATTTTAAGCGAAGCGTATAGTAAATGACGATATTTAAATAACAATATAAAATAAATAATAATAATTAAAATGACAATAAATAAAAGTACGAGGAAATATGAAATAAAATATATTATGCTTATTTAAACTTTCGTAACCATGTGTTTGACGTTTTGATTTTAATTTATTGTCCTGGGTTAATTGTCCTTTGTCCTGGATGTATTTGAAACCTATCTGGTTTTTGTCCATAATAGTTCATCGGTCATAATTATAAACTGCTCGGCAAATTTAACCTTATACCCGAAGTCAAATATTCCAACTAACTGGGGATTCGAACTGTAACAAGGTCTTAATACTTTGCTTAATGAATACACCAGGTTATCGACTGTGTGTAAACCAAGGTTTAAATACTTTGTTAACAATTACACCAATTACCCTTGAATGTAATCCACCCCTGTTTTAATGAGTCCATTGACTATTAATCCATCCCCGTGTCCGGTCAAATGAACAATAATTCGTACTTATAAATATCCCGCCCATCGTGTCCGATTAAGCGTACGTGGTTATATATAGATACGTCAAATCATAACCTTTATATTAAATTAACGAGGTATCGTTAATTTAATATAAAGCCCATTAATAGCCCATAGTCTAATTTCCACAAGTGTCGTTCTTTTGTCCAAACCCCAATTATGGTACAAAGCCCAATTACCCCGTCTTTAATATTTAGTCCAACATCATGATTACTTCATCTTAAATAAGCATAATAATAACTTAAGTACGAGACATTAATTTAAAAAGGAGAACATAGCTTACATTGATTATTTATCGCATAGTGTTACACGGACAGAGCTCCGACTTTAAAACCCGTAAAATAACCTTTACATAACCCGAACTAATCTAATATAACACTAATCTATATTATATATATATATATATATATATATATATATATATATATATATATATATATATATATATATATATATATATATATATTATATATTTATTTATATTATACTACGGAGTATTATTATTATTATGTTCTTTTTACTCGCAGAATTCGTGAGATTTTATAGGCATTCTGAAATTTCTGTGCTCCGCGAGTCGCGGCACTTTGTGCCTGAGAACTCCGCGAGTCGCGGGGAAATGGGATACAGCTCACACCCTTTTGGATTTTCTTTGCCGACGTTTTATATATATAAATATAAAATATAAATAATTAATATAATTATTTATATATTATATTATATTCTTGTGCATAGTAGACTTGTAATTTTTAGTCCGTTGTGTCGGGCGTTGATAGTTGACTCATGTCCCGGTTCCGGATTTTCGAACATCCTTTCGTATTATTTTATATCGTGCACTTTACGTTTCGCGATTTGTAATTTGCACAAAAATTGTTCTCCTTAAATTTCAAAATCCGTGCAAGTCTTTTACTCACTTTTTAGTGGCACTTTTAAGTGTACTATGGCTTTAGTGGCACTTTTCAGGCTTTAGTGGCACTTTTTCTTCAATTCTTTAATCTTCGTGCTTCGTCTTCACATTTATTTATTTAAACAATTACAATGAAAATATAATACAATTACATATAAAAATCTATTATTTAGGAGGGATATTGCTATGAAATATATGTTCCTTTTTAGCCTTATCAGACATCCATAGTTAATACTCTCTCCAATTTACTGTGATTTATACTCTCATTGATATTTTAAAGCTTCATGCTTTTGTTTTCTCTTCCCGACTTTAAGTCAAGCTAAATATGGTCCAGAATTCGTAGATATGAATTTCGGAATGAACATGATTAATGTTCTAAGAAGGAAATTATAATGGCACAATCTTGATTTGTCAAATTACCAGAATATTCGAAAAAGAATGAATCATCAAGAAAATATTTTCTTGATATTTTTAGAGGTTAAATAGAATACCAGAGTCGTGTAACATGGCACATGATGACGGTATGGTCTGTGAATCATCACGTTCAATTTAGAAACTCAGCATGACTTACTGTAATATAATCACGTTGATCAAGTGTCATTATATTATACTAACTCATGCTTCAGTTCCCAAAACTACTTCAAAAATATTCTTATTTTAAACTCGAAGGTCTCTGAATTTAGAAATTAAAATAATTTCTTTTATGATGTAATGCAGATAGCGCGAAGAGGTAGATGATTTCGGATAAGAATAATTATGGAAATATCTTCAGAAATATAGATGATATTTATAGTGAAAGATACGATGATATCTTAGAATTTCTAATATCAGAGGATGCTGAAGGATATTGTCCGCAGGGGTTTGGAGTCAGGAGCAGGGTATTCGTTAATGACTTCAGCAGATACTGAATCACTTGGATTCTTTGAAGGCAAGTTTAATGTTTGTGATTTGTCCACAGCCTCCTTCATACTTTGCTCAATCCGTTTTCCAGTTCCAAACCTTCTCTCTTTCTGAGCTTTGCCAACCCACTATTCTTTATCATCAAACTTTTTACTGTTAAGATCGTTTACAGTTTTTGCTGCTTCATCAGCATTTTTCAAAATTTCAAGAACTAGTTCGCAGTTTAGGGTGTTTTTCAGAAACTTCACATTCAAAGTATGTAAGTCCAGAAGATAGACGTAATATATACACATATAACTGTTGGCGTAGACATGCTGTGGGATTTCAAAATACTGATTGCTAATTCCCGATGATTCGTATGGCAATTCTCGTTACACGATGCAGATGAGTAAATGATGGGGTTTTGATAAATATAATGATTTTTCAGAAAATCCTAGATCATTACGGTTGTTGATAAGTTTACTGCTAATGTGGTGGAATATAAACGATTCTCCGGTAACGATGATGAAAGGGAAACGTATATATCAAGGTTATAATAAGGCTGTTTCGACTGAAAAATCGAAGTTGACTTGCTGAAGCTGTGATAAAACTGGCTACTTTGGAATGGAATTGAAAAGTCATTTTAGCTAATAAATGCCAAAGGGTCTGACACGGATACGTGTCGAATGACGACTTTGGTTTCGAGAGCTTTTCAGGTACATAACTATGGGTAATATGTGGTTGGATCATCATCTCGATTGCTCATTATTTGAAGTGTCTTCAGGAATTTCGAAGGGTTTGAACACAGATTGTAATCGTTAATATACATATGATGTTCTAACACAGTTTTAAAGTCAAAGTATAACTTCGAAAAATGTAAGGATTTAAGAGTGATGATTTTGGTTATATCTCGAGTTGAATTCTGAGATTTCAAAATCATAATATGTAATTAGATTTTGAATGAGTATGGTTGTTTTGATTTCTATGAAAGAATGTCTACTGTTATGAAAATAGTGAGTATAGTTGATAATTGCTGAATTACTGAATCAGATTCGAAGAATATAACATATTAATTGTGAATTTATATATCTCTCGGGTATTACCTACCCGTTAAAAAAATTCACAATTAATATTTTGTACGAAAGAATTTTATTACAGTCTTTATGAAAATATATATGTGTATATTTTCTGCAGATGTAATACAGATTTGATGAGTTAATACCCAATTAAGCTCATTTGATCTTAGGCTGGAATTAGAAATGAGTAATCTCTAACATTAGAGGTTACATAATCTTCACAGATAATTTCACTAATGTGATCAATACTTCATTATTTATTCTTATATATATTTCCTTAGTGAATCATGTTGATGCTCATAGAACTCTTGCTAACTTCGCAAGGTACGAATGATGTTTTCTAGAAAGTTTCGAGTACATCGAATATAAAGGTGTAAAATCAAACATGTATTTGAATAATACACTTGGTTTATTATGAACTGAAATTCATTGAATTGAAACAGATTTGGTAATTAAGGATGGTTAAGTCATTAATCGAAGGATTATAGCATATTAGTAATATGAATTAACCGAGTAGTATCTACCCTTATTTAATTCATACATAATAGCTTAGTACGAAAAGATTTATTTTGATCTCAAAATTTATATATACATATAATTTCTTCAGAGGAAATGAGTTAATACTTCATAACTCGTTGATACAATATACACGTTATTGATTCGTAATGATGTCCACGGTGATCCTTGAACTGGAGGAGCTTGTGATGTTATAGGTGCTGCTGATTCTGACGTTATTGACGGCACTGACTGTGCTGGTGATGCTATGGTACTGTTGATGTTGTTGATAAAACAAGTCTAGCTTGTAAATCACGCATCATTCTTGTCAGGGTTTCTTTTATCATTTTGGTCCACTCATCTGATTTATGGTTAGGTCTAGAATAAGTAATCTCTAAGACTTCGGAGATTACATAATCGCCGCGGAATGTTTCTTCAATTAAGTTATGAATCAATACTTCATCATTCATTGTTGTTGGTACTTTATGGTGTGTATGACGTTGAGGTTAGTGGGGTAGTTTATGATGTTGAAGCATGGGATGTAGATGTTGTTGTTGATGGTGGTGATGGTACTGTAAGTGTTGTTGATGGTGGTACTGGTTATGCTGCTGGTGCTGCTGCTGGTGTTTGTAACCTTTGCACCATATTCTCCAAAGCCACTACCCGAGCGCGAAGCTCGTTAACTTCTTCTATTACGCCGGGATGATTGTCGGTTCAGACAAGAGGATAAATAAGATCTAGAATTTGATATAGTATATAATCGTGACGAGATACTCTGGAAATGAGAGAGAAAATGGTGTTTCAGACAGGTTCGCCGGTAAGTGCTTCAGGTTCTTCGCCAAGAGGGCAATGTGGTTGATGAAAAGGATCGCCTTCTTCTTGTCTCCAATGATTAAGGAGACTACGAACCCATCCCCAATTCATCCAGAATAGATGATGGCTGATTGGTTGATCCATTCCAGTCACACTGCTTTCGGAGCTTGAGTGGGATTCCATTTCAGAATCCGAGGGACTTGAATTAATGACGAATTCCATTTCGTACGATTGAATAAAGGATTTTTCGATATGAAATGATTTTTTAGCTATCGGGTGGTATTCTAATTACATAGAATATCTATATATATAGAGCAAAAGATTTCGTAGATTACGGAGGATTTTACGGAATATGTCAGGCAAAGTTTACAGTAACAGATACGCTAAGATATGAATTAGCAGATACGCTAAGATATGAATTTTGTCTATACACTATTCATGCAATCAATGCAATAAGGTGTGTCTAGACTAAGAATGATAAGCAGGTAATTTCCGACAAAAATGATAAGCAAAACTTTTGACATGCAGACACGGTCGAAGTCCAGACTCACTAATGTATCCTAACGACTATCAGTTAGACACACTAATGCATACCTGGTTCGCTAAGACCACCGCTCTGATACCACATGAGACGACCCGTCCTAATCCATAAGGACGAATACAATAACATATGATTACATTGCGAGGTATTTAACCTCTAAATGATACATTTTACAAATATTGCATTCGTTTTTAGAAAACAAACTTTCATTACAACGAAAGTTGACAGGCATGCATACTATTTCATAATATATCCAAACTATGAATGACTTATTATTAATCTTGATGAACTCAATGACTTGAATGCAACGTCTTTTGAAATATGCCATGAATGACTCCAAGTAATATCTTTAAAATGAGCAAATGCACAGCGGGAGATTTCTTTAATACCTGAGAATAAACATGCTTTAAAGTGTCAATCAAAAAGGTTGGTGAGTTCATTAGTTTATCATAATCATTCATTTCCATCATTTTAATAGACCACAAGAATTTCATTTCCATTTCTCATAAATAGCATGCATGCAAAAATCATTCATATGGATTGAACACCTGGTAACCGACATTAACAAAAGTTGTAGACATTAACAAAAGCAGCCTCAATTATGTAAACATTACGCGTTTCGCGTAAAGTTTACAAATTCTGCGTAATGTTTTGAAACATTACACGTTTCGCGTAGATGAGTACGCGATCCGCTTATGGTGTCTTCAAAAAAGTTGTAGATTTTTGAGTTACGGTCGTTTGGACACTGGAATCACCCTTTTTCGAGTCAGTATGATTTAGTTATGATTTTTCTCGTGCAAGTGCGCAGGTTTAGTGATTTCCATCATTTTAACTTGCAATCTTGAGATGAAATGTTATAGTCTTTTGGTGCTCATTAAAAATCTTTATTTTATCTTTATTTTTATTTTCATATCATTGAAAATCCATAAAAACATTTTATAATCAAATTCTATTATATCGAAAAAAAATGTTTTCGTACGTTTGAAACTAAATCAAATAATACTATAAGGTTTAGTTTTCCAAAACTACTTATATTCAAAATCATTTTATTCAAAGGTTTAAATAATAGAAATTGTTATATCATAAAACATTTTCATTTCATAAAGTAAAATCATATAATATATAAGTCATAATGGTTTCCAGTTTTTACTTACAGTTTATTCGTGAATCGTATGGTTAAGTCCAATGGACAATTAAACGTATGAAATCGTTTTAAATGAACATATCCATTTGCTTATTTTATCGACATCCATTTACATTTCATGTTCTTACTATTAATTTTATGAAAGTTAAATAATTAACTTATCAAGAGTCACGAGAAAGTTATTGTAAAGCATGCATTGAAAATTAAGCAGGAATCTCTACTAACTTTTGTCCAGTTACCGTTAATTGACACTTTTGTTCTTACTTGTAAATCACTTTACCAATCATTCCGAATACCGTTAAAAAGGAAAGGTTTCCTAAATCAAAGTGGACCTTTCAACAGAGACTCGTAATCATACAATGTATCTGATAAATCAATCATTTGATATTATCTTTTAATTCCGTTGAAAAATATCTTGAAATAATTACGTTCATGTAAAATATTATTCATCTAATACCTTGTTAACGTTCTCAAGTCATATAATAGATTTCGTAACTTATTTTCATATTAATCAAACCGTTTAATGTTTCATTAATATTTCTCAATTTAATAATCACACATATATATATATGTTCATTTATATCTATTTACACATAATTGTTCGTGAATCGTCGAGAGCAGTCGAAAGGTAAATGAATACATGAACATAGTTCAAAGTTTTTTTTTTTTTTTGAGATTTCAACATTACAGCCTTTGCTTATCGTGTCGGAAACATATAAAGATCAAGTTTAAATTTGTTCGAAAATTTCCGGGTTGTCACACAAAATTTAACAAGATTAAATTTTCACTTATTTAATGAAACATGCACACGATTAATCTTTCCCAATGATCCAGTTACACCATAATAATTGTCATGAATATTAAATCATAAGATGAGTTAACGATATACCTTTCTTGGAGAATTGATGAGACGGAGAGAAACTTACGATCAAAAGTATGACCGTCTCTTTGGATAGTCGTATTTATGATTTACGCGTTTTAACTTCTTTTGTAATTTTCTTTTTCAAAGTCGTATTTCTCAAATACTTTAGGGGTATATTATGTAACTTATAATTAATAATTTCTATCATATCGTTTTCATGTGAATAGTAAATTAATTAATTTCGTTTCATTTACTATTCATATGAATAGTAAATGAATTAATTTCGATTTACTATTTTGTTACTTGAGTAATATATATACATCATATATATATATTTTATTTGACGTCTCGGTGTAATATGTGTGTGACCCCGAAGGCTCAAATGAAGTTGGCCATATAGTTATATGTTGTACCTGGCACCCTACAGTTATAACTTTTTTTTTTTTTGTATATATTTGTCAGATCTTACACAGTTTAGTATTGTGGAGTAGCAAACTGAATGTTTGTAAATATGAATTTATCAGGTTAGTTCCATTAAAAGGCTAAAACGGGAACTTGATGTGACTACCCTCACGTTTTTTCCAAAACTATCACCTTTTAGAATGAAGACGTGGTGGACACTATATCATGATTCTTGTGTTTATGAAACAATGTGTTGCCTTTTGTATTATGAGTTAATAACTTAATATGAAAATATCTTTATCCAACAAACTTGCAGGTAATTGCTACGCCTACATCAGCAGATGAGGTGGAGGACATCACTCAATGTTTTGACATGATGGACATAAATAAGCACGGAAGATAAATGACCATGTGTAGTTCTTTTTTCCGTTTACTTTCATACAGTTAGCAATAAAAACTAATGCTTCTCTTTTAAATTTATCATGGGCTGGTGCTCTTTTATGAAATATTTGTCACCATTGAAGGCTCAAATAAAACAGGACTCCTAAGTGCACGTGGTCGTTCGGACTTCGTGGAACCTTACGCTCAACGGTATCACATTATTGGTTTAGGAATTCTTGCAATTGTGGTATTTGTTCTATGAAATGTGGCTTCAAAATTTGCTAACGGGTACTAATTTACATTCAATGATGACATTAGTTAGTATGACTCATATAACACTCTTTTCATATTTATTATAGGTTCAGTACGAGAATTGTGTAAATTGGTCCAGATGTGCCAAATCAACCTAGCTATTAAAAATACAGTATAACCTCAATAAATTAAGAATGTTGGGACCGAGATATTTTATTAATTTAAAAAACTGGCTTATATTTGTGATTAAGTCTCAGATTAATGCATCGACATTCGAAATTACCATTGTCCGTTCACTTTTCCTATTTGAATAAAACAAAAACAAGGACCTTCAAAATTCCCATGTATGTACATTCACGCATTAATGAACTTGTCAAGTTCAATGTACATTGGGATTTCAAAAAAAAAAAAAAAATAGGATTATTAATTTATAGTTTCGCTGGGATCAATATATTTACATTGGAATTTCAAAAAAAAATATTATCTTATTATTTTATTGATTGGGATCCAATTTTATACTGGTCTCAAGTTGGGACCGAACAAATTATTAATTTTATCGAAGTTATTAATTTATCGAGTATTAAATTACAGATGTTCTACTGTAATGTTTACTTCAAGGTCTTCAACCACTTTAAGTTCTCCTAGGTAAAGATAGTTTCTTATTATAGTGTCACATGGAACTAATTCTATTTGTTTGCGTTTTTGAAGGAAAGTGGCAATTCTCGGCCATTAATCATAGATATAGATGAACGAGTCACCTACATAGTTGTTGGGGCAGAGGAGAACATGGAAGTGTATATAAGATGAACTGTGAAGAACCATATATGACACTTCCTGTAAATTATAGTTCATATCCCATCTAACATCTCATACGTAAGTTGACACCACAATGTTGACACATATATGCAGTGTGCGGTAGACCTGGCAAACGGGTTAGGTTGGGTAGGTTTGGGTAACGGGTCAAAACGGTTAAAATTTTAAACGGGTCCGATTGGGTCAGGTTGGGTAATGGGTTGAAACATGTCATGGGTCAAATGGGTCAAACGGGTCATATACTTTTACATTGGATTTTTTACATTTATTATATTATTTTAGTTTTTTTTATTTTTTTATTTTTTTGGTAATGGGATCACCCGGTAAATTATATTGATAATATAAAAAGATACAATAAGTAAAAAATGGCTATAGGACATACCCTATAACCTCTCAAACAATCACGCTAAGCAAATAAAATGACAATGTGTAACGACCCTGGTTTTTCCAACGTTATTTATTAATAATTATTATTATTAATACGCTTGATTAAACGAATGTATGTTATTACATTTACATGTTGCCTTAATTGCCCGTACTTGAACTTTAAATGCCCGAAACGTCTTTGTGACACCCGGAACTTGCACGAATAATATTTTCAAGTATTATTTACATTCATGATTAATTTTATTAATCATTTTAATTAACTAAGACTATTAGTTAATTACTTGGGCATTTAGTGGACTTACTTGTTACTTGCATACAACTTGGGCTTTATACATGTACATGGACTTATGAGAGCCCACCCTACTTATTAGTTGGACTTAATTAGCCCATTAAGACTTGCAAGTATCAAACTTAAGTGTAACTAGTTAGTTACATCCATTTAGAATCTTGTTACTTGCTATCCCCATGAAAACCACCCTTTTAACCAACTTTTGAAGGCTTTACTTGCAATTACATGATGAACTTTCCCTCTCCCCCTCCTTGGCTCCAAACCAACGGCCAAGCTCCTCTTTAGGAGTGTTTTTGTTTCAATTTTGCATTACTACACTTATTAGAATCCTCTCTCAAAAACACACACACAAAACTCTTCAAACTTACAACTTACTTTCTCTCTTTTTTTTTCTCTCTTTACTTGTAAGTATTATCAACAACTTCTTCTTCTTTTCTTTTTGTTTAAAACCAAAATCTACATTCATCATCATCATTCTTTTGTTTACTTGCTACTAGTCTTTGATTACTTGTTTGTTATTTGTTACTTACTTTCTAGCTTTCAAGAACAAACTTACTAGTTTGAATTCTTCATCTTTATCTTGTTATAACAAGAACATTCAAAGAACATAATCTATCTAATTATGTTCTACATATTTTGTTTCAAAAGATTAAAGTTCATAGTTGTATAAACTCATTACTTGTAGTTCTTGAAGTAACTTTGAAGTTACTTCACTTAAAGATCAACTTTGGTTGAATCTTTAAAAGTATGAGCAACTATGAATCATTTTCTTGTTTACTTAAGTTACTACTCCATTTATGCACTTTATTTACATATTGTTAGTTTATTTGGTCAAGTACTACAAGTTAGACTTGATCTCATAATCTTCTTGAACTTAAAAGTTAACTTATGAGTTTCAAGAACATAGAAGTGTAACTTACAAGTTACAACTTCAAATACCTTTGAAAGATCTAAGTTATCTAGCTTATGGTCTTCTTAAATTGTCATAAACAAAAGCTATAAAGCTTACATACACTTTACTAGTTGTTGATTTAAGTTTATAACTTGTTTTTACTTCTAAAGTTCATGTAAGTGTTGAAACTAAGCCTTGATGTAACCTTGGTTCATCAAACACTTACAACACTTGCACTTGAGTTATGATGGACAAACCTTGGTCAAAATGATGTTAACACATCAACGAGTTGTACACTTGAAGCTATACGCATCAAGAATGAGAACCGTGATGAACATCAAGCACCGAGACAACCGGAACTCTCCAAAACCCACTGTTCTGTCCAAAACCTACTGACCTGATGCTTCTGGAACAGACCAGTAGACCTGGGCTGTTCTAACCTTGATTTTTAGATAGAACTTTTCGAGTAGATAACTTTTCATATAGGACTCGTCTTAATCCGAGTTACGGTTTAGGATTTATGGCCCTCCGATCGTTACCATGTCCTTTAACGTTGTGCAGAAATTTCTGACCTACTCGCACTTAGACCGTCGCCACGGTCAAACCAAGACGAGTTTGCTTCTGTAAATTTTACCACACTTAAGAGACTCATAGACGGAGCCATGACCACTGGTCTCACCTTAATTCAGTAAGGGTAGAGGCTGTGGTGACTGACCGAAGTCAGCCTTTGTTTTAAACGACTTTCATAAACGAGTCTTACTTGTTACCTTTTGTTTAATGATGATTGATGATGACCCTTATGACCTTAATTACGTACTTGTAAACCTTTTGAGACGACTTATTGACTTAGTGCTATTTGACTTAGGTTGAGGACGTTTGGACCGTTACTTGCACACCACTTTCCGACTACTACCTTACCATTACTACTAATCATTGTGAGTTATAGCATTCCCTTTTTACTTTAACTTATTTTGGGAACTGAGAATGCATGCGAATTTTATGTTTTACATACTAGGCACGAGTACTTAAACTTTATATATGTGTGGGTTATATAACGGCAGAAACATTCCCTTTAGCTCGGTAACGTTTAATCATTGGTTTTTGAACCGTGAACGCGAATCTTAGATATGGATCCATAGGGTTTGACATCCCCACTCGGGCTAGTAGCGCTAGCATTTAACGAGTGTTTAATACTTCGAAGTTATACGCACTTGCCAAGTGCACTTTAAGGGGGTACATTAAACGTTAAGTTAGTTACCGGGTGCCCACGGTTAAGCATATACTTTTACATACTTTTGAAACGCTCGTTGTAGCACTGAAATCTCGTGGCCTACTTACATTACTGTTATACTTAAACTATAGCTCACCAACCTTTGTGTTGACCTTTTTAAGCATGTATTTTCTCAGGTGCTTGAAGTCGCTTCCGCTATCTTACTAGTCGTGCTGTAGAACCCGCTGCCTAGAGTTGTTATCGCATGACTACTTATGTTGCATTCAAACTTTTTACTTATGAACTTATGTTATGTAACGAGCATTATGGTCACGTACACTTATTTAATGCTTCTACTTAGTGAAGCATACTTTTGATTTGTAAAACAATTGACGTATGTTATGACGTCACTTTTATTAATGAATGCAAACTCTGTTTTTAAAACGCATATAGTACTTAACCTTGTAATGATCCTGTTGATGATGGTCCGTACATGATGATTTAGTACGGGGCGTCACACAATGCCACCTTGAGCAAATAGCTCACAAACTAACATGAAAGATGACATAAGAAATCTTCCAATCCGATTTTAGACGAAGAACTTGAGGCGAGCTTCTCCATCTAAAACTCATTAGCTTCAATCTGACCGACACCGTAGAGTAGATAACATCATACACTTGCCTACATGATCTCTTTCGCTTTTTAAAAAACCTGTTATTCCTCTCGTGCCATATGAAGTACACCAAAGCCGAAAATAACAGCTTGACAACCGTAATGCGTGATATATTCCTAGAAGCAAAAGGGCTAATCATAACCGAAAAATCTCTCCATCCATCACTAAAGATAGGAAAATCCATATGATTCTTTACCATATCCCACACTTGCTTAGAAAAAACGCACGTAAAGAATAAATTTTAGTTATTATTATTTATTATTTATATATATTTTATACATAAAAACGTATAAATATACATAATAAATGATGTAACCATGAATACTTTCATAAATGGAACTTGTTATAGTTGACCCATTTGACCAATTTGACCTGTCAGTCTTTATTGAGCTTTAAGATTTCATACCCATTTGACCCTTTTTTTATATTTTGTATATGACCCAAAATGTTAAAGAGAAACTCATTGAAACTTTTTTTTTTTTTTTTTTTTTTTTTGGGTTTTGATTTACATTGTCGGGCTTAATTTTTCTCAAGACCCAATTGACCTGAAATCTTGACCTAATTGACCAAAATTTGAGAATATGGGTCACAATGGCCAGTATAAGTGTGCCTATATTTAATATTAACATTTTGTTAATCATTTTGAATAACATATACTAAATGAACATATTAGTTTTATCCTAACCCTTAAATTAATGATATGGTTTCATTTAGGTCCCCAGGATTAATTGTCGTTAACTCAATCCGTTAACTGTGGACTTAAATGAAACCATATCATAACTTTAAGGGTTAGATGAAACAAAAATACTTTAGGGACAAAGATGAAAAAAAATAAAATTTAGAGACCAAGGGCGTAATTAAGTCATAACATACACACGTAGGGATAAACAATTCATAAACTTCACACAACACCAGAATAACATTCACACGTAGGGATAAGCAATTCATAAATTAACTCCACACCACACAATTAACATCCATCAATCGTTATGAAGCAAACAAGCTAGGTTGCTTGTTCGTTTCCAATTAACTTTCCAGTTGATTTCCCGCCTTTCATCACCTTTTTACCTTTAATTTGTTTGTGCCAGTTGATGGGGATCGGGCTCGGCTGATCCTTCCTTTTTAGGCTTCCAATAAAAATATGCCTTGTTGATTTTTACATCATCACATTTTTCTGCCATGACGTTGTACAATTTGATAAGTAGGGTGGGGTACTTTTTACGTACCTCCCCCGCAGACTCTATAGTATGTCTAGTGTGAGAAACACTATTTCTAACGTCTATTACCAAGCTGGTAGCCGGCGCATCAACAAAACCTTTCAATTTTTCCCATTCTTTCAATTTAGTATTTGAAAGGGAAGCAACATCAACGTTCTCTAACTTCTCAATCACTTTCGATAACACCTCAGTCACTTTCATTTTCCGTAACGCGTTAATCATTTTCTGTTTCGATGATTCCGAATCATCAGTCACTTTCAGTAACTCCTTAGTCACTTTCGATGACTCATTAATCATTTCCGATAACACCTTAATCATTTCCGCTTTCAATGATTCCTCAGTCACTTCCGAATAATTAGTAACTTTCAGTAACTCCTTACTCACTTTCGATGACTCCTTAATCATTTCCGATAAAACCTTATTCAGTTTCGCTTTCAATGATTCCTCATTCACTTTCGAGGATTCCACATCATCAGTCACTTTCGTTAACTCCTTAATCACTTTCGATGAGTCATCAATCATTTCCGATAACATCTCAATCATTTTCGATAACACCGTAATTACTTTCAATAACACATCAGTCGCTTCAAATTCTTTCATAGTCACTTCCGATGACTTATCAGTCACTAACTCCTCAGAGCCTAACTCCGGTGACTCCTCAGAGTCAAACCCCGGTAACTCAGACAAGTACTCAAACTCGTCAGTCACTATCGACAACTCCTCAGTCACTAACTCCTTAGTCACTTCCCCTAACTCCTCAATCACTTTCGACGACACATCAGTCATTTTCTGCAACTCGTTAATCACTTTCGATAACACGCCAGTCACGTCCACCTCAGGCACTTTCACCTCAGTCACTTTCCGTAACTCCTTAAGCACTTTACGTAATTCCTCAATGACTTTGGATAACACCTCACTCACTTTCACCTTAGTCTCTTCCGATAACACCTCAGTCTCTTCCGGTAACACCTCAGTCTCTTTTGATAACAACACCTCAGTCTCTTTCGGTGTCTTCTTAATCATTTTCGATAACTTCTGAAACACTCCCTTTAACACCCCAATTGCTTTCCCCTTAGTCACTTTCGATAATTCCTTAGTCACTTTCAATAACACCTCAGTCACTTTCGATGACTCCTCATTCATTTCCGATAACACCTTAATCACTTTTGGTAACACCTCAGTTGGTTTCAATAACACCTCAGTCACTATCGGTGCCTCCTTAATCACTCTCGACGCTTCCTCAATGATCACTTTCGATATCACCTCAGGCCCAAGTTTGCGTGCCAATTTATCTTCCATTTCCTCGTTTACTTTATCACCTAGGTAATGACGAGATTCGTTAAAAAAAACGGTGGCCTCAAGTTGATTAAAACGGAATGAGTGCGCTTCCACCTGTTCAACTGTTTTTCTAATAAGGAGTAACAAACAAAAGCGTATGTAAATTAGTTACAATTAATTAATGATCAATGTCCAATAATTCCAAATTATATTCACATTGAGAGTAGCTAGTTACGACATTAATTATTAATAATTAATAATAATATAATAATAAAACTATACAAGACATCATACCCATTGGAAGGAACAAGGACGTTAAAGATGAGATCGTGTGCTTCCGGGTACTTTTTGGATTCTTCTATGTCTTTTTCAGAACATACGCGGTCACCAAGTTCAACTCCAGTGAGAGCGAAGAAACACACCTTCCCTAAAGCAACTAATTCGCCCTCGAACGATTCTTCCGAATCTATATGTTAATTATATTATGATTCAGTCTGTTATCTAGCTTTAAAAAAAATAAAAAAAAAAAAAAAATGACTTACATTCATCTGAGTTATACGATAGGTCTTCAACCTTTGCAATGTAAGTGAAATTCGTATCCGAACCGACTTTGCATATCTTGACACTCTTTTCTGTTAAATTTTTGTGATTCCTTTTACGCTCATACTGATGCTTATGCAAAGCCAGGAATCCTTCAACAATGTCCCTAAATTAATTAAGGAGTTTTTAAAAGGATTTGTAAAATGGGTAAAAACTACTGTATTATTTATGTAAAAATAGTTAAGAATAAGAATAAGAATTCGGAATTAGTCAAGAAATTAACAGATATGATGTATTATTACTAACCTGACAAACTTTTCCTTCAACTCATCAGGTTTCATAAGCTCTGGGTCGTTTAGAAACTCACTTAAGGTACGGAAAAAATCTTCGGATCCATAACGATAGTAGTACTCGTCATCGGATTGATGTGTAATTAAAATGTTGGGATGATTATGGTGATTTTTGTAACCCTCCAATTTAACTCTCTCATCAACAGTTTCTTCTTGACCTTTTACAATCCATGTCATTTCTATTATCGTACCAAGGACGGTTTCTTTCTTAGATATACTCTTAGAATCGGCATCTAAGTTACAGCGGTCCTCCTCATTACGCTTAACTTTGGCCAAATATGTACCAAGATTAGAAACTTGGGGAACGGTATTATGAAATGGAGAACTATATTCCCCATAACACAGCTTGCAATTTTCATGTCCACCATATTTGAATTCAGTAAACTTGATCCAGCGTTCTTTACAACCAAAAAAAACTTGGTATACACTTCTCTTTAGCTTGATTTCATACGTATGCTTATCTATACCATTATCATATACATATTCATGTTTATATTCTGTCCCCGCAGCTTTGGCTCAGTGGACATGTGGTGGTGCCTAGCACCCCCGCCGGGCTAGAGGTCTCAGGTTCGAGTCTTGTCACCTACAAAGGATATTATTTGAAAGAAATTCCTTGAGGGTGGCCCAAAGGGAAGGTTTTACCGACCCGCTCCGGGACTAAGGTCCGGCCCGCCTGTCCCGTATGGGATGGTTTAAGGGTCGGATCCCCTGAGTGTGGTTCGGGTTTCCTGCCCGAACGCGTGTGTGTGTGCAAATGATGACTAGACTTCGGTCCGGACTGATGCGAGCTTGCCGTTCAAAAAAAAAAAAATCATGTTTATACTCATGTTCATCAGAGGGGTTATCTGCATTTACAGTCAGCCATACTTTATCAGAAGAAGAAGAAGAAGAAGCGTATCCTGCAATTCGAATTACATCACTCAACCCGTTTGGAAGTAACTGAAAATAGCAAGAGATATCAATTAGGTAAGCTGCTAAAGTGAAGATATTGAAAAGATCAAGCTAAGCTAGCTTATCAGTAATTAATGTGATTTCTTGAAAGAGTAAACTTTACTATTACTACGCAGTATTACTATTACCATTACCATTACCATTACCATTACCATTACCATTCATATTCAAGGTTTTAGTGTTGTTGTTGTATGTATAGTACCTAAGTAGTAAGTACCAAACATTTCACCATTAACAATATACGGAGCACTTATGTACATTATTATTTATTCTAATTAAATTTAATTGAAAAAAAAAAAAAAGGAGTAGGTCGACCGGCCTACGTACATACCTTGTCGTTGCTGTTCTTAAGCTCATGGAATTCCCCGTCGTCACTACGATACATGCAGTAACCGCCACTCGTTTTCAAATCAGTACTTTCATCATATATTGGTTCCGCTTTCAATTTATACTCTACATTTTGTCTGGGTATATCATCAAGAGCAACAGATTTTTTCCACACGCGCAGTACGCCGCCGTTGTCTTTTTTCTTGTCTTTCCATTCTTCAATTATCAAACATATTGAGGAGACAGAGAAGACAAAGTTCCATTTTGATATGCCCACGTACATAAAAATAGTGATAGGCTCTCCCTTCTTTCGATTCACTTCTTTCTCAGTTTCGAAATGATGTATCTGCTGATGGGCCTTAGTCTTTGTAGCAATGTCTAAAAATTTGATAACCGGGTGGTCTTCTCTTTCAACACCAATAGTAACTCCAAGAATGTTCCATTTAAGCTCATCAGCCATGATTAGTACGTAATTAATACGACTGATTAAAGATTCAAACAATAATCCTGAGAAAAAAAAACAACACGAATGTTTCAGCCATAAACAACTGGCTAGAGCTATTGTAATTTATCAAGGGAACAGCTACAATCATTTGTTTTTATAAAAGCCAACTATAACCACATCAAAATAACAAAGCAGTTTTATTGAAATTTGTTGTTCTAAAAAAATAACAAAGCAGTTTGACTTGTAATCAAATTTGGGTTATGCAAAAATCATTTACTGTATATATCAACTGAAATTTAATTTAATATTTTTCTCCAAGATGATGCACTACTAATAAACATTACCAAAGACTAGACCAAATATCGGTTAAGTGCTTTAGTTATACAGTCACATATACGCTTGGAATATGATATACAATTGGTCTGTCTCCTGCACATGAGTTGCTTTCAATATAAACACCATATATGCTTAATTAGCACGTGATCAAGATTAGTACTCTAGTAGCTAATAGTAGCAGATTGTTAGTCCTATATATATGTACTAGCTAGCTCGAGATAATAAACTTGGAAAAGGAGATCAGTTTTTGTGTGTAAACACCTAGCTACTTTCTATCTGTAATTCTGATGTAATGATCATTCGCTTACGAGTTACTACAATTCAAATTCAATTAGTTATATGGCAGAAATGAGTAATCAATCAAATTAACGTTTTATTAGTGCATGAATATCTTACTAGTGAGTTACTGAAGATAAAAAAAAAAAAAAAAAAAAAAAAAAAAAAAAAAAAAAAAAAGGGTAAGGAATGAGCAATAAAGGATCGATGCAATTAATTCAATTTTCTTAAATTTCCACACAAACGATAAAAGAGAGACAACCTTTAATTTGGGCGTATCTCCGGAGGAAGCACGGTAATGGTTATACGGAGAAAAATGTGTTTGTTGTGTAAGTTACCAGCACCCTTGATTGACTAACTATGAGTAGCAGCAACCTTCAATTTGGCCGGGCGTATTTATATTGGTTACTTCCGAGAATCTCAACAAACAAATCGATACTAAAACCTTGCTAACAACCAAACAAAACTTACAAGAACAATGATATTGAGGGTTTAATTTTATACTTTCTCTCTAACAATTTACTACCTTGTTTATTTTAAAATATAATTCTCCATTTTATTATTGATATCTAGCTAAAGATTATATATATATATATATATAAACCAAATTTTTTTTGTGAATGGTGGTTGAAAGTTATTTTAGGATGTTTGTATCTATATATCTATATTATATATATTATTAAATTAATTACAAATTATTAATTATATTAGAAATCATATGGTATGTCGTGATCTACCTAATTTTGGTTACAAATCCCATATTATTATTACCCATATTATTACGTTCAAAATTTTACATACACGGGTATCAAACCATCGATTATGAGTCCTCTGAGTTTGATTAATTACCCTTTTATTTCTTGACCATTTAATTTAATTAATGTACATTAACAAATTCATCATTCACCACACCATAAATATTTATTGGGTGATAATATTTTCAAAAATGTTTTTGATAAATTTACTAATTTTATACATTGATAGATTCGTCAACACCGCGAGCTCTTAAACTCAAAAGAAATTTTTAAAATTTGTCAACATCACGGGCTCTTAAACTCAATATTTTTTTTTAAAAATTTGTTAAAACCACGGGCTCTTAAATAATTCTTATACTTTTCATTTTTTTTGGTATCGCTATTTACATAGCAATATGAACTACAAATTTCGTTTTTTGCACAGTTTTTTACACACCCGTGCAACGCACGGGCTCAAAAATCTAGTATATATATATATATATATATATATATATATATATATATATATATATATATATATATATATATATATATATATATATATATATATATATATATATATAATAATTGAGTTTTAGATCATTAAGTATGATTTACCCCATCACATTTATTGTGGTGGTAAAGAATAGTAAAAACTTGAAATCTATATATCTACTATAGTAATTGAATCTATGAATTTAATTTAGATTTAGAGACTTATGTTAATCTCATTTATTAAATTTAAACCTTATGTTATTTTTAATTTTGGCCATCAAATATCTAGCTATCTATCTAATCTAATCTAATCTAATCTAATCTAATCTAAATCTTCTAAATATATATAAAAGTTGAGTCGTAGAAAAATAAATATGATTTACTATTCTTACTATAATTTATTATAGAAAACAATTCGGCCCACGCGTTGTTGCGGGGCCTTTCGGGTTACATACTCATGTTTAACGTGACGTTATTTATTTACATAATCAAGAACGCGATGCTCCGGGTGTGTTGTGTACGGAATAGCCCGCAACATTTATCAATTTTCAAAAAACGTCCATTTCGCGTATAGGGAGTTGTGTTATGTTCGTAAAATTATTTCGAATTGAACGGTGGCGAAAATTTTTTTTAACTCTCGGTGTGGAGGAACATATGTCCCGTTAAAAATTTGGATGGTGTTTGTTTTTGTTTTTTTAATAAAAATAATAGTTTTACATTTTATGCCCTTGAGAAAATGAGGACGGTACAATTTGGACTCTGTATGAGGGATGAAAATTGAAAATTAAGGGGTGTGTGGGATTTGTTGTTTGATCAATTTGGGAGGGCAAAACCGATTGATTTTAGATGTTCATTAGTATATAAGATAAATAAATAAATTAGTAAAAACAAAAGTTATCAATCATGATAATAGTTATTGGTAAAAAAATACTTTAACTTAATAGCTTTAATGCTTTAAGTAAATTAAGTACGAAACTGTTATAATTCAGTAGGTGATAAGGCTAAAAAGGAACATATATTTCATAGCAAAATCCCCCAAGAAAGACAAGATTTTAGTTGCAATTGTTCCATTTTCAAGTAATATTCGTTTATTTTAAATAAGTGCGAAGACAAAAGGCGAAAACGACGAATTGAAGACACAAAGGTCCAAAAAGCTCAAAAGTACAAGATACAATCAAAAAGGTTCAAATTATTGATGAGGAACGTCTAAAAATGACAAGAGTACAAGTTACAAAACGCAAAGTACAAAATATAAAATTGTACGCAAGGACGTTCGAAAATCCGGAACCGGGACCAGAGTCAACTCTCAACGCTCGACGCAACGGTGTAAAAATTACGAGTCAACTATGCACAAGAATAAAATATAATATTTAAATAATTCATAATAAGAATAATATTAAATAATAAAAAGTTGTTAATTGAGCATAGTTCAGGGGTCATAAGTGAAAATTCAATTTCTAAATTCGCCTATAAAAGGCTTTGTAATCGTAATGTAAAAACACACATTTTTCTATCTTTTTCTTATTTATCAATATCAATTATCAATATCTATATTCTATATCTCTATCATAATGTTAACTTAATAAGATATAACAATAATCTTAATTTTAATTTTAAATTATGATAATAATAAGATTTATGATAGAGATCGTTTGAGTGTGTAAGTCGAAATTCTGTCCGTGTAACGCTACGCTATTTTTAATCATTGTAAGTTATGTTCAACCTTTTTACATTAATGTATCGTAACTAAGTTATTATTATGCTTATTTGAGCCGAAGTAATCGTGATGTTGAGCTAAAATATTAAGAAGGGGTTATTGAACTTTGGACCATAATTAAGGTTTGGGCAAAAGACCGACACTTGTGGAAATTGAACTATTGACTATTAATAGATGGGGGGTATTGTCTAATTGAGTGACAACTCATTGGAGTCTGTCGAACCTATCTTCAAATTAATTAACCTAATAATTAATAATGATTATGGTTGTCCTATTTAGTGATGTTCATATGGAATCTGTTATAATCATTTAATTAATCAATTGGGTTGGGTAATTGATTATTCATTCTGATCAAGTGGATGAATTAATATTCATAAACTAATTAAAACAGGGGTGGATTACATACAGTGATAACTGGTGTAATTGTTGACAGAAGTGATAACTGCGTCACAGTTTAAATCCTTAATCAGTTGGAATATTTGACTTCGGGTATAAGGGTAATTTGACGAGGATACTCGCACTTTATTTTTATGACCGATGGACTATTATGGACAAAAACCAGATAGACGTATCAAATAAACCAGGACAAAGGACAATTAACCCATGGTAATAAATTAAAATCAACACGTCAAACATCATGATTACGGAAGTTTAAATAAGCATAATTCTTTTATTATATTTCTCATCGTATCTTTATTTACTGTCATTTTATTACTCGCAATTTTATTTACTGTCATTTTATTTATTGTCATTATTTTACGCACTTAATTATCGTCATTTATCTTTACGCTTAAAATATAGAATCGACAAACCGGTCATTAAACGGTAAAACCCCCCTTTTATAATAATATTACTACTTATATAATTATATATATTTTGTATAAATATAGTTAAAAATATAGTAAGTATCACCAGCTCCCTGTGGAACGAACCGGACTTACTAAAAACTACACTACTCTACGATTAGGTACACTGCCTATAGTGTTGTAGCAAGGTTTAGGTATATCCCATCCGTAAATTAATAAAACTTGTGTCATATTTTGTAGTATTTTGTATTAAAAATAATACTATTTCGTACCCTCACGCTACATCATCAAGTTTTTGGCGCCGCTGCCGGGGAGCGCTAAAACGCTATATTTTTAATTATAATAATATTGAAATAAAATATAATAATATAATAATATTGAAATAGAATATAATAATATAATAATATTGAAATAGAATATAATAATATAATAATATTTTAGAATATATTTTGAATCGTAAAAGTTTTAAAAAGTCGTATTTATTAAATACTTCAGGGGTATATTATGTAAATTGTAATTAATAATTTCTATCATGTCGCTTTCATGTGAATAGTAAATTAATTAATTTCTTTTCATTTACTATTCATGAATAGTAAATGAATTAAAAAAAAAGTTTTGAAAAAAAAATAATAATTATAAAAAAAAGTATTAATTTGTAAAAAAAATCATTTTTAAAAAAAAAAAAAAAAATTGTAAAAAAAAACGTTTTTTTTAGAAAAAAAAATTCGTTTTAAAAAAAAAACGTAAAAAAAAAAAAAAAAAAAAACTTAAAAAAAAAAAAAAAACAAAAACGTAAAAAAAAAAAAAAAAAAACGTAAAAAAAAAAAAAAATTATTAAAAAAAATATATATATTTTTTTTAAGATTTTGTCTATAAAAAAAAATTGTTTTTTTTTTAGTTTTATTACCTTTAGATTTTTAGACTATAGTCGCAACTTTTAGTATTAAGTTTAGTTTTGCCATAGTTATTTTTACTTCTAGAATTTTTAGGCTTTGCCGTAAAATCCCTTAAGTGCTTATTCCTTAGATTAAGTTTTAGGTGCTTTAGAATTTTACGACGCCGTATTTCGCACTACTTTCTTATTTTTATTTTTCGACGCCTATTTTTCGACCTTTTTATTTTTCGACCTTTTTCGACGCGCAATCTTTTTCTTTCTTATTTCTCGCCATTCTAGTTTTTAGGACTTAGATTTTTTTCTACTTCTTCTCTAAATTTCTTAAAATTACGAAAATTTATTTTAAGTGGTTAAATTGATAGACATCAAAATTTTCTGGTTCGTAGTAATAGTTGGATTTGTACGTGGACCGGGTTATTGGAGCCAAACAGTACTCAATTATATTGAGACCAAACGAATCCTGCCCCTCTGCTGCATCTTTTGGCTATTCGAAACGTGGGCAAAATCAGAAAAGTCTATTGATTGGACAACTTATATAAGTTTTTCTTACTTTTATAACTAATAGGATATTCTGTGAATGCACCGAGCAAAACGTTCACCACCTTTCATACGTTCACCACCTGTAACTCGATCAAGACATCTAGCAAATATTGTCGCCGTTGATTTTTCTTTAGAATCGTCATCTAGTCGAACAAGAACTCCAACTCAAATTTCCGATAATCCATCTTTTGAACCCGACTTCACAATTAAGAACCCGGAGCATATTCAAGGACAATTCCAAGATCCTGAACCACTAATTATTCCTCCTGAGCCACAAACCATTAAATCAGAATCCTCTAGTGATTCGTATTCAACAAATTCAATTATGGAAGTAACGGAACCTCTAAGTATGGAAGATCGAATGAGAGCCACACGCACGGGCCAAGGTCACGCCATTATTAAGCCAGAAGTTAATGCGCCAGATTATGAAATCAAAGGACAAATTCTACACATGGTAACTAACCAATGCCAATTCAGTGGTGCACCGAATGAAGATCCTAACGAACACCTTCGTACGTTTAAAAGAATTTGTACACTATTCAAAATCCGAGAAGTGGAAGATGAGCAGATCTATCTCATGTTGTTTCCCTGGACTTTAAAGGGAGAAGCCAAAGATTGGTTAGAATCGTTACCTGAAGGGGCGATTGACACATGGGATGTTTTAGTTGAAAAATTTCTTAAACAATTCTTTCCGGCATCCAAAGCCGTGAGACTTCAAGGAGAAATTGTTACGTTCGCGCAAAAGCCAAATGAAACTCTATATGAGGCGTGGACAAGATTTGGAAAGTTGTTGAGAGGATGTCCTCAACACGGTTTAGACACTTATCAAATAGTACAAATATTCTACCAAGGTGTCAACGTTGCTACACGAAAAGACATCGACATAACAGCTGGTGGTTCCATTATGAAGAAAACCGCAACTGAAGCTTACAAAATTATTGATAACACAGCCTCCCACTCTCATGAGTGGCATCAAGAAAAAGATATTTTTCGTTCATCTAAAGCGGCTAGAGCCGATTCTAGCCATGACTTTGATTCCGTTTCCGCAAAAATAGATGCTTTCGAAAGACGAATGGAAAAGATGAATAAAGATATTCACGCAATACGAATCAGTTGTGAGCAATGCGGTGGACCACACTTAATGAAAGACTGTCATATTGAACAAACGATGGAACAACGTGAGAATGTTGTCTACATGAACCAAAGGCTGGAAAATAGTTATCAGAATAATTATCAACCGCCAAGGCCAAACTTCAATCGAAATCAAAACATTCTTTACAATCCAAAAGGACCCGACAATAACTCGTATAACCAACAAGGTCCGAATAACCAACCAACTCAAAACAACACTTTCAATCAACAAAGACCTGGCTTGTATAAACCACCACAACAAACCGACGAGAAGAAGTCAAATCTGGAAGAAGTGGTATTTAAGCTAGTTGAATCTCAAACACAATTTATTGAAACTCAAACCCAAACGAATGAGAGGTTTGAGCAGTCATTTAGAACTCAACAAGCTTCCATTTTGAATCTAGAAAAACAAGTAGGTACTCTTGTTAGATTGATGAGTGAAAGGGAACAAGGAAAGCTACCGAGTAATAATGAAGTAAATCCTCGGAATGAAAATGTTAACATGATATCAACAAATTCTGAAAAACCAATACCAGAAGATGGGAAAGTTTTAGATGTAAGTAACAATGAAGAAGTAACACCACCACCACCACCCGAGTATGTAAAGCCAGTGGTGGCACCATACAGACCACCCATCCCGTTTCCAAGAAAAGGAGTTGAGTATGAGCAAGTAATAGGTAATAAAGTTTGTGATACCTCTGGAAAGAAGAAGAAGAAGAATAAAAAAGTGCAAGAAACAAAAACAGTAGAAGTAAACCCGGTGAAGACAGTTCCACCAAATCCTCCACCTAGGGTAGGTGATCCGGGTGAATTTATTGTTCCTTGTCTACTTAGTGACTGTGTCATGTATGATGCACTAGCAGATTTAGGTTCAAGTGTGAGTGTTATGCCTCTTTCATTATATAAGAGATTAGGTGTAGGTGAGTTAACTCCAACGGATATGAGTGTTCGACTCCTTGATCAAACCATTAAGCACCCAGTTGGAATTGCTGACAACCTACCCGTTCAAGTAGGTAATTTAACCTTTCTAGTCGAATTCATTGTCATTGACATAGAAGAGGACTCAAACGTTCCTCTAATTTTAGGTCGACCATTCTTAGCGTCCACCGGGGCGTTATTTGATGTAAGAAAGGGTAGAATGACACTTAGTAATGATGAGAAATCGATCACCTTTATGATTCGAAAGTCTAAATATCCACAAACCAAAACCGTTGAACCGACAAAAACGATTGGTAAGAACCATGTTGTTTTACCAACTCCAACGGTAATGCTTAACAATAATAGAACGCCTAAGTGTGGGGAAAATGAAGTAACACCTAATGATGACTTGATAATAAAGAACCCCATAGTTGATACGAAATTAAATAACCCCGTTATTAACAGTTCAATGAAGAAACTTTTTAAACGGGTTATTGATGCTAAAAGTAAGGGAAACTTTAGGTTATATAACCGGTTAGTATCCAATCTATCGCCTAAAGAAAAGGCGAAGCTAGTTGAATTTGTGGATATTACGGAAAAAGCTGGTCACTGGCTTAAAGCAAAAGTCACAGATATGCAAGTTGATTATGGTCCAAGAGAAATTGACGATGAAGTTAATCACAATTTCGACACCACATCTACCTAAGTGTGAGGAGATTCAAATATTCTAAAAAGAAAATGCTATTTGGAGTTAGTTGTTCTGTTCTCGTGTAGTTCCGAGAATGGAATTCGATTGGTCTTTTCCGCTAGCAGACACTAAAGAACTAGTTTTCTCCCCCCATTCTGAATTTTTTTTGTTTTTTAGGTTTTATATGAAATTAATATGTTTTCTTTTTAAGTTTTGTGTGAATTTAAAAACAAAAATTTACTTTATTTCATTAAGTTGAAAAAAATGATTTCTAAAATTCGTCGTGAGTTGAAGACTAGGCCGTTGAGCCGAAATTACTTTACCCGAGGGCGGGGCGAAAAATTTTTTCATCATTATTTTTAATTTTATTGATTTAAAGTATGCCAAAAAAAATATATTTGATTTTATAAATTTTTGAACGTGGGGTAATATACCCAACTTTAAAAATATGTATATATGTTCGTATTTTATCATGTAAACAACAGGGTAAAACAACGCACTTTCAAAGACTAACATTAAGTTCAGCAAAAGGTACTGATTTTGACGACAAGATGCAAAACAACAAATGTGATATAATAAATGAAGGAATGAACGATGAGGCGCGCCATCTATCATTCGACGAGCTTTGTAATTACAAACTGGGTATTTTTAATCACTTTTCTACACTAATCACCCTCATGAATTAATAATTATAGTCTGATTTCATGCAAATGAGGGCATTGCATGATCTCAAGTGTGGGGAAGGGTTATAAATTCTCTCGGGTTTATACTTGGCTTATTTTCTAAATATTATGAAAATTTTAAATTTTTTTAACTAAATGAATTCAAAATCATGTTTATACATATTTATGAACGATAAAACTAGGTGTTAATGCCGAAATTATCGTTACCTCGGAAAGGACATAAATTGAGAAACAACCTAAAATGCTTGAATTCATTTAAAATGGAATAAAGGAGAATAAAAAGGCAAAGAAAGAAACTAAGTGTGGGGAGAATGTACCAAGTTATTCAATTAAAAATTATCTATCACATATCTTTGTACAAGATTATTGCAGGTACTTTTGTTTTGGATGATACTAATCAGTTTTACCCGGTTTACTGTAATATATTTGAAAGAAAGATGGATCTACACGATGAATCAATTCCATCATTAAAAGGAAGTAAAGTCTTCCGAAAAAGACACGCGCTTCTTGATTTAGGTCAAGAAGTTGTCGTCCAGACCAGCTGTAGGTTGACGAAAAATCTAGAAAAGTCATCTCTAAAATCAGCAGGAAATCCACGGACCTCAGCATCAAACAGGGTCGCCAAGTGGTCAGATTTATCCTAACCATGAGAAGGATTTATCTCGTACAATGGGGAGGCACCGTGCAAATTAGCTTGATAAGACTAATGAATCAGATCCCCAGAAAGGATAATCTCCTTAAAGATTAAAAATCAGCTTTTAAGACTGATATTACTCAATCCTTGAGATTGACCTTAAAGATTGAGAATTCAAACTCATGGAATTCAATGATATCTAAACTCGAGCTTGAACGAGAAAATATTTTGATCAAAAATACAAACCGATTTGTTTTCTGAAAACCCATTTTCAATGCGTTCATTACCATTGAACGTAAAATCCTAGGAATTCACCTGGAATTCATTAGGTCACCTGAACCAAATCGGGTGTCAACCGTAAGAACGGTGGTTGCATAGCATGGTCGGAGACAGGACCTTGTGCCAGACCGAAAAATCATAGGATGATCTTTACTATCGCTCCTACCAAGGATAGTTCTAGCATCCGACACGTTAAAAGACCATAATCATCTGCATGTCACGGGACATTGCCTTAACAGTTTCTTGTTCATCGCTTTCCTTTACAACCGGACGGTAGTTTACCGAAAGATAATATACGGAACAAGTAAACTGGATGTGTACTTTCCGATACCGGGATAGCAGTGGATTACACGAACCTAAAAGTTTTAGCCAAAATATTGATCCACAAATATATTTTGCAACACCGATGATGGATCAAATCAGAAAACTTGTCTAGGGTAAAATCTAGCTTGAATTTTCAAAAGATCAAATGTTTTCATAAAGATCCAATTTCCTTAAAGGATCTAAATTTTTATAGTCATGTGGGACTGTAAACCGCCTTTCAAATGTGCACTTTGCTTTGGAAACCGAAAGTAAATCGGCTATTTGATTGCAAGTGTCGTTGTCCTAAACCCAAGGCAATTGTGGATGACACACCCACCTTTAACCATATCGTTACTATCATTGTTTATACCGCTCTATCAAAATCACTGATGTACAAAGTGTGAAGAATAAAGAAGTGATTCGTGTGATGTATTATATTATTTCAAGACTGTATTGCTTGAGGACAATCAACGCTCAAGTGTGGGGATATTGATAAGGCTAAAAAGGAACATATATTTCATAGCAAAATCCCCCAAGAAAGACAAGATTTTAGTTGCAATTGTTCCATTTTCAAGTAATATTCGTTTATTTTAAATAAGTGCGAAGACAAAAGGCGAAAACGACGAATTGAAGACACAAAGGTCCAAAAAGCTCAAAAGTACAAGATACAATCAAAAAGGTTCAAATTATTGATGAGGAACGTCTAAAAATGACAAGAGTACAAGTTACAAAACGCAAAGTACAAAATATAAAATTGTACGCAAGGACGTTCGAAAATCCGGAACCGGGACCAGAGTCAACTCTCAACGCTCGACGCAACGGTGTAAAAATTACGAGTCAACTATGCACAAGAATAAAATATAATATTTAAATAATTCATAATAAGAATAATATTAAATAATAAAAAGTTGTTAATTGAGCATAGTTCAGGGGTCATAAGTGAAAATTCAATTTCTAAATTCGCCTATAAAAGGCTTTGTAATCGTAATGTAAAAACACACCTTTTTCTATCTTTTTCTTATTTATCAATATCAATTATCAATATCTATATTCTATATCTCTATCATAATGTTAACTTAATAAGATATAACAATAATCTTAATTTTAATTTTAAATTATGATAATAATAAGATTTATGATAGAGATCGTTTGAGTGTGTAAGTCGAAATTCTGTCCGTGTAACGCTACGCTATTTTTAATCATTGTAAGTTATGTTCAACCTTTTTACATTAATGTATCGTAACTAAGTTATTATTATGCTTATTTGAGCCGAAGTAATCGTGATGTTGGGCTAAAATATTAAGAAGGGGTTATTGAACTTTGGACCATAATTAAGGTTTGGGCAAAAGACCGACACTTGTGGAAATTGAACTATTGACTATTAATAGATGGGGGGTATTGTCTAATTGAGTGACAACTCATTGGAGTCTGTCGAACCTATCTTCAAATTAATTAACCTAATAATTAATAATGATTATGGTTGTCCTATTTAGTGATGTTCATATGGAATCTGTTATAATCATTTAATTAATCAATTGGGTTGGGTAATTGATTATTCATTCTGATCAAGTGGATGAATTAATATTCATAAACTAATTAAAACAGGGGTGGATTACATACAGTGATAACTGGTGTAATTGTTGACAGAAGTGATAACTGCGTCACAGTTTAAATCCTTAATCAGTTGGAATATTTGACTTCGGGTATAAGGGTAATTTGACGAGGATACTCGCACTTTATTTTTATGACCGATGGACTATTATGGACAAAAACCAGATAGACGTATCAAATAAACCAGGACAAAGGACAATTAACCCATGGTAATAAATTAAAATCAACACGTCAAACATCATGATTACGGAAGTTTAAATAAGCATAATTCTTTCATTATATTTCTCATCGTATCTTTATTTACTGTCATTTTATTACTCGCAATTTTATTTACTGTCATTTTATTTATTGTCATTATTTTACGCACTTTAATTATCGTCATTTATCTTTACGCTTAAAATATAGAATCGACAAACCGGTCATTAAACGGTAAAACTCCCCTTTTATAATAATATTACTACTTATATAATTATATATATTTTGTATAAATATAGTTAAAAATATAGTAAGTATCACCAGCTCCCTGTGGAACAAACCGGACTTACTAAAAACTACACTACTCTACGATTAGGTACACTGCCTATAGTGTTGTAGCAAGGTTTAGGTATATCCCATCCGTAAATTAATAAAACTTGTGTCATATTTTGTAGTATTTTGTATTAAAAATAATACTATTTCGTACCCTCACGCTACATCATCAGTAGGCTTATAACTACCTTTAATGGTTATAAGAACAAAGAGAGAAAAAGAGAGAAGAAGGAGAGAAGAAATATTGATATTGATATTTCAAGAGAAATGGTGTACCTTAAATGGTTACCATACATGTCTATTTATAGTATAAAATATTACTATGCAAGAAATATAATAATAATAAAATTAACATCCAATCTAGATATTTTATAACACAATCTAGATATTTTATAACACTCCCCCTTGGATGAAAATTTTATTAGAGAATAACTAGTACTGCCTCGTTAAAAACCTTGCTAAAGAAAACTCATTGGGATAAAACTTTAGCTAAGGGAAAAAGAGTGCAGCATAAAGTTGACTCCCCCTCAAGTAGGCAACGCCTGAGTTGTTACATCTTCTGAACATGCCTCATGCCAATATTATGAACGTGTGTTCTGAAAATAGCAGTTGGAAGTGCTTTGGTGAAAAGGTCAGCAGAGTTTTTGCTGGACTGAACATATCTCATTTCAATCTGGTTGTCCTTAATGAGATTTTGAGTGTATGAGAAGAATCTAGGGGGTATGTGTTTTGTTCGGTCACTTTTGATATACCCTTCTTTCATCTGTGTTATGCAAGCTACATTATCTTCATAGATAGTTGTTGAACTTTTATTGCGTTCTAGTCCACAAGAATCAGTAATGAGTTGTGTCATTGATCTCAACCAAAAACATTCCCGACTGGCTTCATGTAATGCAATTACTTCGGCATGATTTGATGATGTTGCAACAAGTGTTTGTTTTTGAGAACGCCATGATATTGCGGTACCTCCATTTAGGAATACATATCCATTTTGAGATTTAGCTTTATGTGGATCAGATAAATAACCTGCATCTGCATAACCAACCAAATCTTGTTTTGATTCGTTAGAATAAAATAATCCTAAATCAGTAGTTCCTCGAAGGTATCGAAATATGTGTTTGATCCCATTCCAGTGTCTTTTGGTAGGAGCTGAGCTAAACCTTGCCAACAAATTAACTGCAAAAGAAATGTCAGGTCTTGTACAATTTGTAAGATATATAAGAGCTCCAATTGCACTAAGATATGGTACTTCTGGTCCCAGGATATCTTCATGATCTTCACAGGGACGAAATGGATCAGTGTCAACATTAAGTGATCTAACAACCATAGGAGTACTTAATGGTTTTGCCTTGTCCATATTAAAACGTTTTAAAATCTTTTCAGTATATGTTGTTTGATGTACAAGTAAACCATTAGGCATATGTTCAATTTGTAAACCAAGGCAATACTTGGTTTTTCCGAGATCTTTCATTTCAAATTCTTTCTTTAGAAGTTGAATGGCTTCATGGATATCTTTATTTGTACCTATGATATTAAGATCATCAACATAAACAGCTATGATCACATATCCGGATGTTGTTTTCTTAATGAAAACACATGGGCAAATAAGATTATTGGTATACCCTTTGCTTATCAAGTAATCACTTAATCGTTTATACCACATGCGACCCGATTGTTTCAACCCATATAAAGACCTTTGTAACTTGATTGAGTACATTTCTTTGAGTTTTGCATTGGTTGCTTCTGATACCTTAAATCCTTCAGGTATCTTCATATATATATCACTATCAAGTGATCCATAAAGATAAGCAGTCACAACATCCATGAGATGCATTTCTAAATTTTCAGAAACTGCCAGGCTGATTAAGTATCTAAAAGTAATTGCATCCATAACAGGAGAATAAGTTTCCTCATAATCAATTCCCGGTCTTTGAGAAAAACCTTGAGCTACAAGTCTAGCTTTATACCTTGTAACTTCATTTTTCTCATTTCTTTTTCGCACAAAAACCCATCTATATCCCACAGGTTTCACATCTTTAGGTGTGAGAATGATAGATCCGAAAACTTTTCTTTTATTGAGTGATTCAAATTCAGCTCGTATTGCTCCTTTCCAATGATCCCAATCATGTCTATTTTGACATTCCATGACGGATTTTGGTTCTGGATCATCATCATCATTCATGATGTCATATGCAACATTATATGAAAATATCTCATCAAGATTTTTCATTTCATTTCGGTTCCATAATATTTTTGAATGTGCGTAATTGATTGAAAATTCCGTATTGACATCATCAATCTCCTCTGCAGAAGGAGTATTGATTTGTAGTTCTTCTTGAACACTTTCTTTTACCTCATTATCAGCTGATTTTCTTTTCCGAGGATTTTTATCTTTGGAACCAATTGGTCTCCCACGTTTCTGGCGTGACAAAGACTCAAGAATAACATTATTGCCAGTTTTTGGAATTTCAATTCGAGCTGGAGCATTTGCTGCTGGTATATATGATTTAGTCACTCTTTTTGTATCTGTAAATGCATCAGGCAATTTATTTGCAAGTTCTTGCATATGCATTATTTTTTGAACTTCGATCTCGCATTCTTTTGTGCGAGGATCAAGATACATTAATTGAGGTTCACACCATGAAACATCATTTTCTTTATTTTTTATTTCTCCCCCTAATCTAGGGAATAATGTTTCATTAAAGTGACAATCAGCAAAACGTGCTGTAAAAACATCACCCATCATGGGTTCAATATATCTTATGATTGAAGATGTTTTATATCCAAAATATATTATCATCTTTCTTTGAAGAACCATTTTATTGTGTTGTGGTGATACAATTGGAACATACACTGCACAACCAATGTTTTAAGGTAGAAAATATTTGGCTCTTGACCAAAATCAAGTATTAAGTGAAAATATTTACGACTTCCACATGGTATAATGCGAATTAATGTCGCAGCATGTAAATTTACATGTCCACATATAAATATTGAGAGATTTGTACTCATTATCAATTGTCTAGTTATTAGCTGTAAGCGTTTATCTATTGATTCAGCTAAACTAATTTTGTGTATGCACATGAGCAACTGGATGTTCAACAACAATCCCTGTAGATATATAATGATCATTAAATGCTTGAGATGTTAACTCACCAGCATTATCAAGTCTCATCCTTTTAATGGTGTAATCAGAATAATGTGTTCTCAATTTAATAATTTGTGCAAGAAACTTTGCAAATGCCATATTACGGCTTGATAACATACAAATATGAGACCATCCGCTAGATGCGTCTATTAGAACCATGAAATATCAAAATGGTTCACATGATGGATGAATTGGTTCATATATCTTACCTTGAATTCTTTCAAGAAACATTTGTGATTCTTTTTCACAATATACTTTTCATTAATCACCATATGTGCTTTCCATTAATCACCATATGTGTTTTTTTTTATCATATATCCTTTTCACCATATACGCTTTTAATCATATGCGCTGTGTTTTTCACCAGATGCGCTTTTAATCATATGCGATTTTCATCATATGCGTTGTGCTTTTCATCATATTCGCTTTTTATCATATGCGCTTATCATATGCGATGCGCTTTTTATCATATGCGCTTTTTTATGTGAATAGTAAATTAATTAATTTCGTTTTACTATTCATATGAATTAATTTAGATTTACTATTTTGTTAATTGAGTAATATATATATACATCATATACTTGTGACTCCGAAGGCTCAAATGAATTTGACCATATAGTTATACGTTGTACCTTGCACACTAATTTTCAGTAGAAGCTTTAGATGCATATTATTTTCAGTAGAAGCTTTAGATGCACTTTTTTTTTAATCACCAAATACCACAAACACTTTGTTTGCGTTTGTTCATAGTCATCAATGAAAACCATTTTCTTTAATTTTATTTTATACAATAAAATTAACGCATCATTATTCTTTTCAAAAACAATAATATATTGTTATTGTTCACTTGTGCCATGTTTAACAACAAAAGTCAACAACCTCTGTCTTGTTTGTTGTGGCAACCAAAAACAACCTTTGCTTTTGTTACCGAGAATCCAAGACCAAAAAACAATTAATTTTTAATTAATCTTTTATCAAAACCATAAATGATTTTATTGATCTACGTTGATATGGCCATAAAGAATTGACGGCTGACCTACTTTTGTAAGTGTATTTCGGCTATCATCCCGAAAACGCACAACGACCTTTTTTTTTTTTTTTTTTTTTTTTATGAACTATTTGTTTCATATCTAGCTTAGGCAATTATTGTGAACATTTGGTCCCTATAAGAGCATTTATTTTTTAGACTTTTAGTTGATTTGTACTTGTCACAATTAGGGATAGCACCCGCGGGTCGTGGATGCGGATCCATTGGATCCATCACCCGTACCCGCGGATTTTTTTTAAGAGACATCCAATTGAACCCTTGTTCGTTGAAACAATTTGACTATATTTTTACTCCCCATTATTAAACGGGCCATTTTGATGCACACTCTTAAAAAAATAATTTATTTTTTAAGTTTTATTATTCAACCTCCTTTTTTCAACGTTACCCGTAAATTATAAATATATAAAAAAAACTTTTTGTTTAAATTTTTTTTCTAGTTTTTAAAAGGCCACTTGACCAATTTTTTAATTCTTTCACAACACCTGATATCGTGATCGTGACCTTTCACCAAAGCAAGAGATATTCTTGATAAACTAAACACGGACTCGTGTTTGAAATTGTCGGCCACAAAAAAATTCATTTGATAAAAGTATATATATTTTTTTAGTTATAGAAGGAGACCACTTCATTTTCAATACTTCATTTTTGACAAAAAACTATTCCATTTTACCATCCCCTTTTTTTTCTTACTTTAACTTTTAAGATATACTTTTAATAAAAATACAAACTACTTTTTCTTATTTTAACTTTTAAGATTTACTTTTAATAAAAATACAAACTACTTTTTGTATTTTAACTTTTAAGATTTACTTTTAATAAAAGTACAAACTACTTTTTCTTATTTTAACTTTTAAGATTTACTTTTAATAAAAATACAAACTATTTTTTTATTTTAACTTTTAAAATTATAAATTTAAGAATAAACATTAGTATGCATGAAATAAATAATGATTAATTGCATAAGTAATCATAAATGTTAGATAACATATAAAGACCCCGTCGTATTCGTATTGATCGGAATTAATCTCGACCCATGGTACCGTGTTGTCAAATGACGTGTTGCGTACATAAAGTACCGTGTTGTCAAATGACGTGTTGCGTACAATCATGAGGTCTTATTAACATAAATATAAATGTTAGTGAAGTTAATAAGAGTTAGATTACAGAAAATATAATTCAGGTGGTATAACCGACCATATATAACTTAAATAACATAAATATAAATGTTAGTGAAGTTAGTAAAAGTTAGATTACAGAAATATAATTCAGGTGGTATAACCGACCATATATAACTTAAATAACATAAATATAAATGTTAGTGAAGTTAGTAAAAGTTAGATTACAGAAATATAATTCAGGTGGTATAACCGACCATATATAACTTAAATAACATAAATATAAATGTTAGTAGTCCAAAATTTGATATATTCGAGTCTGAAAATTATTAATAATTTCATACCTTGATTAGTGATTCGTGATCGTTTGAGATATCTTTTAATTACACTAAGCTTTTCGTGCTGATAACGTGTTATAATTCAGTAGGCTTATAACTACCTTTAATGGTTATAAGAACAAAGAGAGAAAAAGAGAGAAGAAGGAGAGAAGAAATATTGATATTGATATTTCAAGAGAAATGGTGTACCTTAAATGGTTACCATACATGTCTATTTATAGTATAAAATATTACTATGCAAGAAATATAATAATAATAAAATTAACATCCAATCTAGATATTTTATAACACAATCTAGATATTTTATAGCAGAAACAATTGTTTTAGCCAAAAGTTTCAACCAAAGGTCACTTCATTATTAAATAATGATAATTGTTAATGAGTGTTAAAAAAGGATGATGAAAAGAGGCTAATCTCTTTGTGACTTTTAATATTCTTCAACATATAAACAATTATTATGACATATAAATATTTGACAACACTAAGAGGAAATGAGAATACATAAATTGAATGGTATATCAGTGTGGAATTGAAAAAGAGGCATGGATTGAACGGGGAATGTGATGTTAGATATATGGACTTACTACATACATATGGACAATATATGGATTAATTATATGTTAGTGCTATCTTTCGGTTTGGCCTAACTTAGTGGTCTTTTAGAATATTATTATTAAGTAGGCACATCGTCATACAACGTGTAAAGTTTAACTTTTGTGTAGATACCCATAAAGAATAACCTTAGTTAATGATGGGCTAACTATGGTTACATGCTTATAAATAGGGTTATGGTTCCCATTTGTATGCAACGCTATTCTCTCAAGTTCCCATTAATAGAGAGTGTAAACATTGGCTTGCATATCAAGTGGAAAACCTAACCCCGAACGATCTCCAAGCCGGATCAAGGAGCTTTTACTTATGGATTCTGGTACGCTTTCGTTTATGTTATAGTTCCATTTAATTCCATATGAAGACTACAGTTTTATAGTAGGATTTATTCTAACAATTGGTATCGGAGCTAGCTTCATATTGGGTTACTTGAAATTCAAATTGCTTATAAAATAAACTGTTAAAGTTTAATCTAGGATTGTTAGATTTTTTTTTTAGAACCCAATCAACCAATTAAGTTTACTACATGCCTACGTTTTGGATTTTATTATATGATGACATGATTTAATGTTTTATTGATTCTTGAATAGCATATAAATCATTCAAAATAGTGATTTGATTAACATAATATATTCGTTTTGGGTGTGGGGTTCTTAAAGTTGAAACTACCATAATTTTATGGATTACAATTTACATATGGTATTATGTCCCTGCCGCTTATTGCTTTTAAAATAATCTGTAAAATTTTGGATACGATTCTAGATAATTTCATAATAATATTGTAGAAAGATTATTTTTACGGTTATGAAAAATAAAATGATATATTACTTTAAGAGAATCAAATCTTGTAATTGTTTGTTTATATGTTTTCTCTTTTAAGAAATTCATTTATATAATATCCATACATGTTTTGGTTTATTATGATTGCATGATTATGAATTGCTTTATTCAACTATTTCTATAATTCATGTGTAAATTTCGTCAATAGTTGAATTTAACACAATTAAATCTTTGCTAGGTTCCTGATCAGTTTAAGTAACTTGAGTTAATTTTTTTTTTAAATTATCATTTTAAAATCATGATTTAATTTAAGATTGTATTTAATTATGCTTTTAATCCATAAATTCTGAATGTATTGAGTGACTTGTTGAGGTCACTATACTTGACTAAGCACATGTGGCCACTATAGTGTTAAAGCAAAAGGTATAGTACTCCTTTGTTGACCATATAAAATATTGGTCACCTTTATATTATGTCTCTTAAAATAAACTAAAATAAAGTTGCTCCATAATTATTTTATTACATTCTGCATATTGCGATTCATGCCATGCGATTCATGCCATTATCAAAAGGTACTTAACTTTAAAAGCAAAATTTATTTATGACTATTAATTTAGACAAAATGATCACTGTTAAGTGGAAATAATGGTGTCTTGTCAATTATTAAAGAATTTTTTTTTGTTTTTTTGTTTTTTGTTTTGGTCCACAACTAAAGTAAACTTTATTTCATCATTGACTAATGGGCACTACTGGAGACATAATTGCACTTGTATGGAATTATCAATACTAGTTGCAATATTAATATTATAAGATTTAACACATAAGAATATACAAACGTATTTTGCTTATAATATATTATAATATTAATTCAATTCAATTTATGTTTGATAATGCACTGATTATTTTTTGGTGCGTGTGTGTGTGTGTGTGTATATATATATATATATATATATATATATATATATATATATATATATATATATATATATATATATATATATATATATATATATATATATATTAATATTCAATACATGGCCCATATGTATTATTCGGTTTAAATTCAATATATGGCATTGATTATTTGTGTCTAATTTTTGAGACTGGTCGATTGAAACAATATGTTGCCAAAGTAACCTCTTTTGTGGAGATTGATTAATTTTAAAATATTAGATAACTATGTGTGTTCGTATTCCATGCGTTTAACACCGGCCTAAAGGAAGGTTGTTATTTGGCAGGAATTCGAACATGCTTGTGGTGATAAATATGTGACAATTATTCAGTTTTCCATGTGAATATTAAGTCGGCCCAATGGAAGGCTTGATATTTGACAGGAGTTTATTGTCAATATTTGATTACTACACCAAGAGTACCAATTACAAGTTGATTTTCAGTCCAAAGACTAAAATCAATGTTGTTCTAGGTATCTTGTAATGGGATTTGCCTGTTTTGAATCCGTAAACTAAAATAAAAAAATAAAAAACAAACAAATAATTGTAAGCATGTTTTAAGTTGTATTTTTTCAATTTTCAGTGAATTCTTCAGCTGCTACAATATCTGCGAATATTAACAGCATCCCTGTGCTTAACGGCACAAATTTTAAGGAATGGAAAGAAAACATTATGATAGTTCTCGGTTGCATGGATCTAGACCTTGCACTTCGGATTGAGAAACCTACTGCTCTTAAGGATACATCTTCTTCTGATGAAAAGAAGGAGATGGAGAAGTGGGAACGCTCAAATCGCATGAGTCTTATGATCATGAAACGTGCAATTCCAGAATCTTTTAGGGGCACTATGACTGAAGAAAATAATGCCAAAGTTTTCCTTGAGGACCTTGAAAAGCATTTTGCACAAAACGAAAAGGCGAAAACTAGTACTCTTTTGAGTAAACTTGTTTCCATGAGGTATAAAGGCAAAGGAAACATAAGGGAGTACATTTTAGAAATGTCTCATATTGCTTCAAAACTAAAGTCACTCAAGTTAGAATTACCTGAGGAACTGCTTGTGTACTTACTTTTGATCTCTCTTCCTGCACACTTTAATCAGTTTAAGGTCAGTTACAAATGCCTAAAAGAAAAATGGACTCTTAATGAACTCATTTCACACTGTGTGCAAGAGGAAGAGAGAATAAAGCAAGATAAGACAGAAAGTGCTCATTTGGCATCATTTTCTAAAGACAACAAGAAAAGAAAAAATAAGGTAGTTGCGGTCTCAAGGCCCAGAAGAAGCAACACAAAGAAAATAAGGTTGAAACTACAGAATCAGGTTGTTTACTCTGTAAGGGGACTAATCACAAGAAGAAGGATTGTACCAAATACCACGCTTGGTGTGCGAAAAAGGGTATATCTCCTACTCTTGTTTGTTCTGAAGTTAATTTAATTTCGGTACCTAAAGATACTTGGTGGGTAGATTCTGGTGCTACTACTCACATAAGTATATCTATGCAGGGTTGCTTGAACTTCCGAAAACAAGTGATGGTGAAAGATACATCTATGTTGGTGACGGAAAAAGGGTCGAAGTTGAGGCTATTGGAAATTTTAGGCTATTATTCAAGACTGGTTTTTATTTGGATTTATGTAACGACCCGGAAATTTCCGACCAAATTTAAACCTTAAACCCTATAGGTTTCCGACACGATAAGCAAAAATCTGTATTGTAGAGTCTAGAAAGTTTGAAATCTATATTCAGGTAATCAATTACCCTTTGACCATCCTCGACGATTCACGAACCTTTAATGTATATATGAATGATTATACATGTAAATAATTATATGTATAATAAATTAAATATGTTACTGAACTATTATATGATAACATAAAATAATTAAAACATGTTATTTGATTATGTAGAGTATATTGAATATAAATGGTTTTGAACATGAATTGTCAGCTGTAGCAAAGAATTAAATGTATACCTTGAATTGTTTGTTTTAATATAAATAATTAATAAAATTATCTAAATAATAAAACTTAATACTTGAAACAATATTTGTATATATATATATATATATATATATATATATATATATATATATATATATATATATATATATATAAGGTTACAACACATAATTGATAATTATATTGTAATACATTATAATGTTATTTAATAATGTGTAAAATTAGTATGGTAAATTTTACTATCAAGTTAAAAATTTGTTGTTGAACTAATATTGTTATTATTACCTTTACTATTATTGTTAAAAATTAATAATAATATTAAAACCAGTATTATTAATAGTATTATTTTCAATAAATATATAACTTATATATATATATAAATTGATATATTATTATTATTTATACCATTATTATCATACAATTATATAATTAGTATTATCATTATTATTATTATCATGTTCATATTTATTATTATGGTTACTTATTATTACTAATTAATATTATTTCTGTTATTATCATTGTACTATTGTTTTATTATTGGTATTTATAATATTAAAAGTATTAATATTATTAATATATTTGTTAAATATTAAGATTAACTTATAAAAAGCGGATGAATATAAAATGCAGATATTTTGAGTACAGATACAATAATTACGCGTAATTGTTTTCACTTTCGGTTCTATTTTTTTTTTGCTTCTTCCTTCTATTCCTCACGTGAACTAGTGTCAATTCAATTCTTCACATCAAACCAAAAATTTATCACTTATATAATATACGGTATCTTTCCAACATTAAAACAATTCCCTTCACTTGCTGCCATTCGGTTTTAAAAAAAAAAAAAAAAGAAACAGGTGTCGTCCCTGTTTGAGACTCAATCTACAAAAACTTTGAATTTGAACGAATTAACAAAATGTAAAAATGCAATTTTGTTAGGAATCATTTATGTAATCTATCTGTAGAGTTTCAAGGTTCCAATCGTCCTATCAAGTTTCAATTCGAGAGTCAAAGTTTAAGTTCCAAAAGTCAAACTGAATGTTTATCAAGAAATTCGAATACCTTTTGAATGTTTTAAGTCCAATTGATGATTTGAGAAGTTTATATGATTGATATAAAACCTATTTCATGTTATAACCTTTGTCCAAAACTAGCTCAAAAGTGAAATCAATTTTTTTTTTTGTTGAACCGTCGCAAATAGCAGCAGGTGTTCTTCCTGTTAATTTTTTTTTTCTGTTCTGTTAATCACATAAGTCGTATCTAGTTTAGTATAGAAGACTGAGACAGAGATTTAAAATGGATGAGGTGTTTGTTGGTTCATTGTCGATTATTAACCATGAAGAAGAAGAAGACATGTAATACGGGTTATAAATAAATAAAATGGATATTGTATCAGAAACGTAAGACTAGCTGAATGGTTAAGAGAGGTGATGGGGTAGCAAGGGGTCTCGGGTTCGAACCCTGCAGACAGCAACTATTTTTTTTAAAGACCCTATGAGGTAGTTTTTAATGTCAAAATCTTTATTATTATTAATAATATTATTATTATTATTAATATTATTATTATTATTATTATTATTATTATTAATAGAATTATTAAAAGTATTAGTAGAATTATTATTATTAGTAAAATTATCAAAAGTATTTTTTAGTAAAATTATTATTAGAATTATTATTATTATTATACATTATTATGAAAATTAACATTTTTTTTATTTAAAAGTTATCATTTTATCATTAAAAAAAATATATATATCATTTTAAATCCATTATCATTACCATTAAAATATCAATTCTACTAAAGTTTCACATTTTTTTTATTAAAGTTATCAATATTACTAAAAATTGTCATTTAAGATTATTATCATTATTATTTTTAACAATATTATTATAACAAACGAATATTTTCTATATAAGAGAATATTATTTACAACCACCATAATACATTTAATTAAATATAATAAGATTATTTATAATTATTTATAAATATTTACATATAACAACTTGTTTTTTTTTATAAAATAGTTATATGTATACGTATATAACTATAATAAATATATACAAATTAAATATATAAAGTATACAATTTAAGATATAATATATAGTTTTGTCCGACTTCAATTATGTGTATTAATAAGTATACGAATAATATAGGTTCGTGAATCGAAGGCCAACCCTACACTTATTCAATGATGTTATATGTATTTTTACTACAAAATACAGTATGGTGAGTATATAGTCCCTTTTAAACTCTAAATATTTTTGGGCTGAGAATACATGCGCTGTTTTTATAAATGATTTACGTTATGGACACAAGTGATTAAAAATGATATTCTGCGGATTGATGTGCTAGGTAATTTAGTTATATGTTATTATAGCATGTAAGCGCGAATCCTAAAGATAGATCTATCGGGTTTAACACCCCCATCCAGTAGGCTGCACTAGACATAAGAACTAGTGGGCGGATGTTTAGTACTTCGAGGATTATTTATACACTTGCGAGTGTACATATCCATATTTGCGAAGATGACTTATTATATTATTGTTAAGGTTGGTTACTGAGGCCTCAACATAAGCAGAATGATTTTATACACTTGCGAGTGTATTATATTTTTATATATGAAATCTTGTGGTCCATAGTTATAACGCTGCTAGCATCAAACCTATATATCTCACCAACTTTATGTTGACATTTTAAAGCATGTTATTCTCAGGTACGAATTAAGTCTTCCGCTGTGCATTAGCTCGTACTAAGGACATTACTTAGAGTCGATCATTGTAATGGAACCAACTGTTGAAGACTCCGTCCGGGAGGATTAGTTTCGGATTCTTACAGTTGGCATCAGAGCTGGTTTAATGCCGTTTATGAGCGGGTTAATCGTAGAGGGGGTTCTCACAGTGTTACCTGTGATGAAGCATTGGCTCTTGCCCCTCGCGGTCCCTATTAGGGTTGGCTGTACTGCCGAGAGGCGGGCTGTAAAATCAGTGTCTGAGATACGCTCAGTGGTCACTAAGGCGGTTAGCTGAGACGGCACTGGGTGGGATGGTTGTCCCCACTGTTCTTACAGTTGGTATCAGAGCGTTGGTCTTAGCGAACCAGGCCTTGCATTAGTGTGTCTAACTGGTAGTTGTTAGGATACATTAGTGAGTCTGGACTTTGACCGTGTCTACCTGTCAAAAGTTTTGCTTATCATTTCTAGTCGGAAATCATCTGCTTATCATCCTTAGGAAATTGCCTGCTTATCAATCTTTAGTCTAGACTCGTCCTACTGCATTTAGTGCATCGATAGTGTATAGACGAACTTCATATCTTAGCGTATCTGATAATTTCTATCCCAGCGTATCTGTAGACTTTCCTGATATATGCCGTAGGTTCCGTTGTAGTCTACGAAATCTTTGGTGTTATGGATATTCTATATAGCTAGAATATCATCTGATATCCGAAAATCATTTCATATCGACGATCTCTTCCATCCACCAAACTACTCGTTTGGCGATGAACCTGAAAGCACTTACTGGCGAACTTGTTCGAGAAATCATTTACCCTCTCATTTCTAGAATATTCCATCACGATTATATAATATCCTATATTTCGAATCTTACCCACTCGCTCGTTTCAATCGTCAATCATCTCGACATAATATAAGAAGTTAACGAACTACATGCTCGAGTAATAGCTTTGGAGAATCTGGTGCGGAGGTTACAAACACCAGCAGCAGCACCAGCAGCATAATCAGTACCACCATCATCGACGTCGACAGTACCCTTATCATCTCTAAACCATAACCGCGCCGTAACTCTCAATATCACAATCTGTACCTCGAATATCAACACCACACACCTCAATACTACCATCTATACTTCAAGTATGATCTTCGTTCTACATATCGTTCTACCTCATTTATCTTCGCTTGACATGACGATTATGTAATCTCTAATGTTTTAGAGATCATGTAATCAAGTGCTAACGATAGATCAAATGAGTTTAATATCTTATTGACTCATTAGATCCATGATTACATCCGAAGAAAATATATATGCAAGTATATTTTCATAAAGATTGTAATTAAAAAAAAAAAAAAATTCTTTCGTACAATCTATTAATGATGAAAATATTTTAACGGGTGGGTAGTACCCGAGGAATATTTAGAATTCACATTAATAAGTTACACTGTACATTCTTCGAATCAGATTCAACGATCATTTACTATCCTACTTACAACTACCGATATACGTATCCGTTCACCACAGAATAACCATTTCTATTCAAATTTCATATTTGGATTTTGACCTATCAGAATCCAACAAGTGGCATAACGAAGAAAACATTGGACAAAAATAAAAAGTGTTAGAAACAAACGAATTAATTAATTGGAATTGTGATAGGATTTCACGCTAACTGTTCCGGCTAACTGTTCCCAGCTAACTGATTAACATTTAATTTATCGCAATTACATTCTCGCAATTTTATATATCATCATTTAATTTCTGTTATTTACTCTTACGCACTTTAAATAACGGGACACGTATGCAAGGTTTCGACTTATCATATCGACCCATCTATATATATATTTCGGAACAACCGTAGACACTCTATATGTGAAGGTGGGAGTTGGCTATACAGGGTCGGAGTTGATTCCAAAATATATATATACTTTGAGTTGTGATCGACACCGAGACCGGTACACGGGTCACGATACGTATTATTTAATTCGAATATTATATATTAAATTATATATGAATCATTGAACCATCAGACTATTGGACTGCTAACTTTGGACAATTAAAATGAATTAAATTAAAATATTGATTATAACATATGAAACTAAATAATTCTTCAAGCTTGCCACTTGATTTCATTCTAAACCTCAATTGTACCTCGACAGTTACAATCCGCGTTCAAATCTTTGATTCTTGAAAACACCTCGATCGGAAGGTTGAACCAACCATATTTCATCTACGGAAGAAAAGATTTATGCACATGAAAAACTCTTGAACCCAAAGTCATAGTTTAATCCGTAACCGCGTCGAATTCTTTATCAAAAACAACCTTATGACTCCTTTTCAAAGTAGCCATTTTTTTGTCACAGCTCCAGCAAATCATCTTCATTGGTTCATATGAATAAACCTTATTATAACCTCGAGATATATATACTTTGTCTTTTCGCCGTCGTTACCGTAGAACCTTTTATGTTCCACCATACTACCATCAGCGTTTAATCATCTAAAAACACTATTCTCCCGAAACTACCTCGGTTTGAAAATCAATGTCCCAGATCCGTTAACTTTGAAAATGCTGACGAAGCAGCATGTTGTAGATGGTTTTAATGGCCAAAAGTTGATGATAAAGAAGGAAGTGTTAGAAACACTCGATAGAAAATTTGGAACTAAAAATCGGATTGAGTTAACCATGAAGGAAACCAAGGACAAATACAAGGACCAAACCCTGTATTTAAAGAATCCTGATGATTCTGTTTCTGATGAAATCTTTAGTGAACACCTTGCTTTTGAATCTAAACCCTTACGAGTAAATCTTCATCATCATCCTTCGATATTAGAAATTCCAAGATATTATCGTATCTTTCATTATAAATATCCTCAATATTTCTGAAGATATTTTCATAACTATCCTTATTTGAAATCATTTATCACTCGGTAATATCTGCGTTACAACATAAAAGAAACTGTGTTAGTTTCTAAATTCTGAAATCTCTAAGTTTAAAATATGAATGTTTTGAAGTAGTATTGGGAACTGATGTATGAATTAGTATAATATAATGAAACTTGATCAACTTCATTATATTATAGTAAGTCATGTTGAATTTCTAATGGAATGTGATGATTCACAGTACCATCATCATATGCCATGTTACACGGCTCTTACATTCTATCCAATCTCTAAACATATCAAGAAAATGTTCTCTTGATGACTCGGTCTTTTCCCAGGATATTCTGGTAATTTGACAAATCAAAATTGTGTCATTACCATTTCCTTCTAAGAGCATTAGCTATGTTCATTCTGAATTTCATACCTACGAATTCCGGACCATTACTCGCTTGACTCGAAATCGGGAAGAGAAAACAAAAGCATGAAGCTCCGAAAAATAATGAAGGATATAAAACCCAACAACCAACCAGAAACTACAAACCGTATATATCAATGCATATAGCAATATAAAGACACGGGAGAACTAGAAACACTATAAACCCAAGAGTAAAGTAGAAGTAAATAGATTCTTCCGGTGGTAGATGAGAAAGAAGGAAGACAGATGTGAGGATTAATAGTATATCAAGAAACAGGGTTGGATGGAGCATATTAAGGAATGAATTGAGAGAGAGAATAGAAGATGTGAGATGTGAAAAATAAGAAAAACGAAGAGGTGGATTTATAGTAGTATATCCGACAACAACAAAAAAAAAAAAAAAAAAATCGGAATAGGTATTTGCATTTAATCAAAGAAGATCTTGATTTCCTAAATCGCCGAAGAATCAAATCTTAATACGTAAGATTTTATTTAAATCCCTTAAATCCAGGAAGTCAATAGTAACTACGTCATTAGTTGAAACGAATACATTTATTTACTCCTTTCACTCTTTTGTGATAGCTTCACTCGTGCGCTTAATTTAATCAAATTGTTTTATCTATATTCCTTAATACTGATAAAACTCCATTATTACCTCATATTCGTCATGAACACATTTCTATTGTTATCCATGACAACCTCTACCAAATTTCGGGGACGAAATTTCTTTAACGGGTGGGTACTGTAACGACCCGGAAATTTCCGACCAAATTTAAACCTTAAACCCTATAGGTTTCCGACACGATAAGCAAAAATCTGTATTGTAGAGTCTAGAAAGTTTGAAATCTATATTCAGGTAATCAATTACCCTTTGACCATCCTCGACGATTCACGAACCTTTAATGTATATATGAATGATTATACATGTAAATAATTATATGTATAATAAATTAAATATGTTACTGAACTATTATATGATAACATAAAATAATTAAAACATGTTATTTGATTATGTAGAGTATATTGAATATAAATGGTTTTGAACATGAATTGTCAGCTGTAGCAAAGAATTAAATGTATACCTTGAATTGTTTGTTTTAATATAAATAATTAATAAAATTATCTAAATAATAAAACTTAATACTTGAAACAATATTTGTATATATATACATATATATATATATATATATATATATATATATATATATATATATATATATATATATATATATATATAAGGTTACAACACATAATTGATAATTATATTGTAATACATTATAATGTTATTTAATAATGTGTAAAATTAGTATGGTAAATTTTACTATCAAGTTAAAAATTTGTTGTTGAACTAATATTGTTATTATTACCTTTACTATTATTGTTAAAAATTAATAATAATATTAAAACCAGTATTATTAATAGTATTATTTTCAATAAATATATAACTTATATATATATATATATATATATATATATATATAAATTGATATATTATTATTATTTATACCATTATTATCATACAATTATATAATTAGTATTATCATTATTATTATTATCATGTTCATATTTATTATTATGGTTACTTATTATTACTAATTAATATTATTTCTGTTATTATCATTGTACTATTGTTTTATTATTGGTATTTATAATATTAAAAGTATTAATATTATTAATATATTTGTTAAATATTAAGATTAACTTATAAAAAGCGGATGAATATAAAATGCAGATATTTTGAGTACAGATACAATAATTACGCGTAATTGTTTTCACTTTCGGTTCTATTTTTTTTTGCTTCTTCCTTCTATTCCTCACGTGAACTAGTGTCAATTCAATTCTTCACATCAAACCAAAAATTTATCACTTATATAATATACGGTATCTTTCCAACATTAAAACAATTCCCTTCACTTGCTGCTATTCGGTTTTAAAAAAAAGAAAAAAAGAAACAGGTGTCGTCCCTGTTTGAGACTCAATCTACAAAAACTTTGAATTTGAATGAATTAACAAAATGTAAAAATGCAATTTTGTTAGGAATCATTTATGTAATCTATCTGTAGAGTTTCAAGGTTCCAATCGTCCTATCAAGTTTCAATTCGAGAGTCAAAGTTTAAGTTCCAAAAGTCAAACTGAATGTTTATCAAGAAATTCGAATACCTTTTGAATGTTTTAAGTCCAATTGATGATTTGAGAAGTTTATATGATTGATATAAAACCTATTTCATGTTATAACCTTTGTCCAAAACTAGCTCAAAAGTGAAATCAATTTTTTTTTTGTTGAACCGTCGCAAATAGCAGCAGGTGTTCTTCCTGTTAATTTTTTTTTTCTGTTCTGTTAATCACATAAGTCGTATCTAGTTTAGTATAGAAGACTGAGACAGAGATTTAAAATGGATGAGGTGTTTGTTGGTTCATTGTCGATTATTAACCATGAAGAAGAAGAAGACATGTAATACGGGTTATAAATAAATAAAATGGATATTGTATCAGAAACGTAAGACTAGCTGAATGGTTAAGAGAGGTGATGGGGTAGCAAGGGGTCTCGGGTTCGAACCCTGCAGACAGCAACTATTTTTTTTTAAAGACCCTATGAGGTAGTTTTTAATGTCAAAATCTTTATTATTATTAATAATATTATTATTATTATTAATATTATTAATATTATTATTATTATTATTATTAATAGAATTATTAAAAGTATTAGTAGAATTATTATTATTAGTAAAATTATCAAAAGTATTTTTTAGTAAAATTATTATTAGAATTATTATTATTATTATACATTATTATGAAAATTAACATTTTTTTTATTTAAAAGTTATCATTTTATCATTAAAAAAAAAATATATATATCATTTTAAATCCATTATCATTACCATTAAAATATCAATTCTACTAAAGTTTCACATTTTTTTTATTAAAGTTATCAATATTACTAAAAATTGTCATTTAAGATTATTATCATTATTATTTTTAACAATATTATTATAACAAACGAATATTTTCTATATAAGAGAATATTATTTACAACCACCATAATACATTTAATTAAATATAATAAGATTATTTATAATTATTTATAAATATTTACATATAACAACTTGTTTTTTTTTATAAAATAGTTATATGTATACGTATATAACTATAATAAATATATACAAATTAAATATATAAAGTATACAATTTAAGATATAATATATAGTTTTGTCCGACTTCAATTATGTGTATTAATAAGTATACGAATAATATAGGTTCGTGAATCGAAGGCCAACCCTACACTTATTCAATGATGTTATATGTATTTTTACTACAAAATACAGTATGGTGAGTATATAGTCCCTTTTAAACTCTAAATATTTTTGGGCTGAGAATACATGCGCTGTTTTTATAAATGATTTACGTTATGGACACAAGTGATTAAAAATGATATTCTGCGGATTGATGTGCTAGGTAATTTAGTTATATGTTATTATAGCATGTAAGCGCGAATCCTAAAGATAGATCTATCGGGTTTAACACCCCCATCCAGTAGGCTGCACTAGACATAAGAACTAGTGGGCGGATGTTTAGTACTTCGAGGATTATTTATACACTTGCGAGTGTACATATCCATATTTGCGAAGATGACTTATTATATTATTGTTAAGGTTGGTTACTGAGGCCTCAACATAAGCAGAATGATTTTATACACTTGCGAGTGTATTATATTTTTATATATGAAATCTTGTGGTCCATAGTTATAACGCTGCTAGCATCAAACCTATATATCTCACCAACTTTATGTTGACATTTTAAAGCATGTTATTCTCAGGTACGAATTAAGTCTTCCGCTGTGCATTAGCTCGTACTAAGGACATTACTTAGAGTCGATCATTGTAATGGAACCAACTGTTGAAGACTCCGTCCGGGAGGATTAGTTTCGGATTCTTACAATTTAAATGAGACTTATTGTGATGAAGCGAAAATTTTTGACTTATTTAAACCAATTCTCTATACGATTTATTATTTTAACACGTTAAACAAAGTCTGTTAGATTGAGTCTCAAAATTTTAGAACTGTTCATATATACAATTACCTTTGACTACTCTCGACGATTCATGAACAATTATATGTATGTATATATATATATATGTACAAGTAAAAACGACTTTCCTACAGTAAAACCCTATTTGCTACAGTAAATATTACTTTGCTACAGTAAAACACTATTTGCTACAGTAAAACACTATTTGCTACAGTGAAACCGTATTTTGCTACAGTAAAAATTACTTTGCTACAGTAAACACTATTTGATGTGGACGAACTAGCAAACAAAAACGGAAAAGGCGGCCATGCGATCGCATGGCAAAAACACTGAAAACTCATGCGATCGCATGAGCTACAGTAAATCGAAAAGTACTATAAAAGGCCAGCTTGTTCGACGGAAAATATCACACAATTACGTTCTTTCTCTAAATATTTTATATTTATAATTATAATTATAATTTTAATTTTAAGTTTAATAATAATAAAGTATATTCGAGGGTATTTTTAATTCGGGTTTCAAACCGTTTTAAAATAAGGAAATATTGGGTATTGTTTGGGGTATTGTTCTTGAATCCAAGACCAACCATACAGTCGTCTACTATCATTACGTCTATGCAATTTGCCTACAATATTGAATCGTAATATTGAACTGTGAGTTATAGTCTCCCTTTTTAAATACTTTAAATATTTTTGGGCTGAGAATATATGCAATTTATTTTAAACGCAATAAGACACAAGTACATACAAAATTCTACACTGAGTTAAACCGAAAATCCCTTAGCTTTGGTAACTAGTAGCTGCCAGTACATAGGATATGGACTGGTGGGCGCGAATAATTGTATATGGATCCATAGGGCTTGACATCCCCGTCCGAGCTAGAGCGCTAGCCTTTTAACGGACGTATGTTATTTGAGTTTAAGACACGTTGGTTTGCGTGTATTAAAACGAATGGGGTAATTATCACTATAGCGTTAAGTTTATTTACCAGGGTGCTCTGTTATGTAGAATCTATTGATAAACTTTTGATGAAATCTTGTGGTCTATCTTTATATATGTTTATGACTCGAGCAATTAAACCTATAACTCACCAACATTCGTGTTGACTTTTTAGCATGTTTTATTCTCAGGTCCTTAGAATGCTTCCGCTGTGATGTGCTTGTTGCCTGCACGGAGTCTCTCATGCTTTGTACAAAGTTTATTGCATTCAAAATAAAACTGCGTTGTGTAATAAATAATTGGACTGTGAAGTCAACCTGTAAATTAAAGACTTATGTATTTTGGGGTTTTGCTTATACCTAAGCACTCCCCCACATGTTTATAACTTTCTATGTTTAGAAAGTCACTTATTTTAATGAATGCAATATTTTATCAAAACGTATCATATAGAGGTCAAAACCTCACTGTGGAATCAATGATTAACGTGCTGCGTCAATAGCGATTTTGACGGGTCGTTACACTTATGTTGTACCGTCTTTTAGACGGAATTTAATTTATGTTCCCAAATTGGACAAATCTGGTTATTCTTGTTCATTTGATAATAATAAAGTGAGTCTTTTTCTAGGATCAGATCTTATTGGTACTGGTCTTTTATCAGCATATGATATCCTATATTTGTTTGACATAATAACCTCACATAATGAAACTTTGCATACAAGTTTGTGTGGTACCAAAAGAAAATTATCTAATGAAAACTCTTTATCACTATGGCACAAGCGTTTGGGTCACATATCCAAACAAAGGATTCAGAAACTCGTGTCAGATGGAATTCTTGATTCTCTTGATTCCTCAAATTCGAATATTTGCATTGAGTGTATCAAGGATAAACAAACAAACACGAGGAGATTAGGTGCCCAGAGAGCTTCAAATGTCTTAGAATTGATACATACAGATATATGTGGGCCATTCCCTACACCTTGTAGAAATATCAACAATACTTTATCACATTCATAGACGATTACTCTCGTTATAGATACCTATATCTCATTCATGAGAAATCCCAATCTATAGACGTGTTCAAATCATATATGGCCGAAGTTGAAAATCAACTAGGCAAAAGGATTAAAACCATTAGATCTGGTCGTGGTGGGGAATACTATGGTAGATTTGATGGTTCAGGTGAACAACGTCCAGTGCCATTTGCCAAATTCCTAGATGAGTGCGGGATCGTTCCTCAATACACTATGCCAGGCAGTCCTACTATGAATGGTGTAGCTGAGAGATGAAATCGAACACTAAAGGACATGGTGAGAAGTATGATTTGTCATACTACTTTGCCAGACTTGCTCTGGGGAGAAGCATTGAAAACCGCAGCATATATACTAAATAGAGTTCCAAATAAAGCTACAATTAAAACCCCATATGAACTTTGGACTGGAAAAAAGCCCGGTATAAAGCATTTACACATTTGGGGTGTCCAGCTGAGGCAAGGCCTTACAGGCCAAATGAAAAGAAACTGGATTCTAAAACAGTTAGTAGTTATTTTGTTGGATACTCTGAAAGATCTAGGGGGTATAAGTTCTATGATCCCACTTTTAGAACTATTTTTGAGACGGGTAACACTCGATTCTTTGAGGATATTGATTTTGGGGAGTGGGGAGATAAAGTTAGAGATTTTATCTTTGAGGAAGAACAAATATCTCTTCCTCCAGTTGTTGATCTTGATCAGGGTGTTCTCATTCCTGACTCGGATCACACAACTCCAGTTCAAGACAATCTTGATAATCTCCCTGATTAAGTTTCTGATATTATCGATGAAAATCGAACTCAACAGCCTCAAGAACCTGAAATGCCATTAAGGAGATCCACTAGAGAGAGGAGAAGTGCAATTCCGGATGATTATTTTTGTATTTCTCCAAGAACAAGAAAGTGACATTGGACTTGAGGAAGATGATCCAATCAACTTCCATCAAGCCATGAAAGGTTCTAACTCTCAAAAGTGGATTGATGCAATGAATGATGAGATGAAGTCTATGAGCGATAACGGCGTTTGGGAGCTTGTTTCATTGCCCGAAGATATTAAACCAATTGGTTGCAAATGGATATTTAAAACTAAGAGGGATTCAGAGGGCAATGCCATTAGGTATAAAGCTCGCCTAGTTGCAAAAGGCTACACTCAAAAGGAATGCATTGATTATAAAGAGACTTTCTCTCCAGTTTCATCGAAAGACTCTTTCAGGACAATAATGGCACTAGTAGCACATTTTGATCTTGAACTGCACCAGATGGATGTTAAGACATCGTTTCTCAATGGTGACATTGAGGAATCAATTTATATGGTGCAACCTGAAAACTTTGTTTCGGGAGATTCAAAGAAAAAGGTTTGCAAATTAAAGATATCCATATATGGGCTCAAGCAAGCTTCCCGTCAGTGGTATTACAAGTTTCATGAAATCATTACATCTTTTAGTTTTGAACCAAATATTGCTGATGACTGTATATACCATAAGTTCAGTGGGAGCAAACATATTTTTTTGGTTTTATATGTCGATGACATACTGCTTGCCAGTAATGATATAGGATTATTACGTGAAACTAAGATATTTCTTTCAAAGAAATTTGAAATGAAAGATCTTGGTGATGCTTATTATGTATTAGGAATTCAGATACACCGAGATCGCTCTAAAGGTGTTCTCGGTCTATCACAAAAGGGCAATATCGATAAGGTTCTTAAAATATTTGGCATGCAGGTTTGTAAACCAGGTAACACCCCTGTTGCTAAGGGAGATAAGTTTAGTCTCAAACAGTGCCCAAAGAATAGTTTTGAAACCATGGAAATGGAGAAGACACCTTATGCTTCGGCTGTAGGAAGTCTGATGTATGCTCAGGTATGCACACCACCTGATATCGCATACATTGTTGGGATGTTGGGCAGATATCTCAGCAATTCGGGAATGGACCATTGGAAGGCAGCAAAAAGAGTCATGCGGTACTTACAGAGAACAAACGATTACATGCTCACATATCAGAGATTGGACCAACTTGAGATCATCGGGTATACAGATTCTGATTTTGCTGGATGTCAAGATAGCCTGAAGTCTACATCAGGTTATATCTACATGCTTGCTGGCGGTGCTACCTCTTGGAGAAGCATCAAACAAACTCTTACGGCAACTTCCACCATGGAAGCTGAATTCATGGCATGTTATGAGGCATCCAATGAGGGATTATAGCTGCGAAATTTTTTTACTGGACTGCGTATAGTGGACAGTATTAAAAGGCCACTCATGCTATTGTGCGACAACAGATCAGCAGTCATGTATGCTAACAATAATAGTAGTTTGACAAAGGCAAAGCATATGGACGTCAAGTTTCGGGTTGTTAAATAAAGAGTACAAAATGGACAATTGTGCATAGTGTACATCAGTACAAACTCCATGATTGCAGATCCGCTTACTAAGGGATTCCCACCCAAAGTATTTCATGAGCATGTTGCTCGCATGGGTGTCAAATTAGTTGAGGATTATAAGTTTTAGTGGGAGTTTGTGTTATACAATTATGTATTGTACGGTACATTCGGTAATTTGGTTTTATCTGCACATATTCGGTCTTAAAATTTTATGTACTCTTATGGTTATAATTGATCTCAATAAGATGAACCAGTTGGAAATAGACATTCTATTTTAGACCACACTTTATGTTATTTCCATGCTACACAAATATACTTGATCCATGTCGTTGGTTATATTGATATATGTGATCAATGTTGGATCTAGTTACGCAAGAGTAACAAAGATCTCTTAGATCCTATGTTGATATGATTGATGGACCGAATTGATCATGACAATTTTAATTTGATAGCAATACTGAGCTCACAAAGTTGTAATGTAACATATAATTCTAAGGTTTGTACATATGCATGAGTATATCATCCAAGTGGGAGATTGTTAGATATATGGACTTACTACATACATATGGACAATATATGGATTAATTATATGTTAGTGCTATCTTTCGATAGTGGTCTTTTAGGATATTATTATTAAGTAGGCACATCGTCATACAACGTGTAAAGTTTAACTTTTGTTTAGATACCCATAAAGAATAACCTTAGTTAATGATGGGCTAACTATGGTTACATGCTTATAAATAGGGTTATGGTTCCCATTTGTATGCAACGCTATTCTCTCAAGTTCCCATTAATAGAGAGTGTAACAATTGGCTTGCATATCAAGTGGAAAGCCTAACCCCGAACGATCTCCAAGCCGGATCAAGGAGCTTTTACTTATGGATTCTGGTACGCTTCCATTTATGTTATAGTTCCATTTAATTCCATATGAAGACTACAGTTTTATAGTAGGATTTATTCTAACATGTGATGCATCCTAACAATTTTTGTAATCATAATTCATAAATTCATGATGATCGTTTCTCATACTTTTTAAGGTGTGTATTCATTATCGTCTACGTATGCAAAATGTAAGTTCTTTATGCTTTCGCTTAAATTTTAATTATTCACGTTCGATATACATATATCATTATTGTGTTCTAGATTTGTATTCATCATCGTCATCATATTCAAAATGTAAGTTCTTCAGTCCTCATACTTTCGTTTAAATTTTAGATGTTCATTTTCGATATAAATATTATTGTTGTGTTTTAGATTTGTATTTATCATCATCATCATTATCATCGTCATCGTCCATCATGATCATCAGATGCAAAATGTAAGTTCTTCAATCCTCATAAATTTATTTGTTCACTTTTGATATACATATTAGTACTGTGTTTTAGATTTGTATTTATTATCATCGTCATATGCAAAATAGAAGCTCTTCCGATATTAGAATTGTATAAAAATTACAATTATGATATATTTATAAATTGAATTTAAAGCTTAAAAAACATAATTTACCCCACCATAATAATAACTATGGTAAAAATAATAACAAAAAAAGAGTTTAGCTACATTAACATTTAATCTTAAGAGACTGATATTGTATTGAACTCAAAGATAATACATGTGGCTTACCCTATAATAATTTACGATAAAAATGTTTTTCAAAAAAAAGTTTAAGGACATCAGAATTGAATCTTAGTATATTATATTGTAGAAGCATCACGATGTATTTATGAATGGAGTTTAAAGATAATAAATAACAATTCTGGTTACCCAACAATAATAATAACTATGGTGAAAATGAGAGACAAAAAGGTTAATCACATCTAAATTGTATGTTAGGTGATTGAAATTGTATAAGAATTACATTTAGGATGTAACTAATATTTTGATTGATTTAGAATATCTAACTTTTTACATATAAATAAATTAAAATTAAACAAAAATCAATTGACATAAGTGTAACGGAAGTAATGTATATATGTATTTTATTTAAAACATTATCTATAGTTCTTACTTTTTAACGGAAAGGTAATTATACATTACTTAATGTCGTTTGCAATGAAATTTTATTTAATCTATATTAAATTGCTATTTTTGGTAGAGTATTTAATAATATGTAATAGTTTGAGTAAGGATATACATAAAATTTCTCAATAAATATAACTATAAATATTTTTAAATATTGTGCTTTTTTCAAATTTTCACTTTTGGTTTTGCTATTGATATGACATGTGAATATTAAGTTACTTTAACTCAAATTCCATAACATTATATAACTCATCACTTACAAACTTCATATCAACATTGCCCGTAGTCAATATTATAACATCCCCAGCTTCATTATGATATTACCAAACCTTATTATATAACCTCAAGTTTATTTTTATCTTATACCAATTCACATGAATAACATAATATTAAAATATAAAACAAGACGTGCAATGCACGGACATTGCTATCTAGTTATAAAAAAATAACTACTACTCCGTATTAAACATCATTTAATTCTCAATTTATCCTTACTTTTTACTCTTAATCAATCATATTTAAAATATATTTAGGGTGCATTTGTTTACCTCTTAACTGAATGATTCAGTGATGAATGATGAATCATTCAGTATTCAGCGCGTTTGTTTCTGACCTCTGAATGACAGATGGTGCTGAACGGTTCAGTATTTAGTGCTTAACCATTCAAAGTTGGAACTATCTCTTAACCATTAAGAGCCTAAATTTTATGTAATATGCTCTTTAAATTATATCAAGAACACTCATCGAACAACTATATTGTAAATTTTATTATTGTCAAATGTTAATAAGGTAATTTTACATCATTTACATTATTTGTTTAAAATGATTATCAAACAGGTAATTCTCATTCAGATGTAACTTCATTAAGAATATTTGAATCATTCAGATTATGAATGATTCAACGCTAAATCATTCAGTTTTATCAAACGCGCCCTTAGTCAAACATACTTTAACATACTTATCTTAAACTGCGTAAATATTATCTTTTCTCAGTGCTACTTTTTCGCTTAATGAAATAAGGCTCTAGAGGTCCCCTGAAGCTTTGGTAATTTTTGAAGCTCTGGTAATTCCATTAGAAAACCAGTTAGGCCCCGTTTGGCTCACGAAATTCAATGGAATTCCGAAGGAATTGGAATTGAATTTAGACACGACGCGTTGATGTTGAGTGAAATAATTAGTTGGTACAAGAAAAATAAAGATAAGATGCTTCTCTTCAAAGTCGATTTCGAGAAAGCGTATGATTCGATTAACTGGGATTACTTATTGGTTATGATGAGATCCTTAGGTTTTGTTTCTCATTGGTGTGGCTGGATCTTGGGTTGCATAAACTCTGCTAGAACTTCGGTGCTTGTTAACGGGAGCCCAACACGTGAATTCTCCATAAAAAGAGGCTTACGCCAAGGTGATCCAAGGTGTTGTGGTATAACTGACTATGGACGGGGAAAGGGGAAACTAAATTTTATTTTTTTTTCCAACATTAAGAGAACACAAAAATATGAACATTTTAAAAGGACAATTTGTGATGAATGTTACTATCTTGACGGAAAAACGCTCGAAGAAATTAAGATTCATCGTGAACAATGTTATTTATTCAATCGTTTTTAAGAGTTTAGAAATTGGGGTTTAACAATTGGGGTTTAGAAATTAGGGTTTAGGGTTTAGATTGAGTTTTTAACACGAACGATTTAGAGTTGAGGGTTTTGAGTTTAGGGATTAAACTCAAAACACTAAACTCTGAACTCTGAATCGGGCAATATTTTGAAAAAAAAAAAAACTTCATATAAGCTGAAAAAAACTCTCGAAGAAATACCCCATCCGTCCCATATTAATAGTCCACGGACAAAAAACCACACAGTTTAAGGAAATGTCATAAAAGTACTATACTTCCTATTTACTTTTCAGTTTTACCCTTACTTTTTCTTTCTCTTCTAATCTAATCCACATACATTAAGGGCATAATAGAACTTTACCGTATAATTTTTATCTATTTATAGAAGTGAACTATTAATTTGGGACAACCCAAAATGAAATACTGGACTATCAATATGGGTCGGATGGAGTAATATTCTTCAAGATCAATCTTAATTTTTTCGAGCGTTTTTCAGCCAAAATAATAACATTTATCACAAAATGTGTTTTTTAAATGTTCATATTTTCACTTAATCTTAATAATGTCTGTAAAAATTTCTTTTTTGAAAAAAACAAAAAATAAAGTAAAAATTTTACTTCCCCCGTCCATGTTCACTTCCCCCTTGATCCCTCATATATATATATATATATATATATATATATATATATATATATATATATATATATATATATATATATACAGGATCAATGGGGAAGTAACCAATCGGGGGAAAGCGGGGGGAAGCAAATTTTTTTTTTCGTTTTTTTTTTTGAATTTTTTTTTTCCGGCATCAAGATCACACGAAAATATGAACATTTAGAAGAGACACTTCGTGATGAATGTTATTATTTAGGCGAAAAACGATCGACAAAAATAACATTCGAGATAATATTGTTCATGAAGAATATGAACGTTTTTTTTCTTCATGTTTTGTGAAGTAAAATTTAGCCCGATTTAGAGTTTAGGGTTTAGGGTTTGGTGTTTTGGGTTTATTCCATAAACCCAAAACACCAAACCCTAAACCCTAAACCGTTCGTGTTAAAAACTCAATCTAAATTCTAAATCTAAACCCTAAATCTAAACCCTAAACCCTAAATTTCTAAACCCTAATATCTAAACCCTATAAACCCTAATATCTAAACCTCAATAGCTAAAACCTCAAAATACGCTCGAAAAACACGATAATTGTTATATATTACTTCTTCGAACGTTTTTCCGCCAAAATAAAAACATTTATCACAAAGTGTCTCTACTAAATGTTCATATTTTCATCTCATCTATAATGTTCGTGAACAAAGTTTTTTCAAAAAACGAAAAAAAAATTGCTTCCCCCCGCTTCTCCCGATTGGTTACTTCCCTCTTGATCCTACCAATATATATATATATATATATATATATATATATATATATATATATATATATATATATATATATATATATATATATAAGGTTTGATTTAAATAAAAAAAAAAATACATATTACTCTACATAATCTTCTCTCCAAAATGAGTAAAAGGTGTTTGGAATAGGTCTAGCATCAATCCAAACATTTTTTCTCATTAAGATTTTGCTACCCTCCTACTTCATTTTAATTCAAAAATTAAAATAAACATAAAATTTTCATACATACATCGTAACTACGAGATATTTAAGGAATGTATGTGTTTGTTATTTGGAGATATTGACAATTAATATATAATTTTTAACACACTATAATTCGCTTATTTGAAAAGTTGGAGGATGCAGAACATTCGTATGCATCCTTTGTATATATCTGCCTCCGTGTCTATCCCTAGTCTAGTACTTTAGGTGACACGTCAAAAAAGCACCTTGGATATCGATACGTACACCTTAGTTAAAAGTAACATATACTAGCCACTCTCTTTCGACAATTTATAATCATGTGACATGGCACCGAATATCGATTTGGCTAACCTTTCTTGGTGGACTCCATATTGCTCTAGTAACATCCTATAAAATTAACTTAAGTACTACGTAGAACATTTTTACTACAAAGTGATGTAGTTCTTTACATATGAACGACTTAAAATGTCAAAAGAATTGTCTCAAACTAGCATTTTAACTTCAATTGACTAACTTAATAGAATATGCTATTTGACTAGTTCATCGTTGGTTCTTGATGAGTTAACCGTAGTTACGGTACTATCTGTTTTAATTTGTGTGTAGTGTATTTATGTGATTGTGTTTGTCATCGATCTATTATATAAACCAATAATCATAGAATATTATTAATGTATGTTACATAGTTCGCTGTCTTGTCCATGATTAAATCAACGTCTGTTTATAGTTTATTTATAATTTATAATATTTAATTGAGACTTGTGTAATGTAGTGACATAGAGTATTAAGTAACATAAATATTATTTTGTTTGTTTCACATTTCGTTGTCCTTGTTTCAATTAAGTCGTTTGTTAGTTTTTTTTTTACAATATTTAATTGAGAGTTGTGTAATGTAGTGTAGTGTGAAATATTAAAGAATGTCATTATAGTCTTCAATGAACTAATTAATTTTATGTTTAATGATTCCACACTAAATGATTTCACACTTAATGTATGCTAAATGAAGTCTTGAGTCAAGTTTTAAAAAACTTTCGTGGTGGTTGCCTGTCGTTATCGGGGTCCGGAGAGGTGGTAGTTGATGTTTAGGTTACGGGCTTGGTTATTTGTTTCCGTGATTTTCTTTGGGTCCTTTCTTTTCCGGTTCTGCCATTGAGCTTGGACTAGGCGACGATGTCCCTATTGAAGATCGAGTTTCTTTGCTTTTGGTGGAACTGGTATTTGAGGGCGGGATCATTTTAGTGGCAGCTGAAGAAGTCTCGGTGTAGTCGTGGTGTTTCTGTTTTCGATTATCGGCAATGCAACTACCATTGGAGTCCTCCCGTGATTTTCTTCTACCTTCTTGTTAAAAGTTTTTTTTTTTAAAGAAAATTTTGTCAATGAAATTTTTTTACATAAGAATAAGTTATTGAGTAGAACAAGATGATATGGTGCGCGCGTTGTGGCTGAAAATTGCTAGTGATCGGTTCCCTGGCTTTAGATTACAAACATAATTTACATTACACACATACAACGGACAGTTTTTTGGAGTTACAGAGTCGTTGGTTTACGGTCATAACACATACACACATAATTTACAGGTTATACTACTGGTATTTTTTCAGAAGTGTACATGTTACACTTGCGTTTCCAACAGCTGTTTAAGCAATACAGGAGGGTCCTCATAACGCGGTAACGAAACACGCCCGTTTTCACAACAGCGATGACAGTGTATTTGCTTGTCTTTAACGCTAGACCTGATACGTTCAGCATGCCAGAAGAGAGCACCACATTGCGAGCAAACGCGGACACACTCACCAGAAAAGCGGTGAAAGAGCTTTAACATAGCAAAAACAGTAGGTATTAATAACAAAGTAAACGGCCTGAAGACGATCAATGTACATAACTAACAGTGATGATACACAGACAGAGAAGCTAGCACAGCAGGAAATATGTCACATTTGTGTGATGCAAGTGTGTTTGACGCAAAGCAGTTGACGATGTTGTTTGTACTATGTACAAAAGAAAGCTGGTGGTATGTAGATGCGCATAAACACATAAGCTAGCAAAATAAGTAAAAATATCACGTTTGCGGCATGTAAATATGTTTGATGAAAATCGGACTTTCACGCTTTTTATACGAAAAAGAAAAATAAAACTAAAAAAACAAAAGAAAAAAAAATTGAAACTAAAACATACAATATCTAAAAGAAGGCTAGTGGTATGTGAAGTTGCAAGACAACAGTAGCGCAGCAGACACCTAAGAATATGGCATTTGTTACATGAGAAACAAATAGACTCGTTGTTCTCGAAGATGATAGTATTTATATAGATGATCATAGGCGCGGTAGGTCAACCACGTTGATTGAAAGGGAAATTAAATCAAGTTGCACATGAATAAATGTAGGTGTACTTGCAACAAACCATAGTTGAACTTTAAACTAAAAATCTATTCAGTCAGCAGACTACAAATTATATACTATGTTCATATATATCATAATCATATGTACTCCAGTACACCATACAACTAATTATATTACATCAAATCCTATATCATATACGTACAACAAATTAGTTCCAGCATATAACCATGTGTCATAACCCGTTCTTAACCCTAAGAACGAGTTAGATAACGTATGATTTCATTGCGAGGTATTGACCTCTATATGAGACATTTTTAAAAGAAAACTGCATATATTTTACATTACAAACCACAAATCTTATTTTTGATACAAGCTTTAGACGATAGAAAGATGATTATCGTTTAGCGATAATCTTCGACTTACAAACTTTACAAATAATGATAACAACACGATTTCTAGTATATTTTACAACACAAATCCTCGGGTATGCAGTTTTATTTTTGACACAAATATGTGTACGCAAGATCCTGCTCAAATTCAACATAATGCAGCGGAAACTTCTAATTATCACCTGAGAATAAACATGTTTAAAACGTCAACATAAAGTTGGTGAGATATAGGTTTAGTGCCGGCAGCAATATATATATAGACCACAAGATTTCATATATAAACAGTTTAATAAAAATATTCTAAGTGGTTGAGCACTTGGTAACCATACTTAACATTTAATCACGTCGCATATTCCCTTTATTATGAAATCTTACTACACCGTACCAAGTGTAGTCACGAAACGAAGTACTGTGCAACCGTTGAATACTGGTCGTCCAGTCCGGTTGGGGTTGTCAGGCCCGATAGATCTATCAACAGGATTCGCGTTTACAATACCGCTGTAAATATTAGTTACCAAGCTACAGGGAAGTATGCCAGTGGTACAACTCAACGTAGAATATATTTTTCAGTTACTTGTGTCCATAACGTAAAACATAAAATACATGTATTCTCATCCCGAAATATTTAGAGTTTAAAAGTGGGACTATATACTCACTTTTGTCTTGAAGATATGTAATTTCGACTTGGTCTCCGATTGATATCACGAACCTATCCATATATAGTTTATCAATATATTTCTATTTTAAACAATCGTCACATATATATATACTTTTTATACTTTTAATAGTTTTAATAATTTCTTAGTCCGTAGTTAGCAGTCCGATGTTAGTAATTCAATTTTAATGGTTCATTTTTAGGTGTTTAATAAACCCCCAATGAAATAAATAAAAACCCCCATCGTATATGTATTGGTCGAGATTAATCTTGACCCACGGTACCGGTGTTGTCAAATGACGTGTTGCGTACATAAAGTACCGGTGTTGTCAAATGACGTGTTGCGTACAATCATGGGATCTTATGATTAATCTTCTCGTATTGTTTACGGGTGATCCTGAACCATATAAAATTAAATTATGAGTACATATATATAAAATATCATGTTATTTTAAAAAGATGTGATTTATTTAATTTTCTCCAATTATTTTCGTAGCTAAACTAGTCTTAGATATCCGATCTCGTTTTGGTCATAGTTTCTTCGTTACAACTCCGTTTTCGTTGATTCAACTTGCCACTTCCTTGGATCGAGTCCCTCTTTAAGACTATGAACTGTAAATACCTTAGTTTGTATTCGAAATCACAGGTCATAGGTCAAACTTTAGTGAAACTTATGAAGTTAATCATTTTCCATCATGTAAACAACCTTAAATGATTATTTTTCTAAAAATACTTATACTTTGAGTTAAATCATGAAATTTTTATGTGTTATCATATTCATAGTAAAAATCATTTTTCCATAAAATAAACCTCCAATTCAAAGTTTAAGATGGTTTTTAATTATCCAACCCAAAACAGCCCCCGGTTGCACTCCGACGTCATAAAAACAGTTTTTAAGGTGTTCTTTGAAAAACCAAGTTATACCTTGTTAAATTAGCATATTTTTAAGTTATATTACAGGTCTTGAAGTATTTTAAAAGTTAAGTTAGAAGGATCTATTTAGTTTGCGAACAAGTTTGAAATCATTCAAACTATGTTCTAGTTTATAAACTCTTATATATATAGCTATAAATATATGAATTGAAAAAGAGTTGAAGTAGAGTTTTTACCTCAAGTTTAAAATGTAAAGTTGCTGGAAAGAAGTAGTAAAATAAAAGTTGAGAGAGTTCTTGCAAGTGTGTGTGAAAATTGGAAGTAAAATTTGGAAAATGAATGTGTAAAAATGAGTTAGAAATGGTGCTTATTTATAGGCTTGAAAATTTGGTTTTTAGTGAAAATATCTAAGATAAGTTAAAATTTATTATGTCATGAATGACATATTATTCCAATAATTGAAGATTTCTATTGGTATATACCAATAGTAAATACTTCTAGAAGCTGTGTATAGTACCCTAGATATACGTATAGGATTATTGAGGAAACGGAACGAGAATTCAAATATAACTATCTTTTGTAAATATACTTATATTGTTTTATGTATAAAAGCCCTTTAAAAATGATTAAATACATTACTTATACGATATATGTATAAACATTATAAATCATCAGTATTTATGTCAAATAACGTTACGTATGGTTATTGTTTTGAAAACTTAAGTTAGTAGTTTCAAAATATACTTATGACTTTTTGTTATTAATACAAAATGAGATATTAAAACATCCTTAGATCATGTTAAATATGTATGTATAATTATCATATATTGTATAGTTCGTGATATCATCGGTCAAACTAGACGGTCAAACGTTGTGTAAAACTCTTTTCAAAAACATAAATCTTAACAATTTGGATTGCTTATCATGTTGGTAAGGTTTAATTTATATAAATATTAATCTTATAAGTATAGAACGATCGAAAAAGTGCGGGTCATTACAGTACCTACCCGTTAAATAAATTTCGTCCCGAAATTTTAAAATTGTACCTATTTTGCGTCATCGGAAAACAAGTGTGGATATTTTTGTTTCATTTGATCCTCTCGTTCCCAAGTAAACTCGGGACCCCTTCGAGCATTCCAACGAACCTTAACGATCGGTATGTTGCTCTGCTTGAGCCGTTTAACTTCACGATCCATGATTTCGATTGGTTCTTCGATGAATTGTAGTTTCTCGTCGACATGGATTTCTTCAAGAGGAATGGTGAGGTCTTCCTTTGCAAGACACTTCTTAAGGTTTGAGACGTGAAAGGTATTATGTACTCCGGCGAGTTGTTGCGGTAACTCGAGTCGATAAGCTACCGGTCCAATGCGTTCGATGATCTTGAACGGGCCTACATACCTTGGGTTTAGTTTACCCCTTTTTCCAAAACGTATTACACCTTTCCAAGGTGACACCTTTAACATAACCATGTCACCGATCTGAAACTCTAATGGTTTCCTTCGAACATCGGCGTAGCTCTTTTGGCGACTACGGGCTGTTTTCAATCTCTCCTTGATTTGTACTATCTTCTCAGTCGTTTCGTGTATGATCTCGGGACCAGTTAATTGTCGATCTCCTACTTCATTCCAACAAATAGGAGATCTACACTTCCTTCCGTACAATGCTTCGAATGGCGCAGCTTTAATGCTCGCATGATAACTATTATTATACGAGAATTCTGCTAATGGTAGATATTTATCCCATCCGTTTCCAAAATCGATCACACATGCCCTGAGCATGTCTTCAAGAGTCTGAATCGTTGTTTCACTCTGCCCGTCGGTTTGCGGATGATACGCGGTACTCATATCCAAACGAGTTCCTAGGGCCTCCTGTAGTGATTGCCAGAACTTTGATGTAAATCTACTATCACGATCGGATATAATGGAAATAGGTATTCCATGCCTTGAAACAACTTCCTTTATATACAATCGTAATAGTTTCTCCATTCTATCCGTTTCCTTCATAGGCAAGAAATGTGCAGACTTGGTGAGACGATCAACAATCACCCAAATGGTGTCGTATCCCCAGGCAGTCTTTGGTAACTTCATGATGAAATCCATGGTAATACCATCCCATTTCCATTCTGGGATTTCTGGTTGTTGAAGTAACCCTGACGGCTTCTGGTGTTCAGCTTTGACTTTGGAACAAGTTAAACATTCCCCAACATATGTTGCAACGTCTGTCTTTAAATTAGGCCACCAATAATGTGTCTTAAGATCTTGGTACATCTTTCCAACTCCAGGATGTATCGAGTATCTTGTCTTATGTGCCTCATTTAATATCAACTTCCTTAATCCACCCAACTTCGGTACCCAAATACGATTTGCAAAATATCGAATTCCATCTTCCCGCATAACGAGTTGCTTCTCATACTTCTTCATTATTTCATTTCCTATATTTTCTTTAGTAAGTGCTTCTCGTTGAACTTCTTTGATTTGTGAGTTGAGATTCATGCGAATTTTTATGTTCATCGCTCGTACTCGAATTTGTTCTCGTTCCTTTCTGCTTAAAGCATCGGCCACCACGTTCGCCTTCCCGGGATGATAACGAATTTCACAATCATAGTCGTTTATTAACTCGACCCACCTACGTTGTCTCATGTTCAGCTGTTTCTGATCAAAAATATGTTGAAGGCTTTTATGATCAGTAAACACAGTGCATTTAACCCCATACAAGTAGTGTCTCCATATCTTCAATGCAAACACGACTGCTCCCAGTTCTAGATCATGCGTCGTATAATTCCGCTCGTGAATCTTTAATTGTCGGGATGCGTATGCAATAACTTTCTTTCGTTGCATAAGAACACAACCAAAACCTTGTCGCGAAGCGTCACAATATATTTCAAAATCATCGTTCCCTTCAGGTAACGATAAAATAGGCGCCGTAGTTAACTTCTTCTTCAGTAATTGAAATGCGTTCTCCTGCTCCGAGGTCCATTCGTATTTCTTCCCTTTTTGCGTTAATGCTGTCAACGGCTTAGCTATTCGGGAAAAATCTTGAATAAACCTTCTATAATAACCGGCTAAACCCAAAAATTGGCGTATCTGCATTGGTGTTTTAGGAGTCTCCCATTTTTCAATGGCTTCAATTTTTGCTGGATCAACTTGAATTCCTTTGCTACTAACAACGTGGCCAAGAAATTGCACTTCTTTCAACCAGAAAGCACACTTAGAAAATTTAGCGTATAGCTGTTCTTTTCTCAACAACTCTAATATCAACCTTAAATGCTGCTCATGCTCTTGCTCACTCTTGGAATAGATAAGAATGTCATCAATGAAAACGATAACAAACTTATCTAAATACGGACTACAAACTCGATTCATGAGGTCCATGAATACAGCTGGCGCATTCGTCAATCCAAACGGCATGACCAAAAATTCGTAATGACCATAACGTGTCCGAAAAGCAGTTTTCGGAATGTCCTCTTCTTTGACACGTAGTTGATGATAGCCCGATCTTAGGTCGATTTTCGAATAAACACATGATCCCTGGAGTTGATCAAATAAGTCGTCAATTCTCGGTAGTGGATACCGATTTTTGATAGTTAACTTATTTAATTCACGATAATCTATACACATCCTAAAAGATCCATCTTTCTTTTTAACAAATAGAATCGGAGCTCCCCACGGTGAAGTACTTGGTCGTATGAATCCATGATCCATTAATTCTTTTAACTGACTCTGAAGTTCTTTTAACTCGGACGGTGCAAGTCTATATGGAGCACGAGCCACTGGTGCAGCTCCTGGTACTAAATCTATTTGAAATTCTACAGATCTAAATGGAGGTAATCCCGGCAACTTTTCCGGAAAGACTTCAGGAAAATCTCTTGCCACAGGCACGTCATTGATGCTCTTCACTTTTTCCTTTGTTTCGACTTTATTAACATGTGCTAAGATAGCATAGCACCCTTTCTTCAAGCACTTTTGAGCTTTCAAATAACTAATGAGTTTTAGCTTTGAGTTACCCTTCTCTCCATAAATCATTACTGGCGTTTTATCCTTACGAGGAATGCGAATTGCCTTCTTCGCGCACACAACTTCAGCTCCTATTTTGGACATCCAGTCCATGCCGACTATTACATCAAAACTTCCTAATTCTACGGGTATCAAGTTAATTTTAAACGTTTCTCCGGCTAAATTTATTTTACAATCACGGCAAATTTTATCGGCTTTAATTAGTTTACCATTAGCTAACTCAATCATGTACTTAGCATCGAGAGGTAATGATGAACAATTCAATTTAGCGTGAAAGTCTCTACACACGTAACTTCTATCAGCACCAGTATCAAATATAATAGATGCGGATAAGTTATTAATGGTAAACGTACCCGTAACAAGCTCCGGGTCTTCACATGCCTCTTTAGCATTAATAACAAATGCTCTTCCACGTGCAGGTCCGATATTCTTCTCTGGATTCGGGCACTGGCTCTTATAGTGGCCTTGTTTTCCACACCCAAAACAAGTAATGGTAGCCAAAGCAGTTCTATTTGCGTTGGTGGCAGGAGTCTTGGCACCATTTGTATTCGTAACGAGAGCCCTACAATCTTCAGCAAGATGACCCTGTCGATTACATTTGTTGCATACCACACTACAGTAACCAAAGTGATGTTTGTGACATCGGTTGCATAAAGGACTTTGTCCTTTGTAACCAAAACCTGAACCACTACCCGCACCTTTCGGGGTTTCTTGTTTCTTAAAAGTTTGTTGTTGATTACCTCGATCATAGCTTCCATTCCACTTTCTCTTGTTACCTGATACCTTCACATCAGTATTGAATGCTTTCTTATCCAAAATGACCTGATCCATTAGCTCGTTTGCCATGGTTATAGCTTCATGAATTGTCTTAGGTTTCGATGCTGTAACATTTGCCTTGACCTTTTTGGGCAAACCATCTTTGTACATTTCAATCTTCCGTTCTTCGGTTGGAACCAATTCAGGACATAGCAAAACTAATTCCATGAATCGCTGATTGTAGTTGGTGATTTCAGTACCAATAACCTTCAGACTTCGTAACTCATCTTCCAACTTCCTAACCTCGTTCCTTGGACAATATTCATTGATTAACATTGTTTTGAATTCTTCCCACGGAGTATCATAAGCTACATCTCCTCCTACAGCCTTCACATAATTTTTCCACCACGTGAGTGCACTATCTTGTAAAGTGCACGATGCGTATTTGGTCATGTCCTTTTCAACACAACCACTGATTTTGAACACAGTTTCCATCTTTTCTATCCACCGGGTTAAACCGATCGGTCCTTCTGTTCCACTGAATGATGAGGGCTTGCAAGCTTGAAAAGTTTTGTAAGTGCACCCCACACGAGGATTTGGGTTAACTGCAGCACCTCTTGCAGCCTCGACCCATAACATTCTGTCGTTCACTCGCTGATTGATGAGTTCCTGGATTTCTTGTTCCGTCATTCGGTTCAATCGCGCCATATTCTTCTATAAGAATGAAAAGAAAATAATTATTCACATGGAATATTATAGATGTAGTGTATATTTACAGTACATTATAGCTTATTAATAATATGAACCAGGTATTATTATAAAAGCCTTTTCTTCTTATTAGCGTTTTATAATTATATCTAGGGTAGTACCTACCCGTTAATGTTCATACTTAATAGCTTAGTACCGAACCAATTACTACAATCTAAATAATACTTAACCATGGAAAATTATTGCATTTCACACTTCACTATTTTACATATACTTATCTTACATCGAACATTAAGCAAACCACACTAATAATATTATACAAAACATTATATGATCCCATGGTTTAATACGGCAGCGCATCGTTTGGTCTATTTTCTAGGACGTTTAGTTCCAATGAATGGCCTAACGCTTATCCTAGCTGTCTGCCTATATTTTGGCGGTGGGGCTGAAGAACTAGATGCCGGGACAGCACGAATAGGAATAGCGGGAATAGGGGTGGTAGTGTTTAGTGGAGTTGGTGCCACATCATCCTCCCTAAACTCGGGATTTGAATTTTCTAATTCATTAGATTTTCATTTCTTTCCTTGTTCGAACTTGTCTTTCGTAATTTCCTCGGGTTCACTTTCCTCCTCGGGTTCACTTTCCAGATTTTCTATAGTTGGTTCATCCGGAATTTCTGAGTCTTCCCCAAAGATATTATTTTCGTCATCGGATAGGTTAATGACTGGAACACCATCTGAAGATTCTGATTCGGAGTCGCTGAATGTGATAATAAGTTTTGAGCCCGACATCTATCACACCACAACTAACTCATTAGTACTACATAATATTTACATATAAATTTTAACCAACAGTGATAAGCAATGGTTTTTGAAATCAGACCCGGTCAAAGTCCAGACTTACTAATGTATCCTAACGACTTATCAGTTAGACACACTAATGCAAACCTGGTTCGCTAAGACCACCGCTCTGATACCACATGTCATAACCCGTTCTTAACCCTAAGAACGAGTTAGATAACGTATGATTTCATTGCGAGGTATTGACCTCTATATGAGACATTTTTAAAAGAAAACTGCATATATTTTACATTACAAACCACAAATCTTATTTTTGATACAAGCTTTAGACGATAGAAAGATGATTATCGTTTAGCGATAATCTTCGACTTACAAACTTTACAAATAATGATAACAACACGATTTCTAGTATATTTTACAACACAAATCCTCGGGTATGCAGTTTTATTTTTGACACAAATATGCGTACGCAAGATCCTGCTCAAATTCAACATAATGCAGCGGAAACTTCTAATTATCACCTGAGAATAAACATGTTTAAAACGTCAACATAAAGTTGGTGAGATATAGGTTTAGTGCCGGCAGCAATATATATATAGACCACAAGATTTCATATATAAACAGTTTAATAAAAATATTCTAAGTGGTTGAGCACTTGGTAACCATACTTAACATTTAATCACGTCGCATATTCCCTTTATTATGAAATCTTACTACACCGTACCAAGTGTAGTCACGAAACGAAGTACTGTGCAACCGTTGAATACTGGTCGTCCAGTCCGGTTGGGGTTGTCAGGCCCGATAGATCTATCAACAGGATTCGCGTTTACAATACCGCTGTAAATATTAGTTACCAAGCTACAGGGAAGTATGCCAGTGGTACAACTCAACGTAGAATATATTTTTCAGTTACTTGTGTCCATAACGTAAAACATAAAATACATGTATTCTCATCCCGAAATATTTAGAGTTTAAAAGTGGGACTATATACTCACTTTTGTCTTGAAGATATGTAATTTCGACTTGGTCTCCGATTGATATCACGAACCTATCCATATATAGTTTATCAATATATTTCTATTTTAAACAATCGTCACATATATATATATACTTTTTATACTTTTAATAGTTTTAATAATTTCTTAGTCCGTAGTTAGCAGTCCGATGTTAGTAATTCAATTTTAATGGTTCATTTTTAGGTGTTTAATAAACCCCCAATGAAATAAATAAAAACCCCCATCGTATATGTATTGGTCGAGATTAATCTTGACCCACGGTACCGGTGTTGTCAAATGACGTGTTGCGTACATAAAGTACCGGTGTTGTCAAATGACGTGTTGCGTACAATCATGGGATCTTATGATTAATCTTCTCGTATTGTTTACGGGTGATCCTGAACCATATAAAATTAAATTATGAGTACATATATATAAAATATCATGTTATTTTAAAAAGATGTGATTTATTTAATTTTCTCCAATTATTTTCGTAGCTAAACTAGTCTTAGATATCCGATCTCGTTTTGGTCATAGTTTCTTCGTTACAACTCCGTTTTCGTTGATTCAACTTGCCACTTCCTTGGATCGAGTCCCTCTTTAAGACTATGAACTATAAATACCTTAGTTTGTATTCGAAATCACAGGTCATAGGTCAAACTTTAGTGAAACTTATGAAGTTAATCATTTTCCATCATGTAAACAACCTTAAATGATTATTTTTCTAAAAATACTTATACTTTGAGTTAAATCATGAAATTTTTATGTGTTATCATATTCATAGTAAAAATCATTTTTCCAGAAAATAAACCTCCAATTCAAAGTTTAAGATGGTTTTTAATTATCCAACCCAAAACAGCCCCCGGTTGCACTCCGACGTCATAAAAACAGTTTTTAAGGTGTTCTTTGAAAAACCAAGTTATACCTTGTTAAATTAGCATATTTTTAAGTTATATTACAGGTCTTGAAGTATTTTAAAAGTTAAGTTAGAAGGATCTATTTAGTTTGCGAACAAGTTTGAAATCATTCAAACTATGTTCTAGTTTATAAACTCTTATATATATAGCTATAAATATATGAATTGAAAAAGAGTTGAAGTAGAGTTTTTACCTCAAGTTTAAAATGTAAAGTTGCTGGAAAGAAGTAGTAAAATAAAAGTTGAGAGAGTTCTTGCAAGTGTGTGTGAAAATTGGAAGTAAAATTTGGAAAATGAATGTGTAAAAATGAGTTAGAAATGGTGCTTATTTATAGGCTTGAAAATTTGGTTTTTAGTGAAAATATCTAAGATAAGTTAAAATTTATTATGTCATGAATGACATATTATTCCAATAATTGAAGATTTCTATTGGTATATACCAATAGTAAATACTTCTAGAAGCTGTGTATAGTACCCTAGATATACGTATAGGATTATTGAGGAAACGGAACGAGAATTCAAATATAACTATCTTTTGTAAATATACTTATATTGTTTTATGTATAAAAGCCCTTTAAAAATGATTAAATACATTACTTATACGATATATGTATAAACATTATAAATCATCAGTATTTATGTCAAATAACGTTACGTATGGTTATTGTTTTGAAAACTTAAGTTAGTAGTTTCAAAATATACTTATGACTTTTTGTTATTAATACAAAATGAGATATTAAAACATCCTTAGATCATGTTAAATATGTATGTATAATTATCATATATTGTATAGTTCGTGATATCATCGGTCAAACTAGACGGTCAAACGTTGTGTAAAACTCTTTTCAAAAACATAAATCTTAACAATTTGGATTGCTTATCATGTTGGTAAGGTTTAATTTATATAAATATTAATCTTATAAGTATAGAACGATCGAAAAAGTGCGGGTCATTACACCATGTTTAACTATATACACCATCTACTAACTGGCGATTATATGTTGATACTAAAGACACAATAATGGAAAAAAAAAGAGTAAGCTACAAAAACAAATGCAAATACGGATACTAAACAACAAATCACCAATTACCACATACTAGTAATTTGGGAAAAACCAACATCGTAACCGTTAATAGCAATACAAACTGTACGTGCGAATTAGAAAAATTCGGAATATCATACCAGAACAATCGAACGACGCGAACAAAGTGTATAGTGGCGCAACTCCTCAGTGTGCAAACATGACAGACAATTGTACATCAGGCCTAGAATAACAGCAGCTACACAAACATGATTATAGAAAAATAATAATCAGAACAACGAAGTAGCCATAAAAAAGGAAAATTAACAAAATTCTCACCATTAACATAGGCAACATAATTAAAATCCAGAGAAGCCGACACCAACTAATTATTGTTGCAACGATGCAAGGCGGCTCGTTTAGCAACCTGTCCGGAGGAAACAACAGACCATACGGGCCATCCACTTGACAAAGGAACAAAATTATCAAGTGCATGCGCCTTACCATTATCTTTCTTTCTTTTTCTCGAGGGTCTCATTATGAAAATCAGCAAAATAATTTACGAAGACAAAAAAATACAGCGCCAAAAGGAGGAAATAATCGATCAATAAAAGGAAGCCCATAGTATCCATAAGAGAAGACAACAAACAACAATTAAAGGTATTGAATAACATCAATGAAAAAGAGGAAAGAATCGTACCTGAGTTGCAGATAAAGCGAGAAATACGAAAGCTGCATGAAAACAATAGAACATCATAACAAAATAACCAAAAAAAAAGAAAGAAAAAAAAAACTAATCGATGTACCAGTAAATTAAGCACGGGATTCCGTATGTACAGCAAACAAATTGCAAGCATTAGAAAGCATATCAAAAGAGCAATTTTAAGTACCTGTAAAAATTGAAGGGAAGAAGAAATTGAAACAGAGCAAGAAAGCTGATTGTTCTGGCGCCAAAAAAAAATTAAGAATAGGGATGATTAAAAGCTGAAAGATGATAGATAAGTGTAAACGTGGAGAGCATGCGTTGCTGATGTCCAATCACCCTTTACAGCAAGACAAAGGTTAAGTAAAAACATAGTGTTTTTGTTTTTCAATTTCCCATTAAACAGCGGAAAAAAAATATACGGTGTCATATTTATTCTTTTTCCCATTAAACAGCGGCTCAAAAAAAAACAAAGTTGAACAGTGTTTGGCGCAATAAGAATGATGTATTAAATGGGTGGCCCAATGGGAAGCAAGCTTACCGGGCATCATTAGAGATAGGGTAATTGAGCTGCAGAACATACGAAAACATTAAATGAATTAAAGTTGAATTTAGAAATTTATTCTGAGTTGCGAATGGTCTAAAATTTAGTAATATGGATTAGTTAGCTAATAAATTGTTAACAAAGTTAAGTTATTGGAAGGCACGTTTGATCTCGTTTGGTGGTCGTGCGACTCTTGCTAAATCGGTGCTAGATAGTCTCCCGTTGTACTTCTTCTCGCTCTACCGTGCCCCGCCTTGTGTGTTAAACAAACTCGAAAGTGTAAGACGTTCTTATTTTTTGGGCGGGACGGGAACAAATTCTAAAATTGCATGGGTTAAATGGGATGAGGTTTTACTACTTTATGGGGAAGGGGATTAAACTTGCGTTCCTTAAAAAGCAAAAATCTAGCTTTGATTGGCAAGTGATGGTGGAGGTTCAAAACCGAACCCACCTCTTTGTGGGTCAAAGTTATTTCGAGCATTTACGGGTCATCGGGGGGGTTGGGTGAATTCGATAACACTTCATGTTCTACAAATAATACTACTTGGGTGAATATAATAAAACATGTGCGAAGATTGACGAGATTGGCGTTCCATTTTCAAAGTCTTTCACATAAGTCATTGGAAATGGTTCGTGAAATGCCCCGTTCATATCGATTATAAACGTTACATAATAATAGGATTCATTGCGAGGTATTTGACCTCTATATGATACATTTCACAACACTGCATTCGTTTTTAAAAGACAAACTTTCATTTCAACGAAAGTTGACAGGCATGCATACCATTTCATAATATATCCAAACTATAAATGACTTAATAATAATCTTGTTGAACTCAACGACTCGAATGCAACGTCTTTTGAAATATGTCATGAATGACTCCAAGTAATATCTCTAAAATGAGCAAATGCACAGCGGAAGATTTCTTTCAAACCTGAGAATAAACATGCTTAAAAGTGTCAACCAAAAGGTTGGTGAGTTCATAGGTTTTTCATAAACAATAAAATTTATAATTTTGATAGACCATAAGATTTAAATGTGCATGGTACAAATGGGCCCGAATCCTACACCCACCTGTAATGTACATGCGATTTTCTTTAAATACAGTACACATATCTCGTGTACGAAATCATTCTTCAAAATGCTTAATAACCGTACACATATCTCGTGTACAAAATATCATACACATAACCTGAGTATAAAAATCATTCTCTCGATATATAACATTCACTTTGCTTTCTTTGCTTGGTAACCGACCTTAACATTTAATGCGCATCATAAATATCCCCAAAATAAACAGAACTTTCAGTCTGTAATAAATATATAAACCTCGAAGTACTAAACACCACGCCCACTAGCTCTTCCGTCTAGTGAATATTCTGGGTGGGGGTGTTATGAAATGTCCCGTTCATATTGATTATAAACGTTCCATATTAATTGATTTCGTTGCGAGGTTTTGACCTCTATATGAGACGTTTTTCAAAGACTGCATTCGTTTTTAAAATAAACCATAACCTTTATTTTATCGACAAGGTTAAAAGGACACCACCTAGATTATCAGAAATGATAATCTAAAAATATCACACTTACACACTACAAATACATATTGGTTTACAATATTAATATGTTACAACAAATTAAATTTCGAATGCAGTTTTAAACAATATTATACAAGCATGCTGACTCCAAATCTTGTCCATATATTAGATGCAATAGCGGAAGCTCTTAATAATCACCTGAGAATAAACATGCTTTAAACGTCAACAAAAATGTTGGTGAGTTATAGGTTTAACCTATATATTTATCAAATCGTAATAATAGACCACAAGATTTCATATTTCAATGTACATCCCATACATAGAGATAAAAATCATGCATATGTTAAAAACCTGGTAACCGACATTAACAAGATGCATATAAGAATATCCCCTATCATTCCGGGACATCCATCGGATATGATAAAACAACATCGAAGTACTAAAGCATCCGCTACAACGGATGGGGTTTGTTGGGCCCAATAGATCTATCTTTAGGATTCGCGTCAATTAGTAGACTGGTTTACTAATTCTTAGGTTACCAAGTAAAAAGGGGCATATTCGGCTTCTATCGTTCAACCATAGAAAGTAGTTTCATGTACTTGTGTCTATTTTGTAAATCATTTATAAAGCTGCATGTATTCTCATCCCAAAAATATTAGATTTTAAAAGTGGGACTATAACTCACTTTCACAGATTTTTACTTCGTCGGGAAGTAAGACTTGGCCACTGGTCGATTCACGAACCTATAACAAATATGTACATATATATCAAAGTATGTTCAAAATATATTTACACCATTTTTAATACGTTTTACTGTTTTAAGTTTATTAAGTCAGCTGTCCTTGTTAGTAACCTACAACTAGTTGTCCACAGTTAGATGTATATAAATAAAGCAATATATATTATCTCGAATCAATCCACGACCTCGTGTATACAAGCCTCAGGCTAGATCACAACTCAAAGTATATAATATTTTGGAATCAACCTCAACCCTGTATAGCTAACTCCAACATTACTGCATATAGAGTGTATATGGTTGTTCCGAAATATATATATAGATGGGTCGATATGATATGTCAAAACATTGTATTCATGTCTATGGTATCCCAAGATTACATAATATATTAGAATACATGTATAATACAATATAAGTTAGCTAGGATATGATTAATATAGATTTGTTACCAATTTTCACGTAGCTACAACAAGAAAAATTATCCAATCTTGTTTTACCCATAACTTCTTCGTTTTAAATCCGTTTTGAGTGTTTCAAGTTGCTATGGTTTCAGATTGAACTTAAGTTTATGAATCTAAACAGAAAAATTATAAGTTTATAGTCAGAGAAACAGGTTACAAGTCGTTTTTGTAAAGGTAGCCATTTCAGTCGAAAAAACGACGTCTAGATGACCATTTTGGAAAATATACTTCCACTTTGAGTTTAACCATGATTTTTGGATATAGTTTCATGTTCATAAGAAAAATCATTTTCCCAGAAGAACAACTTTTAAATCAAAGTTTATCATAGTTTTTAATTAACTAACCCAAAACAGCCCGCGGTGTTACTACGACGGCGTATATCCGGTTTTACGGTGTTTTTCGCGTTTTCCTGTTTTAAATCATTAAGTTATCATATCATATAGATATATAACATGTGTTTAGTTGATTTTAAAAGACAAATTAGAAGGATTAACTTTTGTTTGTTAACAAGTTTAGAATTAACTAAACTATGTTCTAGTGATTTCAAATTTAAACCTTCGAATAAGGTAGTTTTATATATATGAATCGAATGATGTTAAGAACATCATTACTACCTCAGGTTTTTTGGATAAACCTAATGGAAATGAAAAAAATAGATCTAGCTTCAAAGGATCCTTGGATGGCTTGAAAGTTCTTGAAGCAAAATCATGACACGAAAACAAATTCAAGTAAGATTTTCACTTGAAATAAGATTGTTAAAGTTATAGAAAATGAATCAAAGTTTGAATATGAGTATTACCTTATATTAGAAAGATATCTTACTGTAAATAAGAAAGATTTCTTGAGGTTGGATGATCACTCAAAGTGGATTTGCAAGATTAGAAGTAAGCTAGCAAACTTGGAAGTGTTGTTGGTGTGTTCTTGAGTAGTTATTTTGTAACTTGGTTTATGTATGGATTTATGAACTAGATTGAGCTATATTTTGATGAAGATGATGAAGAACACTTAGAAAAATGGAAGAACACTTGAGAGAGAGTAGTTTGATGCATGTAAGTTGCAAAATGAAAGTGTTTGTGTGTGTCTAGCTTCACGTGAATTTAGGGGTGCATTATAGTCTCCATTAGTTTATAATTTTGTGAGATATTTCATGCTAGATGTTAAATGATGATTCCCACATGGTTAGGTGACTCACGTAGGCTGCTAAGAGCTGATCATTGGAGTATATATACCAATAGTAAATACATTTAGAAGCTAGGTATTGTACGAGTACGAATACGGGTGCATACGAGTAGAATTGTTGATGAAAATGAATGAGAATGTAATTGTAAGCATTTTTGTTAAGTTGAAGTACTTTGATAAGTGTCTTGAAGTCTTTCAAAAGTGTATGAATACATATTAAAACACTACATGTAAATCCATTTTAACTGAGTCGTTAAGTCATCGTTAGTCGTTACATGTATATGTTGTTTTGAAACCTTTAGGTTAACGGTCTTGTTAAATGTTGTTAACCCAATGTTTATTATATCTAAAGAGATGCTAAATTGTTACATTATCATGATATTATGATATATAATATATCTTAGTATGATATATATACAGTTAAATGTCGTTACAACGATAATCGTTACATATATGTCTCGTTTCGAAATCATTAAGTTAGTAGTCTTATTCTTACATATGTAGTTCATTGTTAATACACTTAATGATATATTTACTTATAATTTAACATAATTAACCAAGTGTATCAATATCATAATATGATTCATATGTACTTAGTAAGATGTTGTTATAACGATAATCGTTGTATATATCGTTTTCGAGTTTCTTAATTCAATAGTCTCATTTTTATGTATATAACTCATTGTTAAAGTACCTAATGAGATACTTACTTATCATAATATCATGTTAACTATATATATAACCATATATATATCATCATATAGTTTTTACAAGTTTTAACGTTCGTGAATCACCGGTCAACTTGGGTGGTCAATTGTCTATATGAAACCTATTTCAATTAATCAAGTCTTAACAAGTTTGATTACTTAACATATTGGAAACACTTAATCATGTAATTATCAATTTCATTTAATATATATAAACATGGAAAAATTCGAGTCACTACAGTACCTACCCGTTAAATAAATTTCGTCCCGAAATTTAAGCAGTTGAAGGTGTTGACGTATCTTCTGGAAATAAGTGTGGGTACTTCTTCTTCATCTGATTTTCTCGTTCCCAGGTGAACTCGGGTCCTCTACGAGCATTCCATCAAACCTTAACAATTGGTATCTTGTTTTGCTTAAGTCTTTTAACCTCACGATCCATTATTTCGACGGGTTCTTCGACGAATTGAAGTTTTTCGTTGATTTAGATTTCATCTAACAGAATAGTGAGATCTTCTTTAGCAAAACATTTTTTCAAATTTGAGACGTGGAAAGTGTTTTGTACAGCCGCGAGTTGTTGTGGTAATTCAAGTCGGTAAGCAACTGGTCCAACACGATCAATAATCTTGAATGGTCCAATATACCTTGAATTTAATTTCCCCCGTTTACCAAATCGAACAACGCCTTTCTAAAGTGCAACTTTAAGCATGACCATCTCTCCAATTTCAAATTCTATATCTTTTCTTTTAATGTCAGCGTAGCTCTTTTGTCTACTTTGGGCGGTTTTCAACCGTTGTTGAATTTGGATGATCTTCTCGGTAGTTTCTTGTATTATCTCCGGACCTGTAATCTGTCTATCTCCCACTTCACTTCAACAAATCGGAGACCTGCACTTTCTACCATAGAGTGCTTCAAACGGCTCCATCTCAATGCTTGAATGGTAGCTATTGTTGTAGGAAAATTATGCTAACGGAAGGTGTCGATCCCAACTGTTTCTAAAATCAATAACACATGCTCGTAGCATGTCTTCAAGCGTTTATATCGTCCTTTCACTCTGCCCATCAGTTTGTGGATGATAAGCAGTACTCATGCCTAGACAAGTTCCTAATGCTTGCTGTAATGTCTGCCAGAATCTTGAAATAAATCTGCCATCCCTATCAGAGATAATAGAGATTGGTATTCCATGTCTGGAGATGACTTCCTTCAAATACAGACGTGTCATCTTCTCTATCTTGTCATCTTCTCTTATTGGCAGGAAGTGTACTGATTTGGTGAGACGATCAACTATTACCCAAAGAGTATCAAAACCACTTGAAGTCCTTGGTAATTTAGTGATGAAATCCATGGTAATGTTTTCCCATTTCCATTTCGGGATTTCAGGTTGTTGAAGTAGACTTGATGGTTTCTGATGCTCTGCTTTGACCTTAGAACACGTCAAATATTCCCCTACATATTTAGCAACATCGGCTTTCATACCTGGCCACCAAAAACGTTTCTTGAGATCTTTGTACATCTTACCCGTTCCAGGATGTATTGAGTATCTGGTTTTATGAGCTTCTCTAAGTACCATTTCTCTTATATCTCCAAATTTTGATACCCAAATTCTTTCAGCCCCATACCGGGTTCCGTATTCCCGAATATTAAGGTGCTTCTCCGATCCTTTGGGTATTTCATCCTTTAAGTTTCCTTCTTTTAAAACACCTTGTTGCGCCTCCTTTATTTAAGTAGTAAGGTTATTGTGAATCATTATATTCATAGCTTTTACTCGAATGAGTTCTCTGTCCTTTCTGCTCAAAGCGTCGGCTACCACATTCGCCTTCCCCGGGTGGTAACGAATCTCAAAGTCGTAATCATTCAATAATTCAATCCACCTGCGCTGCCTCATGTTCAGTTGTTTCTGATTAAATATGTGTTGAAGACTTTTGTGGTCGGTATATATAATACTTTTGACCCCATATAAGTAGTGCCTCCAAGTCTTTAATGCAAAAACAACCGCGCCTAATTCCAAATCATGCATCGTATAATTCTGCTCGTGAATCTTCAATTGTCTAGACGCATAAGCAATTAATTTCGTGCGTTGCATTAATACACAACTGAGACCTTGCTTTGAGGCGTCACAACATATCACAAAATCATCATTCCCTTCAGGTAATGACAATATAGGTGCCGTAGTTAACTTTTTCTTCAACAATTGAAATTCTTTTTCTTGTTCATCCTTCCATTCAAATTTCCTCCCTTTATACGTTAATGCAGTCAAGGGTTTTGCTATTTTGGAAAAATCTTGGATGAATCTCCTGTAATAACCAGCTAGCCCTAAAAATTGGCGTATGTGTTTCAGAGTTTTCGGGGTTTCCCACTTTTCAACGGTTTCAATCTTTGCTGGATCCACTTGAATACCTTCTTTGTTCACTATATGACCGAGGAATTGAACTTCTTCCAACCAAAATGCACACTTTGAAAACTTAGCGTACAGTTTTTCTTTTCTTAACAACTCTAGCACTTTTCTCAAATGTTCTTCATGCTCTTAGTCATTCTTTGAGTAAATAAGTATGTCATCGATGAAAACAATGACAAACTTGTCAAGGTATGGTCCACACACTTGGTTCATGAGGTCCATGAACACAGCTGGTGCATTAGTCAACCCAAACGGCATAACCATAAACTCGTATTGACCGTAACGCGTCCTAAAAGCAGTCTTTGGAATATCATCCTCCTTCACCCGCATTTGATGATACCCAGAACGTAAATCAATCTTCGAATAAACCGACAAGCCTTGTAGTTGATCAAATAAGTCGTCGATTCTCGGTAGTGGGTAACGGTTCTTGATGGTAAGTTTGTTCAACTCTCGGTAGTCGATACACAACCTAAATGTACCATCCTTCTTCTTGACAAACAAAACAGGAGCTCCCCATGTTGATGTGCTTGGTCGAATGAAACCACGCTCTAAAAGTTCCTGTAACTGACTTTGTAATTCTTTCATTTCGCTGGGTGCGAGTCTGTATGGAGCACGAGCTATTGGTGCAGCTCCTGGTACAAGGTCTATTTGAAATTCAATGGATCGGTGTGGAGGTAGTCCCGGTAATTCTTTCGGAAATACATCGGGAAATTCTTTTGGGACGGGAACATCATTGATGTTCTTTTCTTCGGAATTGACTTTCTCGACGTGTGCTAGCACAATATAGCAACCTTTTCTTATTAGTTTTTGTGCCTTCAGGTTACTAATGAGATTTAACTTCGCGTTGCTCTTTTCTCCGTACACCATTAAGGGTTTTCCTTTTTCTCGTATAATGCGAATTGTATTTTTGTAACAAATGATCTCTGCTTTTACTTCTTTCAACTAGTCCAAACCGATTATCACATCAAAACTCCCTAACTCTACTGGTATCAAGTCAATCTTAAATGTTTCGCTAACCAGTTTAATTTCTCGATCCCGACATATATTATCTGCTGTAATTAATTTACCGTTTGCTAATTCGAGTAAAAATTTATTATCCAAGGGCATCGGTGAACAACTTAGTTTAGCACAAAAATCTCTACTCATATAGCTTCTATCCGCATCCGAATCAAATAAAACATAAGCAGATTTATTGTCAATGAGAAATGTACCCGTAACAAGCTCCGGGTCTTCCTGCGCTTCTGCTGTATTAATATTGAAAAAGCTTCCGCGGCCCTGCCCATTTGTATTCCCCTGATTCGGGCAATTTCTACTAAAGTGGCCCGGTTTTCCACATCTAAAACAAACTATGGCGGTGTTATTGGTCCCGACATTATTTGTTCCTTTAGTTCTGTTATGCATTGGTCCGTAGATTTTGCACTTCTTCGCGCTATGGCCGTTTCTTTTACACCTGTTGCAAAATGTCGTGCAGAACCCCAGGTGATGCTCTTCACATATTTGGCATGGCTGTTTTTGGTTTTTGTTGCCATTGTTGTTATTGAGATTGTTGTTGGGATTGTTATTGTTGCTGCTGTTGTTGTTGTTATTGTTGTTGGAATGGTTATTGTAGTTGTTGTTGGGACGTTTATTGAAGTTGTTGTTGCGATTGATGTTGCGGTTATTGGGATAGTTATTGCGATTGTGGTTATGATTGTTGTTGTTGTTGTTGTATTGGTGACTCTTGTCATTGGTTTCTTCCCACTTTCTCTTGACTTATTTTATGTTAGCCTCTTCGGTCACCTGTTCTTTAATCCTTCCTTCGATCTGGTTCACTAATTTGTGAGCCATTTGACTTGCCTTTTGTATAGAGGTGGGCTCGTGCGAACTCACATCTTCTTGAATTCTTTCCGGTAACCCTTTTACAAATGTGTCGATCTTCTCTTCTTCGTCTTCGAACATTTTGGGACACAATAGGCACAATTCTGTGAATCGTCGTTCGTACGTGGTGATATCGAAACCTTGCGTTCGTAATCCTCTAAGCTCTACCTTGAGCCTATTGACCTCGTTTCTGGGACGATACTGCTCGTTCATCAATTGCTTGAATGCTGTCCATGGTAGTGCGTAAGCAGCATCTTGTCCTACCTGCTCGAGATAGGTATTCTACCATGTTAACGCCGTACCTGTGAAGGTATGCGTAGCATACTTAACTTTGTCCTCTTCAATACACTTACTTATGGCAAACGCCGATTTGACCTTCTCGGTCCACCGTTTCAATCCAATTGGTCCTTCGGTTCCATCAAATTCCAAAGGTTTGCAGGCAGTGAATTCTTTGTAGGAGCATCCTACACGATTTCTTGCGGAATTAGTTCCACTGCTAGATCCAGAGTTATTGTTATTTTGCATCGCAGCCTGCACTGCGGCTATGTTCGCAGCAAGGAAAACACGGAAGTCTTCCTCACTCATGTTCAAGTTCTGACTAGTCGCCGGTGCCATTTCCTTCAAAAATAGCCAAAAGAAATGAGTTAATCATATAGAATTTAAGAGTAGTCAATAGTATTTCATAGCATAATATGAACTTATTTATAAAAGCTTTTTCTTCATATTAGCATTTTATAGTTTTAATTCGAGTAGTACCTACCCGTTAAGTTCATACTTAGCAGCTATTATACAATTCAACTACTACGATTCTATATGAAAAACTTATTACAATAATATTTCGCGTTCAAACTTTATACAATATTTTACAAACTTACAATACCACTATTATACATATAGGATGAAATATAGCACATAATATCTTTGCTACTCGGCAGCTATAAAGGCTATTCTAGTTAATACGCAAGTTGTTCAGCAAAAGAAATAAAGACATGTAATTGATAAGTCCAGAAACAAGTCATGCATTCAGGTTTTACTAAGACGACTTCCCATCCTTGGTATTGTAGAAAGTAACCGTTATGACATTTGGCTAGGCAGCATGTTGTAATTTCGTCAAAAGGACGAGGGTTTCGCAATGTCCAACAGCCTCGCAATAATCTAAAAACCTTGTTTCTCACCCCAACTACTGAATCCGTCACTTGTGGAAAAGTTTTATTTAAAAGTTGTAACCCGATATTCTTTTTCTCACTTTGGTAAGAAGCGAACATGACTAACCCGTAAGTATAACATGCTTCTTTATATTGCATGTTAGAAGCTCTTTCTAACTCACGAAATCCAATGTTGAGATATGTTGAGTCAAAATAGGTTCTTAACCCGTAGCGTAAAATTGCATTTGGGTTCCCCGCATTTAACGCTTTAAAGAAAACACGGCGTAGCTTACAGTCTCCCCAATGTGATATACCCCACCTATCAAAGGAAAACCTTTTATAAACCAAGACATTTCTGGAAAGTCTTTCAAATGTTTGACAAGTTAATTTCGCCATAACTAAATGTGCTGATGAATTCTGACCGACTCTAGTCAAGATTTCCTCAATCATACCCTCTGGTAGGTCTTCTAAAATATTCAGTTGTCTACCCTTAATGTCCATTTTGTTTTTATACTGTAAAATAGACAAGGATTAGATTCGTAAAAGATAATTAACAAATAATACAAGCAATTTTTACATAGAACATAAAAGGATAAGCACACTATAATACATATAATACACAACATGATTACAACCCTCTAATCTGAATCACTGATTTCTTCTTCTTCGGACTTGGTTCGTTTTCCTAATTTTTTAGGGATATATGGTGCTCCTCTAATACGAGCCGTCGTTTTCCACAATGGTTTAGAAAAACCTGGTGGTTTAGAGGTTCCCGGGTTATTGTTACAATTTAAGAAATACGGACGTTGCCGATACATATAAAGTTCATCGGGGTTGGAATCGGGTTTCTTTATTTTTATACCTTTTCCCTTATTATTTTCTTTTGCCATATTAAATTGGGTCGAGGTAATTTATATAACATCATCGGAATCCTCATCGGGATCCGATTCATCGAAAAATTGGTAATCTTCCCAATATTTTGCTTCATTGGCGGAAACACCATTGACCATTATTGACTTTGGTCCGTTGGTTGAGGATTTTCTTTTATTTAATCGATTTACAGTAGGTATCAATATTTCTTCCTCCGAAACCTCTTCTTCTTCCGGTTCCTCCTCTTCTGGTTCCTCCTCTTCCGGTTCCTCCTCTTCCGGTTCCTATTCTTCCGGTTCCTCTTCGGGAATTTGTGAATCTTCCTAAAGTATATTCGACTCTTCATTATTATTAGGTGAGTCTATGGGATTTGTACTAGTGGTAGACATCTATCACACAATATCAAACACATTAAGAGGTTAATATATCACATAATATTTACATGTTAATAGTTTCCAACAAAAGTGTTAAGCAATCGTTTTTTAAAGAAAACACGGTCGAAGTCCAGACTCACTAATGTATCCTAACAAACTCGATAAGACACACTAATGCAAATTTCTCGTTCTCTAAGACCAACGCTCGGATACCAACTGAAATGTCCCGTTCATATTGATTAAAAACGTTCCATATTAATTGATTTCGTTGCGAGGTTTTGACCTCTATATGAGACGTTTTTCAAAGACTGCATTCGTTTCTAAAACAAATCATAACCTTTATTTTATCGACAAGGTTAAAAGGACACCACCTAGATTATCAGAAATGATAATCTAAAAATATCACACTTACACACTACCAATACATATTGGTTTACAATATTAATATGTTACAACAAAGTAAATTTCGAATGCAGTTTTAAACAATATTATACAAGCATGCTGACTCCAAATCTTGTCCATATATTAGCATGCAACAACGGTAGCTCTTAATAATCACCTGAGAATAAACATGCTTTAAACGTCAATAAAAATGTTGGTGAGTTATAGGTTTAACCTATATAATTATCAAATCGTAATAATAGACCACAAGATTTCATATTTCAATATACATCCCATACATAGAGATAAAAATCATTCATATGTTGAACACCTGGTAACCGACATTAACAAGATGCATATAAGAATATCCCTATCATTCCGGGACATCCATCGGATATGATAAAACAACATCGAAGTACTAAAGCATCCGCTACAACGGGTGGGGTTTGTTGGGCCCAATAGATCTATCTTTAGGATTCACGTCAATTAGTAGACTGGTTTACTAATTCTTAGGTTACCAAGTAAAAAGGGGCATATTCGGCTTCGATCGTTCAACCATAGAAAGTAGTTTCATGTACTTGTGTCTATTTTGTAAATCATTTATAAAGCTGCATGTATTCTCATCCCAAAAATATTAGATTTTAAAAGTGAGACTATAAGTCACTTTCACAGATTTTTACTTCGTCGGGAAGTAAGACTTGGCCACTGGTCGATTCACGAACCTATAAAAAATATGTACATATATATCAAAGTATGTTTAAAATATATTTACACCATTTTTAATACGTTTTACTGTTTTAAGTTTATAAAGTCAGCTGTCCTTGTTAGTAACCTACAACTAGTTGTCCACAGTTAGATGTACAGAAATAAAGCAATATATGTTATCTCGAATCAATCCACAACCTCGTATATACAAGCCTCAGGCTAGATCATAACTCAAAGTATATAATATTTTGGAAACAACATCAACCCTGTATAGCTAACTCCAACATTACTGCATATAGAGTGTCTATGGTTGTTCCGAAATATATATATAGATGGGTCGATATGATATGTCAAAACATTGTATTCGTGTCTATGGTATCCCAAGATTTCATAATATATTAGAATACATGTATAATACAATATAAGTTAGCTAGGATATGATTAATATAGATTTGTTACCAATTTTCACGTAGCTACAACAAGAAAAATTATCCAATCTTGTTTTACCCATAACTTCTTCGTTTTAAATCCGTTTTGAGTGTTTAAAGTTGCTATGGTTTCATATTGAACTTAAGTTTATGAATCTAAACAGAAAAACTATAAGTTTATAGTCAAAAAAATAGGTTACAAGTCGTTTTTGTAAAGGTAGCCATTTCAGTCGAAAAAACGACGTCTAGGTGACCATTTTGGAAAATATACTTCCACTTTGAGTTTAACCATGATTTTTGGATATAATTTCATGTTCATAAGAAAAATCATTTTCCCAGAAGAACAACTTTTAAATCAAAGTTTATCATAGATTTTAATTAACTAACCCAAAACAGCCCGCGGTGTTACTACGACGGCGTATATCCGGTTTTACGGTGTTTTTCGTGTTTTCCGATTTTAAATCATTAAGTTAGCATATCATATAGATATAGAACATGTGTTTAGTTTATTTTAAAAGTCAAGTTAGAAGGATTAACTTTTGTTTGCGAACAAGTTTAGAATTAACTAAACTATGTTCTAGTGATTTCAAGTTTAAACCTTCGAATAAGGTAGTTTTATATATATGAATCGAATGATGTTAAGAACATCATGACTACCTCAGGTTTTGTGGATAAACCTACTGGAAATGAGAAAAATAGATCTAGCTTCAAAGGATCCTTGGATGGCTTGAAAGTTCTTGAAGCAAAATCATGACACGAAAACAAATTCAAGTAAGATTTCCACTTGAAATAAGATTGTTAAAGTTATAGAAAATGAATCAAAGTTTGAATATGAGTATTAACTTATATTAGAAAGATATCTTACTGTAAATAAGAAAGATTTCTTGAGGTTGGATGATCACTCAAAGTGGATTTGCAAGATTAGAAGTAAGCTAGCAAACTTGGAAGTGTTGTTGGTGTGTTCTTGAGTAGTTATTTTGTAACTTGGTTTATGTATGGATTTATGAACTAGATTGAGCTATATTTTGATGAAGATGATGAAGAACACTTAGAACAATGGAAGAACACTTGAGAGAGAGTAGTTTGATGCATGTAAGTTGCAAAATGAAAGTGTTTGTGTGTGTCTAGCTTCACGTGAATTTAGGGGTGCATTATAGTCTCCATTAGTTTGTAATTTTGTGAGATATTTCATGCTAGATGTTAAATGATGATTCCCACATGGTTAGTTGACTCACATGGACTGCTAAGAGCTGATCATTGGAGTATATATACCAATAGTAAATACATTTAGAAGCTAGGTATTGTACGAGTACGAATACGGGTGCATACGAGTAGAATTGTTGATGAAAATGAATGAGAATGTAATTGTAAGCATTTTTGTTAAGTTGAAGTACTTTGATAAGTGTCTTGAAGTCTTTCAAAAGTGTATGAATACATATTAAAACACTACATGTAAATCCATTTTAATTGAGTCGTTAAGTCATCGTTAGTCGTTACATGTATATGTTGTTTTGAAACCTTTAGGTTAACGGTCTTGTTAAATGTTGTTAACCCAATATTTATTATATCTAAAGAGATGCTAAATTGTTACATTATCATGATATTATAATATATAATATATCTTAGTATGATATATATACAGTTAAATGTCGTTACAACGATAATCGTTACATATATGTCTCGTTTCGAAATCATTAAGTTAGTAGTCTTATTTTTACATATGTAGTTCATTGTTAATACACTTAATGATATATTTACTTATCATTTAACATAATTAACCAAGTTTATCAATATCATAATATGATTCATATGTACGTAGTAAGATGTTGTTATAACGATAATCGTTATATATATCGTTTTTGAGTTTCTTAAATCAATAGTCTCATTTTTATGTATATAACTCATTGTTAAAATACCTAATGAGATAATTACTTATAATAATATCATGTTAACTATATATATAACCATATATATGTCATCATATAGTTTTTACAAGTTTTAACATCACCGGTCAACTTGGGTGGTCAATTGTCTATATGAAACCTATTTCAATTAATCAAGTCTTAACAAGTTTGATTGCTTAACATATTGGAAACACTTAATCATGTAATTATCAATTTCATTTAATATATATAAACATGGAAAAGTTCGGGTCACTACATGTTAAACCCGGTAGCTACCTTTAGGATTCGCGTGAATTAGGGGCCATACCCGTTTCCTAATTCTTAGGTTACCAAGCTATAATAATCAGGGGGAACATTCACATCAATTAATGGCAATTATAACGTCCAACTAATTCAGATATAATAAATAACATAACCTCTCGTCTGTATAATAATTCATTCGAGGAATGTTTTGCTTGTGTCTATCTCGTCAAACATTTATAAAAGCATCACAAGTATTCTTAGTTCAAAAATATAGATTGCAAAAGCATTTAAATAAAACAGTTGTAAAACAGTTATAAAACAGCGCATGTATTCTCAGCTCAAAAATATAAAGAGTAAAAGGGAATCAAATGAACTCACGATACGATATTTTGTAGTAAAAATATGCATACGACGATGCTGGACAATGCAGGGTTGGCCTCGGATTCACGAACCTATATCATTTATATATATATTAACACACATAATTGTAATTGAACAAATTATATATTAATATATATATTATTTCAATTGTTTATATTTTTATATCTATATATATACTTTTATATATGTTTTATATAAGTATTTTAATAACAATTTTAATTGTAATAATAATAATAATAAAATTAATAGTTATATTGTTAATAATAATATTACAAGTTTTATAATAATAATAATGATACTAGTAATAGTAAAAATGATAGTAATGATAATAATGTTAATAATAATATTAATGTTAAAAATAATAATAATAATAATAATAATAATAATAATAATAATAATAATAATAATCGTATTCATAAAAATAATAATAAAGATAATAATGATAAAAATAATGATAATTCTAATAATAATACTAATGATAGCTTTAAAAATGGTAATTTTAATAGTCATGATAATAATAATAATACTTATACTCATAATGATAATAATGTTAATGGTAATAATAATACTTATCTTTAATAATAATAATGATGTGATAATAATAATATCAATATCAATAATAATAATAATAACAATAATAATAATAATAATAATAATAATAATAATAATAATAATAATAATAATAATAATAATAATAAAAGTAATAATAACAATAATAAATAGAAATTCTACCTCAAAAAGAAAATGGCTTAAAAATAATGGTGCCCCAACCCGGGCTCGAACCCGCGACCTCTCGCTAATACCAAACACCACTAACCAACTAAGCTGTTCTGTACATCTTTTTTTAATCACTCTCATCATCTAATTACAATTGGGCTTCGGCCCAAATGAAAACTGAATGCTAATACCTAACACCACTAACCAACTAAGCTGTCCAGTAACAAATTAGAAGGTGTTCGTATCTGAATGGTTCATTCGATAGTAAGCAGAAGGCAAGTTTCAGTCTTTTGATATAGTCATTGAAATAGTAACAGGTGATTGGGGTAGATTTCGATCAATAGCAGTAGGTTGTAGCAAGTTATTTTTATGGTTTGTTGATGGAGAACGGATCAGAAAATGGAAATAAATATCGTTCATGTGTGGTGTTCGTTGATAATTGCAACCTTAGTAAACCAAACTGAAGAGGTTTTGTGGGTTTCAAATAAACAAGGTAAAGGTGATATAAAAAATGAAAAAGTTAGACCTCGGTTCATTAACATCATCAAACTTCATAACATCATCACTGTAACATGGTCATCACTAACATCATTGTTTAATAGAATCCGAAACAGGAATACAGCAAATAATAGCAACCAGTATTTTGGTGTGTGGTGATGACGGGACTGTTGTGAGTCGAACAGAAACAGGAATATATAACTGGTAGCAGAAGTGCAGGAACTTCGAATAGAAGAAGGAAAACATGAACATTTTGCATAGGGAATCATTTGCAGTAAAAGAGGATTGGGATTTGATTAAGAACATAAAACAAATGGGCTTTTGCTTCGGTCCAAGAGCAATCCAACATAAATAGCAGCCCATTATAGGTGATCCAATAACCAGATTTCACTCAAAAGAGTTCGGTTTTAAAAAAAATATATATCATGACGGCTTGAAACAGAAAAATAGTTTTTATTATATACACTTTTAATTAGTGGGTGTCGGCCATTATGCTTGAATCTAGTCCCACCTTTAATTGAAAACACGTTAATGTATTAAATCTCACCTCATCTTCATCGTTACTTCATTGTTGCAGTAAAGCATAGTGTGGCTCGTTTTAGTAATAGCCGAGATGAAAAACAGAAAGACATTTATATTTATCGTTGGTTATGATGGCGGTTACATATGTTTCTGTTTGTTAACAGCAATAAACAAAAAAAAATAGTTGAAAGGATCGAATACAGAAGGTGTTGCTCTTGGTGGGGGTTTGGTTGAGTTGAGCTATAACCAAAACAATACTAAAACATGCAACGAGTAGTAAGTCGTTCGAACAGTGAAACCAAGTGGGTTTTAGTTTGAGTTGATGGTGATTATGATCCGGATGTGAGTAGAAAGTGAAGCGACCCATCCTAATCCATCTGGACGAAGTCATCAACATTTGGTCCCATTGCGAGGTACTGTCATAAATATGCCATGAGCGACTCCATGTAATATCCTTAAAATGAGAAAATGCACAGCGAAAGATTTCTTTCAGACCTGAGAATAAACATGTTTTAAAAGTGTTAACCAAAAGGTTGGTGAGTTCATAGGTTTATCGTAAACAATAAAATTCAGTAATTTTTGATAGACCACGAGATTTAAATACAGTACACCTATCTCGTGTACGAAATCATTTTTCATAAATGCTTGGCAGAGTAGGTTCGTATCCTTTTCTCCCCCGTAGGTTGCCTCGCGATTTTTAATAACCGTACACATATCTCGTGTATAAAATAACATACACATAACCTGTGTATAGAATCATTCCTTCTATATATAACCTTTGCTTGATAACCGACCTTAACATTTAATGCGCATCATGAATATCCCCAAAAATAAACAGAACTTTCAGTCTGTAATAAATATATAAACCTCAAAGTACTAAACACCATGCCCACTAGCTCTTCTGTCTAGTGAACATTCTGGGTGAGATGGTTAAACCCGGTAGCTACCTTTAGGATTCGCATAAATTAGGGGCCATTTCCCTAATTCTTAGGTTACCAAGCTATAATAATCAGGGGGAAATATTCGATATAATAACTTACAGAACTTCTGTATGTATAATAATTCATTCAAGGAATGTTTTGCTCGTGTCTATTGTGTCAAACATTTATAAAAGCATTTCATGTATTCTCAGTCCCCAAAATATATATTGCAAAAATATTTAGTAAAAAGGGAGCAAATGAACTCACGATACGATATTTTGTAGTAAAAATATGCATACGACGGAACTGAACAATGCAGGGTTGGTCTCGGATTCACGAACCAATATCATTTATATATACATTAACACATATACTCGTAATCAAACGAATTTATATATTATTTGTGATATACTTGTTATTTAAATGATTTATGTATTCCATTAATATCTTACATATATTTATTTTATATATCTTACTTATTATAAAAATAATAATAATAGAGTTAGGTTATATGTATTAGATATATTTTTATGTAACTAATATTTAGTTGATTAAAATAATACTAATAAATAAAAAGTCGTAATATCTTTATAATAATAATATCAGTAGTTATAATAATAATAATACTCATTTTAAAAATAATAATAATAATAATAAAAATGATACTTTTATTAAAAAATGATAGTTTTTAGTAAAAATGATACTAATAATTAATAATAATTAATAATAATAATTTTAATAATACTAATAATAATAATAACTATAATAATAATAACTTTACTACTAATGATGATAATAATAATAAGAGTAATAATAATAATATTAATAATGATATTACTAATACTAACAATAATGATAATAATATTAATTGTATGAATGATACTAATAATTATATTTTTAATATTTGTAATAATCTAATAACAATAATAATTAATAATAACATGTTTGTATCTATACTTAGGTATATATACCTATGAATGTCTCTTTATGTATACATGTTTAGGTATAGGTATTTATTCATGCTTATGTATGTGTGAGAGAGTGTGTGTGTGTATATATATATATATATATATATATGTATATATGTATATATGTATATATATATATATATATATATATATATATATATATATATATATATATATATATATATATATTATGAGTGTGTGTGTGTGTTGGTGTGTGGGTGTGAGAGTGTGTGTGTGTGCGCGTGTGGTTGTATGATTGTGCTTTTTTATTGTTTGCATGTCTACTTGGATTTACATATTTCTGCGCATTATATTAGCCATGATATCTGTCTTATTGTTGTGCATTACTGTTATATGTGTTTTCTTTTATGGCTACTTTGTTTAGTTGCATCTTTCTAGGTGCACATAACTCTTGCAGGTACGTATGCCCGCGCTATTTCGTTTTGAGGAGCATTCCTGGCCGGAGGTCCTTTAGGAAGTAATCTCTTGGCTCTCGAGTAGAGGGAGGGACGATCTTATCTAGTCACGGGTTCTATACCCGCGGGTGGAGTAGGGACTTCCTTCTACTCTAGAGCTCGAGGAATGATTGTCTACACTCCAACTCCCCCATACCCCACATTCGTAGGATTGGGCATTGTTGTTGTTGTTGTTGTTGTTGTTGTTGTTGTTGTTGTTGTTGTTGTTGTTGTTGTTGTTGTTGTTGTTGTAATAATAATAATAATAATAATAATAATAATAATAATAATAATAATAATAATAATAATAATAATAATAATAATAATAATAATAATAATAATAATAATAATAATAATAATAATAATAATAATAATAATAATAATAATGATGAGTAATAAGTAAACTACCTCAAAGAAGTAGCCCTTTAAAAAATGCCCAAGTCCGGGTTTGAACCCGCGACCTCCCGCTAACCCAATAACATCCTAAACCACTCCTCTGACTCCGCTTTTTCTGATTTAATTATCTCCTAACTTCCTTTTAACCTTTAACTGTTTTCATTTTCATAATCCAATCATCATCATACCATAATCATGACCATGATCGTGATTATTATCTCCATTAATTTAATCATCGTTTTATTATACTCGTATCATCATTATTATCATCATCTCTACTCTATCATCATCATGTCGATCTCGTTCATCATGTTATTCGAATCACCACAACATTGTTCATATCATCATAAGATCATCATTATCTCCTCGTCACCCTTATAACGACCTTGTTCATCACCCATCATAACTTAATCATCTATGTTTAATCATTATTTATATTTTCATGTTAATACATCATCAACTTAACATGAATCAATATTATAATACTTCCCAGTCCAATTATAAACAAATTCACGGCCCACTATAAAGACTAATTCTCAGTCCAACTAGAGAGACTAGTGTTCGGCCCAATATTGCAACTATATCCTGGCCCAACTATTTAATTACATCTCGGCCCAACATACAAATAATTATACGAACGATTTAAAGGGTTTGATAGGACTTTAGCCGTCGAATTATTTTAATCACAAGTGGGGGTAACTTGTTAAAGGGTGTCGGCCAATCAAGGAAAAAGGCTACGAGATAGCTGTAACTTGTTTGAATCAGAGAAAAAAATACTAGTTGCATCCATACATTATTGTTTCATCACCTAGCATCACGTATTCCTATCATCTTCTAATCACCATTCATCATCTTCCTTAAACATTGCGTTTGTGGATTCAAGATCAAACATGAGTGTGTGTGTTGTGTGATCCTCGGACGAACACCAGCAATAATCAGTTCGAAAGGAAACAGAAGTAATAGCGATATTGCAGTAATAACAAAGAAGAATATATAGGTGATTGGATCATAATCAATATTTAAGTGGATTCATGTATTAAGATGGTTGTGGTGTTGTTTGATGATGATCATGGAGAGGGACAGAAGATAGAAATATAATAATAGATGATGGGTTTATGTTGGAGTTCTTTTGAACCGAAAACATAAAGAATCATAGCAGCAGGTTTCCTTCGAGTATTAGTAAGTAGCAGAAGATAGTCGGTTATGAGTGGTGATGATGAAAGGAGGTGATTTGTAATGTGGTTGTGGTGGTTTCCAAAATTTTATGATGATAGTGTGTGGTTTGGTGGTGGTTTTACAATATAAACTACAGGCAACAATAAAAAGTTCGTTCGAATAGTAGTAGCACATACCAGGTTTGGTTTTAAGGTAGTGATATGTTCCTGATTTAAAGGGAGACAGAAAAAAGGCAATTGCAGCTATGATTGGTTGGTTCTTAGGCTGTAATAGAAGGTGTATAACAGCAATAGTGACTGAATCAAAGAAACATGGTTGTAACCGTCGCAGGAAGTAAGAACTCGATGGAGATGACGCTCGGTTGATGGTTGTTTTAAAACAGAAACATGTAGCAACAATGGTAGATTATGTGATGGTTTTAAATGGTGACGGTTGTGTAGTTATTCAAATGGGTTTGGCTTTTGGGATGTTGATTGGAAAGAGAAATATAGAAGATCGAGCAGTTGCAGGTCGAGTAAGTACATCAGCAATAAACAACAACAAGCAGTGAATGGAATTCAGTTTGGGTCTCGGTTGTAACAGATAATCGAAACAGGAAGTATTGAACAAACTCGATGGCTATGTGGTGGTGGTGGTCAATGGTGAATATGATGGCTGATAGAAGGTGATGATTGTTTGATGATTTCAAAAACTAACAACAATGAATAAGAAAATGGGTCGAAGGGTGGTATTGGTTATGGTGGGCTCAAGAAAGAAAAAAAGAAAATAGAAGAGAGGGAGAGAAAGAAGGTGACCGGTGGTAGTAATATGTGCTCGATGGTGGGGTTCTCGGATAGCAATGAAACAAGTGAGTGTTTTGGTGATCGTTCAAGTTGATGGTGTATGGTTGATGGTGGTAGCGTAGGAATCAAAAGTAGCATCAATATGCATGATGTTTTTGATAGTTGTAGGTGTCAGAAAACCGAAGGTGATGTGGTTGGGCTTGTCATCGAGGGAAAAAGGGTGGCGATGCGGGTAATTGTAGTTTTTGAGAGTAAGATTGAATGTATATTATATAAGAATCGTTATTAAGGTGTGATTGATTGGTAAGCTTAAAGTGCACGATATAATTTATGATGTATTCATTTTTCTTTTGTTTTGTTTTGTGAGAAACTGATAACAATTATCCAATTATTAAGATTATGATTGACATATCTTGTTGGACTCACATGGATTAATAGACATGAAACGATCTGTCCATATTACTATAAACGTAGTACGTTATTCATTGGTCCCATAGCGAGGTATTTGACCTCTATATGATACGTTTTAGAAAATATTGCATTCGTTTCATAAAAAGCACGCCATTATTATACATAATGCATGTTTTAAACAAGTGGGCGATTATTTAAGAAATAATTCCCATAATACATCGGTTTCTAAATACTACACACGTGACATAACAGCCGAATATAATACATGACAAAGGTTTTATTGAATGCAACACTTCATTTAAAAAAAACATGAGACTCCATGCACAGCTTGCTCAGATAATGCAACAGCGGAAGACTTTCTTAAGGACATGAGAATAAACATGCTTAAACAGTTAACACAAAGGTTGGTGAGATATATAGGTTTAGCATCGATATAAATATAGACCACAAGATTTCATAGTTATAAGTATATGTACACTCGCAAGTGTATAAAAGTATTCTATAAGTTGTTGAGCGCTTCGGTAACCATACTTAACCATTAATGTAGCATATTCCCTTTATTATGAAATCTTCCTACACTGTACCAAGTGTAGTAAAAACGAAGTACTATGCAACCGTTTACGATACTAGAGCGACTAGCCCGGTTGGGGTTGTCAAACCCGATAGATCTATCAATAGGATTCGCGCTTACATGTTCTTACAACATGTAAATATTAGTTACCAAGCTATTAGGGAAGATATGCAAGGTGGTACAACTCAACGTAGAATATATTTTAAGTACTTGTGTCCATGACGTAAAACATAAAATGCATGTATTCTCATCCCAAAATATTTTTAGAGTTTAAAAATGGGACTATATACTCACGGTAGTAAAAGTATATTAATAATAAGTTTTCAACTTATTAAAATATGGCCGTCGTCCTTGGATTCACGAACCTATAACAATAATAACGATCAGATAATAATACATGTGAACAAAAATAATATAGCAAGTTCATATCATATCTTCAATCATATGTGATTGTTTAAGTTCATATTTTCAATCACGTGTGATTGTTTAAGTTTATATTTTCAATCACGTGTGATTGTTTAAGTTGTCAAGTTAGCAGTCCAACGTTAGTAGTCCACAATTAGTAGTCCACAGTTAGTAGTCCACAGTTAGTAGTCCATAATTAGTAGTACATAGTATACGCGTGTTGTATAAGACTCAATCATGACCCACAATACCGCTATTGTAGTTACACGTATTGTGTATGTGGTGTCTTTTGATTTATCCGACGTATTGTGTAACCATGACATGTTAGGATACATGTATAATACAAGAAAAGTTAGCTAGGATATGGTTAGTATAGATTTTAATGAATTAATCCCGTAATCAAATTATCCATTTCTAACCAATATTGTTTTGCCCATAATTTCTTCGTTATAAATCCGTTTTGAGTGAATAAAATTGTTATGGTTTCATAACAAACTGTAATTTGTGAAACTAAACTGAAAAAGTGATGGTTTATAGTCAGAGTTACAGGTTACAAGTCATTTTTGTAAGAGGTAGTCATTTCAGTCGAAAGAACGACATCTTGATGACCATTTTGAGAAACATACTTCCACTTTGAGTTTAACCATGATTTTTGGATATAGTTTCATGTTCATAAGAAATATCATTTTCCCAGAAGAACAACTTTTAAATCAAAGTTTATCATTGTTTTTAATTAACCAACCCAAAACAGCCCTGGTTTTACAACGACGGCGTATGTCCGGTTTTACGGTGTTCTTCGTGTTTACAGGTTTTAAATCATTAAGTTAGTATATCATATAGATATAGAACATGTGTTTAGTTGATTTTAAAAGTTAAGTTAGAAGGATTAACTTTGTTTGTGAACAAGTTTAGAATTAACTAAACTATGTTCTAGTTTATAAACTCTTATATAGATAGCTATAGACATATGAATTGAATAAGAGTTGAAGTAGAGTTTTTACCTCAAGTTTAGAATGTAAAGTTGCTGGAAAGAAGTATTAGAGCAAAACTTGAGAGAGTTCTTGCAAGTGTGTGAAAATTGGAAGTAAAATTTGGAAAATGAATGTGTAAAAATGAGTTAGAAATGGAGCTTATTTATAGGTTTGAAAATTTGGGTTTTAGTGAAAATATCTAAGATAAGTTAAAATGTATAAAGTCATGGATGACATATTAAATTGATTAGGTCATGGATGACGTATTACACAAATAATTGCAGATTTCTATTGGTATGTACCAATAGTAAATACTTCTAGATGCTGTGTATAATACGGGTAAAAATAGCGTATTAATTCGAGTAAAATTCTTGAGGAAATTGAACGAAAATACGAGTATAGCTATCCTTTATATGTATTGGTATATTATAAAGTGTATTCAATACTTGTAAGGATGTATTTACACTCGTAATACATTATATGTAAATACATTTCAACATAAGTTAATTACGTCGTTTAAATAGTAACATATATATTGTTCAAAAACTATTTAAATTAGTAGTATGAAAATATATATATAATACTTTGTTAATATACTTAATGAGATATTTAATTATCATATTTTCAAGTTAAATATATATAAATCCATATATATACACAATAATTAAACAATTAAATAATTAAATCAAGTTATGACGTTCGTGAGTCGTCGGAATAAAAGGGTGACCAAAAGCTTGTGTAATCTTTCCAGAGGTTCAAGACTTATTAAAATTCATTGCTTATCAAGTCGGAATTTTTAAATCATGTAAATAGTATAATCAAGTAGTCGGAAAAATCCGGGTCGTTACAGTACCTACCCGTTAAAGAAATTTGGTCCCGAAATTTGATCGAGATCATCATGGCTGACAATAAGTATGTTTTCATGACGAATACGAGTTGAAAATTAGAGTTTTATCATTAGTGAGTAATATGGATAAAACAATTCGATTATGTGAAGTGTATGAGTGAAGCTATCGCAAAATAGTGAAATGAGGAAAGTAAAGATTTGTCTTAACTTTTGACGTCGTCACGGTTGATTTTCGGATTAAAGAAAATCTTTGTAATCTTAGTAAGATTTGATTCTTCAGTAATTAAGGAAATTTAGAATTTTCTTCGATTAGATGCGTAATCTGCCTCGATTGCTATGTCTGATATTTTGCTATAAATTAACACCCCCCTTCATTTCCTTATTTCCACATCTCTCATCTTCTATACTTTGTTCCTTAATTCATACTTCCAAAACATTCGTCAATATGCTCCATCCAGTTCTAATTCTTGATATATTCTTGACTATCACATCTGTCATTCTTCTTTTTCATCTACCACCCGAGGAAATCGTTTACTTCTACTATGCTCTTGGGTTCATAGTGTTTTTAGTTCTCCCGTGTCTTTATATTGCTATACGCATTGATATACACGGTTTGTAATTCTCTGTGTTGTTGTCGTGCTTATTTTTTTCCTTATATTTCGGAGCTCTTGTGCTTGTGTATTTTCATTCATGGTTATTGCTCTCTTCCATTTGCTGTGATTTATACTCCTATTCCTATTTCAAAGCTTCATGCTTTTGTTTTCTCTTCTCAATTTTAAGTAAAGCGAGTAATGGTCCGGAATTCGTAGGTATGAAGTTTCAGATGAACATGACTAATGTTCAAAGAGAGAATTTGTAATAGCACTATCTTGATTAGTCAAATTACCAGAATTCAAGAGAAAAGATAGAACTATTAAGAAAATATGTTCTTGATACGTTTAGAGATTAGGTAGAATGTAAGAGTCGTGTAACATAGAGCATGATGACGGTATGGTCTATGAATCAGCATGTTCCATTAGAAACTCAGCATGACTTACTGTAATATAATCACGTTGATCAGGCGTCATTATATTATACTAACTCGTGCTTCATTTCCCAACACAACTTCAACAACATTCATATTTTAAATTTTAAATTTTTCTGAGATTTAGAAACTAAAACAGTTTCCTTTATGACGTAACACTGATAGCGCGAAGAGATAAAAGATTTCAGATAAGAATAGTTATGAAAATATCTTCAAAAATATGGAGGATATTTATAATGAAAGTCACGATGATATCTTAGAATATCTAAGATCAGAGGATGATGAAGAATATTGTCCACAAGGGTTTAGAGTAAGGAGCAAGGTATTCGCTAAAGACTTCAACAGACACTAAATCATTTGGATTCTTTGAAGACAGATTTAGTCCTTCTGATTTGTCCACAGCCTCCTTCAGGGTTTGCTCAATCCGTTTTCCAGTTCCAGTCCTTCTCTTTTTCTGTGCTTTTGATGTTATGCGAGGTGTATATAAAATAGTTATTAATTTTAGCAGTAAATACTATTAAATACGATACAATTTTACACAAGATATTTATTTATTTATAGAATGGATATACTTAAACCTTGCTACAACACTTATAGGCAGTGTACCTAATCGTACAGTAGTGTAGTTTTTAGTAAGTCCGGTTCGTTCCACAGGGAAATCTTTAAACAAAACTCAACGCTATATTAGTTTACTTTTATTAAAAATACAAATATATATATAAGTAATATTATTATTATAAAGGGGGGTTTTTACCGTTTAATGACCGGTTTGTCGATTTTAAGACTTTAGTCGCAGTTAAAACCTAATGTAAAATATAAAATAAATACAAGACTTAAATTAAAGCGTAAAGTAAATAACGATAATGAAATTGCGAATAATAAAAGTGCGATAAAATAAACTTGCAATAATTAAAAAGTACGATAATTAAAAGTGCGATTAAATAACAATAAATAAAAGTGCGATAATTAAAAGTGCAATTAAATATAAAATAAAGGAAATTAAATATGAAATAAAAGAATTATGCTTATTTAAACTTCCGTAATCATGATGTTTGACGTGTTGATTTTAGTTTTATGCCCATGGGTTAATTGTCCTTTGTCCTGGATTATTTAATATGTCCGTCTGGTTTTTGTCCATAACAGTCCATCAGTCATAAATATAAAGTGCGAGTGTCCTCATCAAATTATTCTTATACCCGAAGTTAAATATTCCAACTAATTGGGGATTCGAATTGTAACAAGGTTTTAATACTTTGTTTAATGAATACACCAGGTTATCGACTGCGTGTAAACCAAGGTTTTACTACTTTGTTAACAATTACACCAATTACCCTTGAATGTAATTTCACCCCTGTTTTAATTATTCTAGTGGCTATTAATCCATTCCCGTGTCCGGTTAAATGAACGATTATTCGTACATATAAATACCCCGCCCATCGTGTCCGATTGAGTGTATATGGTAATTTATAGGGACGCCCAATTGTAAATCTTTATATTAACATTAACAAACTTTCATTTAGTTAAACAAATATAAAGCCCATTAATAGCCCATAGTCTAATTTCCACAAGTGTCGTTCTTTTGTCCAAACCCCAATTATGGTACAAAGCCCAATTACCCAATTTTAGTAATTAGCCCAACATCATGATTACTTCGTTTTAAATAAGCATAATAATAACTTAGCTACGAGACATTAATGTAAAAAGGTTGAACATAACTTACAATGATTAAAAATAGCGTAGCGTTACACGGACAGAATTTCGACTTACACCCTTACAATATTCGCTAACATACCCTTATTATTAGAATTAAAATTAAAATTAAAATATAAATTATATATATATATAAATTTTACGTATGATAAGAGAAGAAAAAGATATGAATTGTGATCAGAATTCGGTTGGCTTTATAGGGAATTTCGATTTTTGGGGCTCCGCGACTCGCGGTGAATTTTGCCTTCAAACTCCGCGAGTCGCGGAGATTGAAATTACAGCTCACGTCTTTTGGAGTCTTTCTTGCCGACGGATTTTATATATAAATATAAAATATAAATAATTAATATAATTATTTATATATTATATTATATTCTTGTGCATAGTAGACTTGTAATTTTTAGTCCGTTGCATCTAGCGTTGAGAGTTGACTCTGGTCCCGGTTCCGGATTTTCGAACGTCCTTGCGTACAATTTTATATTTTGTATTTTGCGTTTTGAATCTTGTACTCTTGTAATTTCGAGACGTTTCTTATCAATAATTGGAACCTCTTTGATTGTCTTTTGTTCTTTTGAGCTTTTTGGTCGTTTGCGTCTTCAATTCGTCGAATCTGTCTTTTGTCTTCACCTTTTATTATTTAAACGAATATCACTTGTAAATAGAACAATTGCAACTAAAAGCTTGTCTTTCTTGAGGAATAATGCTATGAAATATATGTTCGTTTTTAGCATTATCAAATATTCCCACACTTGAGCGTTGCTTGTCCTCAAGCAATATCGTCTTGAAATACTAGAATCACTTCTTTATTCTTCACACTTTGTACATCAATGATTTCTATACGGCGGTATAAACAATGGTAGTAACGATATGGTTTACAGTCCCACATGACTATAAAAATTTAGATCCATTAAGGAAATTGGATCTTTATGAAAACATTTGATCTTTTGAAAATTAAATCTAGTTTTTACCCTAGATAAGTTTTCCGGAATAACCCTTTACCGGTGTTTGCAAAATATTTTTGTGGGTTTGGTGGGTTTCAGATTTGAAAATTTTAGCTCAAAACTTACGGTTTTGTGTCACCCACTTGCTAACCTTGTATTTGGAAAGCAACACGTCCAGTTTACTTGTCCCGTATATTACCTTTCGGTAAACTACCGTCCGGTTGAAAGGAAAGCGTTGAACAAGCAACTGTTAAGGCAATGTCCCGTGACATGCTTTTGATTATGGTCTATAACGTGTCGGACGCAATTACTATCCTTGGTAGGAGCAATAGTAAAGCTCACCCTTATAATTTTTCGGTATGGCACAAGGTCCTGTCTTTGACCACTATGCAACCACCATTCTTACGGTTGACACCCGATTTGGTTCAGGTGACCTAATGAATTCCAGGTGAATTCCTAGGATTTTACGTTCAATGGTAATGAACGCATTGAAAATAGGGTTTTCAGAAAACAAATCGGTTTATAATTTTGATCAAAATATTTTCTCGTTCAAGCTCGAGTTTAGATATCATTGAATTCCATGAGTTTGTAATTCTCAATCTTTAAGGTCAATCTCTAGGATTGAGTAATATCAGTCTTAAAAGCTGATTTTTAATCTTTAAGGAGATTATCCTTTCTGGGGATCTGATTCATTAGTCTTATCCAGCTAATTTGCATGGTGCCCCCCCCATTGTACGAGATAAATCCTTCTCATGGTTAGGATAAATCTGACCACTTGGCGACCCTGTTTAATGCTGAGGTCCGTGGATTTCCTGCTGATTTTAGTGATGACTTTTCTAGATTTTTCGTCAACCTACAGCTGGTCTGGACGACAACTTCATGACCTAAATCAAGAAGCGCGTGTCTTTTTTCGGAAGACTTTACTTCCTTTTAATGATGGAATTGATTCATCGTGTTGATTCATCTCTTCTTTTCTTTCATTGGGTAAAACAGTTTAGTTTAGTTCAAAGCAAAAGTATTTTCAGTTATTTGTTACAGATATATGTGACATATGTTTAAGATAACTTGGTAAATTTTCCCACACTTGGCTTTTATTTTCCTTTTTATCGTCCTCTATTCCATTTTAAATGAATTTTAACATTTTAGTTTGTTTCTTAATTTATGTCCTTTTCGAGGTAACAATAATTTCGGTGTTAAAACCTAGTTTTATCGTTCATAAATATGTATAAACATGATTTTGAATTCATTTAATTGAAAATTTTGAAAAATTTTACTAGAATTGGGTAGTCAGTATATAAGACTAGGGCTGTTCTTTATTATCAGAGAGCACTAGATTCTAATACAACTACTGCTTTACTAGTATTTTTAATGGTAACCAAGTGTATAAAGTAAAAAAAAAAAAATTTAAAATCCGAAAGAATTTAACCCCTTCCCACACTTAAGATCTTGCAATGCCCTCATTTGCAAGAAATCAGTAACAATTTAAATTATTGAGGGTGATTAGTGTGAAAATGATTAAATTTTACCAAAGTTTCCAAATATATTGGCGTTTGTTTGCTGAATGATAAATGGTGCACATCATTTGTTCATTCCGTCTTGTTGTTATTTCACATATATTTTGCATCTTGTCGTCAAAATTAGTTGCTTTTGCTGAACTTAATGCCAGTCTTTGAAAATGCGTTGTTTTACCCTGTTGTGTACATAAGATAAACTGCAAACATATATACATATTTTTGAAGTTTGGTATATTACCCCACATTCAAAAATTATTAAAATCTAAGAATAAAAGTTAGATAATTATAAAAATGATTACAATATTAACAAAAGTATTAAACGTATCAATAATTACAAATTACAAAAAAAAAAAATAATAAGTAAACTAAGGATGATATTGGTACCAATAGGGGTTCCAGGCATAACCATAAGTGCTATAGAATGCTTCGGCAGGGTCATACGTAGGATATGGTGGCTGCATCTCTATAGACCAAGGAGGGAAGACAGGTTTCGGTGTAGGAATATAGTTTCTACCTATATGTTGGCAATGAGCTATGATTTGGTTCTGATGAACTTGCCAATCTTCAAATGCTCTCTGTCTAGCATTTTCGTATTCCTGAGAAGCTATAAACCTATGCATTTCTTGCATCTCATTCCCCCCTCCTACATTACCTTGCTGCTGGTTTCTCTCCACCTGTGGATGTCTACCATGGTATCGTACTGCGGCGTTATTTCGCCTCTTCAAAACTTTCGCACCATGGTATACATTTAAACCTATAGTATCGCGGGGTTCTGGTTCTTCTACTAATAATCCCCCCCGACTTATATTCACACCGAGATATTCACCAATCAAAGTAATAAAAATACCACCTCCTATTATGCTATGTGGTCGCATCCCTCGAACCATAGCTGATAAATAATAACCCACACAATATGGTATACTTACAGCGCTTTGTGGGTCTCGAATACACATATGGTAAAACAAATCCTGTTCATTTACTTTTTCCTTGTTTTTACCCCTTTGTGTAATCGAATTAGCTAAAAACCTATGTATCACTCTTAATTCGGCTCTATCTATATCCAAATAAGAGTAATTTCCCCCTTTGAAACGGTGATGGCTTGCCATTTGACTCCACACACCGTGTGTATCAAAATTTTCATCTATCTTTCTACCGTTTAGTATCAATCCTCTACAATCGGCAGACGCTAATTCCTCAGGCGTATATATACGTAAAGCCTGAGCCATGTCCAGTAAAGACATGTGGCGCATCGAACCGCCTAACAAAAATCTAATAAAAGAACGATCGGTTAAACTAGCTACCCGATCATTCAACTCTATACTACATAACAATTCTTCACACCATACTTTATATACAGGTCTACGTATGGTGAATAAATGTACCCAGTCATTAAAAGAAGAATTACCATACCTCTGTACAAGTAATTCCCTAATTGGCCTGGCCAATTCTACAGCTTCTAAGGGTCCCCATTCTATGACCCTCGGTATCTCAACAACCTTGGAATGAAGAGTATGCAAACCCCTTTGATATTTTGGATAATCTATCCAAAGTCTGTCAAATCTCAGGTTCGGGTGCAACTCTTCCAAGTGCATATCAGAAAAGGTCATGACTGGATGAGGTACATCCTGCTTGTAGTAGTTATCCACCTCCTGTTGTTCCAAATTCTCAGCAGGAGCATTGCGGGCTTGGGATGAAGATTCACCCCTTTCATTCTGCAAAACACATCAAACACAATTTTTGTGCATCCAAATATGCATTAGTGTCAGCAAAATCATCAATCAAAATAATTACAATGACATTATCAATTTATATCAAACTTGAGCTCATTTTCATATTTTCATCAAATCTACACTTTTTCAAATAAGCATATACGAAAATGTTCGCCAAGTTCATAAGCATTCAACTCAAATAACATGTCAAAATAATCATTACTAGCAATTAAACAAGTCTCAAATGGCATTATCTTTCAAAAATCAAGTTCATGAATTTTAGACTTGAAAAAGTCCACTTTAATTCTCAAAATCATGTTTAGACTCAAAGTTTGGATCATTTAACTACCTAGACATGTTACACTACTCAATTTAGCAACAATTCATGACAAAAATCGGCCATAACCTGTTTATATCAAAAAGCCCCAAATTTGCTCAAGAACACAAACCCTAGATTACTCAAAATTTGAAGTTTAAGGCTTCTAATTATGTTAAACAGCATCAATCTAGGTTATACAAGCATAATACATAAACAATTTAAGCTTAATTACACTAAAAAGCATCAAAATCAAATTGGGGAAAAAATAGCTCAAGAAGATCAAATTTCGGATTAAATGGTGTTTAGGTGTAGAAATTTACCGTTTTTCTTGAGTAATTCTTAGATAGCATCCTTCTCAACATGATTTTAGCAAAAAATTTGGTGATTAACGGTTAAAAATTGGTATTTTTGGGGGTGTTTTTCGGGTTTTTCGGGTCTATTTTCGCAGCAGTTTTTGAGTTTTTGGGTTGGGGACTGAAACTGATCGTGCAGCTCTTTTTATTTTTTTTCTGTAATCCGGCCCCTCCGCGAGTCGCGGGGATTTACCCTCCAAATTCCGCGACTCGCGGCGCTGCTTTTTTTTTTTTTTTTTTTTTTTTTTAATCATTAACTTTTGAAACAATTAAGTACTTAATTTTAAAATTTTGTTTCTCTTGTTATTTAGGACGAGGTCGTTTCGGATCGATGTCCTAGTCCGTCCCTCGACAAAATTTTAAAATTTGTCTTTTTGTAGCGATTGTTTTAAAAGCTAAGATTTTTGGGTTTTTTCAATGTTTTTGGCATACTCTAATTCAATAAGATTAAAAATAATGATATTAAAAGTTCTCGTCCCTCCCTCGGGTAAAGCAATTTCGGTTCAAAGACCTAGTCTTCAACTTACGACGAATTTTAAAAATCATATTCTTAACTTAATGAGATAAAGTAAATTTTTGTTTTTAAATTCACACAACTTAAATATAAAATTCAAAATTTATATTAAAAGTTCACACCAAACTTAAAATTTGAAATGCATAAAATTAAAAATTTATATTTTAGAAATTAAAAATTCACACCAAACTTAATTTAAAAATTTATAAATTCATACCAAACTTATATTATGGTTCAAATATTTACAATTTTAATTATATTGTTTTTACAAAATTTACAATATTAATTTAAGATTTAAATATTAATTTTAAAAACATGGTAAAAATAAATTTAAAAATCTTTTTTTTTTGTCTTTTTATCCCACCTTAATCAATCAAATATTATCAAAAATATGCGCCCCTCGAGCATTCAGTGTCTTTTCTTCTAAACATATGAACGGTCCGTCCCTGCATAAAGTAACAAATTCGGTATTTGAATAGGTTTGATTATTTGAACATTTACCTCCATGTGACCATTTTCCGCATTTGTGACATCGTTCTAAGTGTCGTGCTCTTCTTTTCGCTGCGGATTTTGATTTTCCTTTACCAAATTGTAACTTATTATCTTCGCATCTGGATTCTTTTCTAACTCCGTCCATTCTTTCTCTGATTACTGATACTATTTCACTCGGTAGTATGTCATTATTACGTTTAGTGATCAAAGCGTGTAGCATTAGACCATGGTTTAGTTCACAGGCAGTCTTCATTTTGTAAAAACCTAAAAAAAATAAAAATTCAGAATGGGGGGAGAAGACTAGTTCTTTAGGGTCTGCTAGGGAAAGACCATACGTGTTCCATTTTCGAGAACTACACGAAAACAGACAATCTAACTCTAACAGAAATACATATTATCCTTTAAAGACTTGATTCTCCCCACACTTAGTTAGCTGTGGTGTCGAAATTGTGATTAACTTCGTTGTCGACTTCCATCGGACCATGTATGTAATGTTTAACTCTGTGACCATTAACTTTAAATTCAATCCCATTTGAATTGATCAATTCTATCGTTCCGTATGGGAAAACTCTTTTGACTATGAATGGTCCAGACCATCTTGATTTCAATTTTCCAGGAAATAGCTTGAATCGTGAATTGAAAAGAAGAACTCTGTCTCCTTCTTTAAATTCTTTTGAACTTCTGATTCTTTTATCATGCCATTTCTTCGTTCTTTCTTTATAGATTAACGAATTTTCGTATGCTTCATGTCTTAATTCTTCTAATTCGTTTAGTTGACTTAATCGTAGACGTCCGGCTTCATGTAAATCAAGATTACATGTCTTCAAAGCCCAAAATGCTTTGTGTTCAATTTCTACTGGAAGATGACATGCTTTTCCATAAACAAGTCTAAAAGGTGTGGTTCCAATTGGAGTTTTGTAGGCTGTTCTAAAAGCCCAGAGTGCATCCTCCAATTTAATGGACCATTCCTTCGGATTTGATCCTACGGTTTTCTCTAGAATACGTTTTAAAGCTCGGTTTGTATTTTCAACTTGTCCACTTGTTTGTGGATGATATGCGGTGGAGATTTTATGAGTTACTCCATATCTTTTAAGAACTTTCTCAAGTTGATTATTACAGAAATGAGTACCCCGATCACTTATTAAAGCTTTCGGTGTTCCAAACCTTGCAAAAAGACGTTTTAAAAAGTTGACTACAACTCGTGCATCGTTAGTTGGGAGAGCTTGTGCTTCCGCCCATTTAGATACATAATCAATGGCTACGAGTATATATAGATTATTATGAGATTTTGGAAATGGACCCATAAAGTCAATACCCCAAATGTCAAATACTTCACATACTTGGATGACATTTTGTGGCATTTCATCACGTCGACTTATTTTTCCGGCCCTTTGACATGCATCACAAGATTTGCAAAGAAAGTGTGCGTCTTTGTAAATTGTAGGCCAATAGAATCCAGCTTCATAAACTTTTCTTGCTGTTAGTTGAGGCCCATAATGCCCTCCTGTTGGTCCTGTGTGACAATGGTTTAAAATTTTACTAGCTTCATCTCCAAATACACATCGGCGTATTATTCTATCGGGACAACTTTTAAACAGATGTGGATCTTCCCAGAAATAGTGTTTTATATCACTGAAGAATTTCTTTCGTCTTTGGTACGATAATCCTTTTTCAAGGAATCCACAAACTAAGTAGTTTGCATAGTCTGCAAACCATGGGATTTCTTTATAATCTATCTTCAATAGATATTCATCAGGAAAGTTGTCTTGTATGGCCGATTCATTCAGAACTTCTAATTCGGGATTTTCAAGAAGAGAAAGATGATCAGCGGCGAGATTTTCTGCTCCTCTTTTATCTCGGATTTCAATATCAAACTCTTGTAAGAGTAAGATCCAACGGATTAATCTTGGTTTAGCATCTTGTTTTGAAAATAGGTATCTAAGAGCAGAATGGTCGGTATAGACCACCGTTTTTGCTAGAACGAGATATGATCGAAATTTGTCAAAAGCAAAGACAATAGCAAGGAGTTCTTTTTCAGTAGTTGTATAGTTCATTTGTGCTCCTTGTAATGTCTTACTAGCATAATATATTGGTTGAAATCATTTTTCAATCCTTTGTCCTAAAACGGCTCCCATTGCAAAATCACTTGCATCGCACATTAGTTCAAATGGTAGATTCCAATTTGGTGTTATCATGATAGGTGCATTAGTGAGTTTTTCTTTAAGAATATTAAAAGATTTGATACATTCATCTGAAAAGATGAATGGCGCATCCTTTTCTAGGAGTTTATTCATAGGAGTGGCAATTTTAGAAAAATCTTTTATAAAACGTCGGTAAAAACCGGCATGCCCTAGAAAACTCCTAACTCCTCTAACATTGGTGGGATGTGGAAGTTTAGCAATTACATCTACTTTAGCTCTATCCACTTCAATTCCTTCTTTTGAAATTTTATGTCCAAGAACGATGCCTTCTTTAACCATGAAATGGCATTTCTCCCAATTAAGTACTAGATTTGATTTTTCGCATCTAATTAGCATTCGTTCCAGATTAACTAGACATGATTTAAATGTATTACCGAAGACTGAAAAGTCATCCATGAATACTTCCATGCATTCTTCTATCATGTCGTGAAAAATCGCCATCATACACCTTTGAAAGGTTGCAGGGGCGTTACAAAGTCCAAATGGCATGCGTTTGTAAGCAAAAGTACCATAAGGGCACGTGAATGTGGTTTTCTCTTGGTCCTCGGGTGCTATTGGAATTTGAAAATATCCGGAAAATCCATCTAGAAAACAATAGTAACTATTTCCGGCTAATCTTTCCAACATTTGATCTATGAAAGGTAAGGGAAAGTGATCTTTTCTGGTGGCGTCATTTAATTTTCTATAATGAATACATACACGCCATCCTGTTACAGTCCTAGTAGGAATAAGCTCATTTTTCTCATTTGTAATGACAGTCATGCCACCCTTCTTAGGTACGCATTGAACTGGGCTTACCCATGGACTATCAGAAATTGGATATATCAAACCTGCATCTAGCAGTTTAATAATCTCTTTCTTAACTACATCTTGCATATTAGGATTTAGTCTTCGTTGGCGTTGCACATACGTTTTACGACCTTCTTCCATAAGGATTTTATGTGTGCAATACGAAGGACTTATTCCTTTAATATCATGAATCTTCCATGCAATGGCTGGTTTATGAGCTTTCAACACAGAAATGAGTTGTGATTTCTCATTTTCAGTAAGAGAAGACGATATTATTACAGGTAATTCAGATTCACCATGTAAATAAGCGTATTCCAAATGGTTTGGAAGTGGCTTTAACTCTAATTTCGGAGGTTCTTCTATCGATGATTTATATCGATATCTGTCTTCTTCTTTTAGCATTTGAATTTCTTCTGTTGTTGGTTCATATCCATTAGCTATAAGTGTAGCTAACATTTCAGCTTCATCAATTGGTTCATTACCTTCTCCTAAAGAACATTCTCCTGTTCCTTGTAATTCTGGAAATTCTTCTAATAATTCTGCATGTGCATCTATAGTTTGAATATAATAACATGTATCATCTGCAGATTGTGGTTGTTGCATTGCTCTATCAACTGAAAAGGTAACACTCTCATCCTCTATACTTAGGGTCAATTTCTTACCGAACACGTCTATCATTGCTTTAGCCGTGTTTAAGAATGGTCTTCCTAATATGAGAGGAACTTGAGAATCTTCTTCCATGTCCAAAACAACAAAATCTACTGGAAATACTAAAGTACCAACTTTAACTAGCATGTTCTCCATTATCCCTCTAGGATATTTTATTGATCTATCGGCTAGTTGTATGCTTATTCTGGTTGGTTTCAATTCTCCAAGGTCTAGTTTAGCGTATAGTGAATACGGCATTAGATTTATACTAGCACCTAAGTCTGCCAATGCTTCTATTGAACTAAGACTACCCAGAAAACATGGAATTGTGAAACTTCCTGGATCAGATAATTTTTCTGGTATCTTATTCAACAGCACCGCTGAACAATTAGCATTCATAGTAACAGCCGAGAGTTCTTCCATTTTCTTTCTATTTGAGATTAGATCTTTCAAGAATTTAGCATATCTTGGCATTCCTGAAATCACATCAATGAAAGGAAGATTTACATTTATCTGTTTAAACATATCCAAAAATTTGGATTGCTCGGCTTCAAGTTTCTCTTTCTTCATTTTACTCGGGTAAGGAAGTGGTGGTTGGTATGGTTTAACATAAGGTTTATCCTTAACTGTGTTATTTTCATTAACCTTTTCAACTACCGGTTCTTTTTCCTTATCTTGATCAGGTTGTGGTTCTTGTGGAGTAGGAATAGTTTCATCAGAAGTTACAGGTATTTCAGGTGGTTTAAGTGTTGTACCACTTCTTGTGGTAATAGCTTTAGCTGTTTCATTCCGGGGGTTATGTAACGACCCGCACTTTTTCGATCATTCTATACTTATAAGATTGATATTTACATAAATTAAACATTACCAACTTGATAAGCAATCCAAATTGTTGAGACTTATGTTTCCGAAAAGAGTTTTACACAACGTTTGACCGTCTAGTTTGACCGATGATATCACGAACTATACAATATATGATAATTATACGTTTGTGTATATAAATGTATATATACATATTTAACATGATTAATAAATGTTTTAATATCTCATTTTGTATTAATAACAACAAGTTATAAGTATATTTTGAAACTACTAACTTAAGTTTTCAAAACGATAACAATACGTAACGTTATTTGACATAAATACTTATAACCTATAATGTTTATACATATATTGTATAAGTAATGTATTTAATTACTTTTAAAGACTTAAATACATAAAACCATATAAGTGTATTCACAAAAGATAGCTATATTTGAATCCTCATTCCATTTTTCACAAAATTTCTATACGTATACCTAGAGTATTTGTACTCGTATCATACCTAGCTTCTATACGTATTTACTATTGGTATATACATGTCATATCACCACCTAACCAGCCTTGTTCAATGCCTTATGTATAAGGTAATTGATTTTGGAAGCTTATTGACTAATTATACAAAATAACAAACAAAATTTTTGTTCTTATCTTCCATAATCACGTTTTTAAAGGGGTCATGGGAACCTCATTTTGATTCAAGTATTACTCTCATTTTTCTAGCAAAACACACACTCTTCCATAGCCTTAAAACCCTTAATCAATTCAGCAAAGTTTCCAAGAAGATCTAGCTTCAAAAACCATACTAAAACACCATAAGAAAACCATACAAAAACACTTCAAGAAAACCCTCCAAGAACACCAACTTACTCCCAATCTTTCATCCACTTCTATCACCCTTTTGATTCTAGCTTCTTACTCCTCTTTTACAGCAAACTTATCCAAGGAACTTGAGGTAGAATCTATGTTCATAACCTTATTCAATTCATATATATATAGCTATCTTATTTTGTGGTACAAAAGTTTAACAACAAGAACATAGTTTGAATGTTTTCAAACTTGTTTGCAAACTAAATAGATCCTTCTAACTTAACTTTTAAAATACTTCAAGACCTGTAATATAACTTATGTATATGCTAATTTAACAAGGTAAAACTTGGTTTTTCAAAGTATAAGTATTTTTAGAAAAATGGTCATTAAATGATTTTGTTGTAACAAAAATGTTTAACTTCATATGTTTCACTAATGTTTCACTTATGCCGTATGATTTTGAATACAAACCAAGGTATTTACAGTTCATAGTCTTAAAGAAGAACTCGATCCAAGAAGATGGCAATTTGAATCAACGAAAACGGATTTGTAACGAAGAAACTATGACCGAAACAAAATTGGTTATCCTAGATCATTTCAACTACGGGATCAATTGGAAAAAAATGATATAAATCACATATTTCTAAGATAACATGATATTTTATATATATGTACTTATAATTCAATTTTATATGGTTCAGGATCACCCGTAAACAATACGAGAAGATTAATCATAAGATCCCATGTTTGTACGCAACACGTCATTTGACAACACCGGTACTTTATGTACGCAACACGTCATTTGACAACACCGGTACCGTGGGTCAAGATTAATCTCGACCAACACATATACGATGGGGTTTTGTTGATTTCGTTGGGGGTTTTATTTATTTCATTGCGGGTATATTAAACATCTAAAAATGAACCATTAAAATTGAATTACTAACATCGGACTGCTAACTACGGACTAAGGAATTATTCAAAGTATTAAAAGTATAACAAGTATATATTTATAACGTTTGTTTAAAAATGAAAACATATTGATATATTATATATGGATAGGTTCGTGATATCAACCGGAAGACCGAGTCAAATTATTTATATCATCAAGACAAGAGTGAGTATATAGTCCCACTTTTAAACTCTAAATATTTCGGGATGAGAATACATGTATTTTATGTTTTACATTATGGACACAAGTAACTGAAAAATATATTCTACGTTGAGTTGTACCACTGGCATACTTCCCTGTAGCTTGGTAACTAATATTTACAGCGGTATTGTAAACGCGAATCCTGTTGATAGATCTATCGGGCCTGACAACCCCAACCGGACTGGACGACCAGTATTCAACGGTTGCACAGTACTTCGTTTTGTGACTACACTTGGTACGGTGTAGTAAGATTTCATATTAAAGGGAATATGCGACGTGAAAATGTTAAGTATGGTTACCAAGTGCTCAACCACTTAGAATACTTTTATTAAACTGTTTATATACGAAATCTTGTGGTCTATATATATATTGCTGCCGGTATTAAACCTATATCTCACCAACTTTATGTTGACCTTTTAAAACATGTCTATTCTCAGGTGATTTCTAAAGCTTCCGCTGCATCATGTTGGATCTAACCAGGATCTTGCGTACGCATGTTTGTGTCAAAAATAAAACTGCATATCCGAGATGTTGTACTGTAAAATATGCTAGAAACCGTGTTGTTATTATCATTTGTAAAGTTTGTAAGTCGAAGATTATCGCTAAACGATAATCATCTTTTTATTGTCTAAAGCTTGTAACAAAAATAACGGTTGTGGTTTGTAATGTATAATATATGCAGTTTCTTTTAAAAATGTCGCATATAGAGGTCAATACCTCGCAATGAAATCATACGTTATCTAACACGTTCTTATGGTTAAGGACGGGTTATGACATGTGGTATCAGAGCGTTGGTCTTAGCGAACCAGGTTTGCATTAGTGTGTCTAACCGAGAAGTCGTTAGGATACATTAGTAAAGTCTGGACTTTGACCGGGTCTGATTTTAAAAAAAAAACCATTGCTTATCACTGTTGGTTAAAATTTATGTGTAAATATTATGTAAGTACTAATGGGTTAGTTGTTGTGTGATAGATGTCGGGCTCGAAACTTATTATCACATTCAGCGACTCCGAATCAGAACCTTCAGATTGTGTTTCAGTCATTAACATATCCGATGACGAAAGTGGTATTTTTGGGGAAGACTCACAAATTCCGGATGAACCAACTATAGAGAACCCGGAAAGTGAACCCGAGGAGGAAAGTGAACCCGAGGAGGAAAGTGAACCCGAGGAGGAAAGTGAACCCGAGGAAGAAATACAGGAAATTACAAAAGACGAGTTCGAACTAGGAAAGAAACGAAAGGCTAATGAATTAGAAAATTCAAATCCCGAGTTTAATGAGAATGAAGTGGCACCAATTCCACTCAACACTACCACCCCTATCCCCGCTATTCCTATTAGTGCTATCCCCGCATCTAGTTCTTCGGCACCTCAGCCAAAACGTAGGGAGACAGCTAGGATTCGCGTTGGGGGATTCCCTGGACATAAATGTTTTGGGAAATAGACCAAATGATGCGCTGCCGTATTAAACCATGGAATCACATAATGTTTTGTATAATATTATTAGTGTGGTTTGTTTAAAGTTTGATGTAAGCATATGTAAAATAGCGAAGTATGAAATGCAATAATTTTCCATGGTTAAGTATTATTTAGATTGTAGTAATTGATTCTGTACTAAGCTATTAAGTATGAACATTAACGGGTAGGTACTACCCAAGATATAATTATAAAACGCTAATAAGAAGAAAAGGCTTTTATAATAATACCTGGTTCATATTATTAACAAGCTATAAATGTACTATAAATACACACTACATCTATAATATTCCATGTGAATAATTATTTTCTTTCATTAGGAAATGGCGCGATTGAATCGAATGACGGAACAAGAACTCGAGGAACTCATCAACCAGCGAGTGAACGACAGAATGTTATGGGTTGAGGCTGCAAGAGCTGCTGCAGTTAATCCAAATCCTCGTGTAGGATGCTCCTACAAGACGTTTCAAGCTTGCAAGCCCTCATCATTCAGTGGAACGGAAGGACCGATCGGTTTAACCCGATGGATAGAAAAGATGGAGACGGTGTTCAAAATCAGTGGTTGTGATGAAAAAGACATGACCAAGTTTGCATCGTGCACTTTACAAGATAGTGCACTCACATGGTGGAAGAATTATGTGAAGGCGGTAGGAGGAGATGTAGCTTATGATACTCCATGGGAAGAATTCAAAGCGATGATAATCACCGAGTATTGTCCAAGGAATGAGGTTATTAAGTTAGAAGATGAGTTACGAAGTTTGAAGGTGGTTGGTACTGAAATCACCAACTACAATCAGCGATTCATGGAATTGGTTTTACTATGTCCTGAATTGGTTCCAACCGAAGCACGGAAGATTGAAATGTACAAAGGTGGTTTGCCCAAGAAGGTCAAGGCAAACGTTACGGCGTCGAAACCTAAGACAATTCATGAAGCTATAACCATGGCGAACGAGTTAATGGATCAGGTCATTCTGGATAAGAAAGCATTCACTACTGAGGTGAAGGTATCGAGTAACAAAAGGAAGTGGAACGGAAATTATGATCGAGGTTACCAACAGCAATCTTTTAAGAAACCAGAAACCCCGAAAGGTGCGGGTAGCGGTTCAGGCTTTGGTTACAAAGGACAAAGTCCTTTATGCAACCGTTGTCACAAACATCACTTTGGTTACTGTAGTGTGTTGTGCACCAAATGCAATCGACAGGGTCATCTTGCTGAAGATTGTAAGGCTCTCGTTACGAATGGTAACAAGACTCCTGCTACCAACGCAAATAGAACTGCTTTGGCTAACATTACTTGTTTTGGGTGTGGAAAACAAGGTCACTATAAGAGCCAGTGCCCGAATCAGAATGGCGGACCTGCACGTGGAAGAGCGTTTGTTATTAATGCTAGAGAGGCACGAGAAGACCCGGAGCTTGTTACGGGTACGTTTACCATTAATAACTTATCAGCATCTATTTTATTTGATACTGGCGCCGATAGAAGTTACGTGTGTATAAATTTTTACACTAAATTGAATTGTTCATCATTACCTCTAGATGCTAAGTACTTGATTGAGTTAGCTAATGGTAAACTAATTAAAGCCGATAAAATTTGTCGTGATTGTAAGATAAATTTAGCCGGAGAAACATTTAAGATTGATTTGATACCCGTAGAATTAGGAAGTTTTGATGTAATAGTCGGCATGGACTGGATGTCCAAAGTAGGAGCGGAAGTTGTTTGTGCCAAGAAGGCAATTCGTATTCCTGGTAAGGATAAAATGCCGGTGATGATTTACGGAGAGAAGGGTGATTCAAAGCTAAAACTCATTAGCTGTTTGAAAGCCAAAAAGTGTTTAGAAAAGGGATGTTACGCTATTTTAGCACATGTTAATAAAGTCGAAAAGAAAGAAAAGTGCATCAACGACGTGCCTGTGGCAAGAGATTTTCCTGAAGTTTTTCCGGAAGAATTGCCGGGATTACCTCCATTTAGATCGGTAGAATTTCAAATAGATTTAGTACCAGGAGCTGCACCAGTGGCTCGTGCTCCATATAGACTTGCACCGTCCGAGTTAAAAGAACTTCAAAGTCAGTTAAAAGAATTACTGGACCGTGGATTCATACGACCGAGTACTTCACCGTGGGGAGCTCCAATTTTGTTTGTTAAGAAGAAAGATGGATCTTTTAGGATGTGTATAGACTATCGTGAATTAAATAAGTTAACTATCAAGAATCGATATCCACTACCGAGAATTGATGACTTATTTGATCAATTGCAAGGATCATGTGTTTATTCGAAAATCGACTTAAGATCGGGCTATCATCAACTACGCGTCAAAGAAGAGGACATTCCGAAAACTGCTTTTCGGACACGTTATGGTCATTACGAATTTTTGGTTATGCCGTTTGGATTGACGAATGCGCCAGCTGTATTCATGGACCTCATGAATCGAGTTTGTAGTCCGTATTTAGATAAGTTTGTTATCGTTTTCATTGATGATATTCTTATCTATTCCAAGAGTGAGCAAGAGCATGAAGAGCATTTAAGGTTGATACTGGAGTTGTTGAGAAAAGAACAACTTTATGCTAAATTTTCTAAGTGTGCTTTCTGGTTGAAAGAAGTGCAATTTCTTGGTCACGTTGTTAATAGCGAAGGAATTCAGGTTGATCCAGCAAAAACTGAAGCTATTGAAAAATGGGAGACTCCTAAGACACCAACACAGATACGCCAATTTTTGGGTTTAGCCGGTTATTATAGAAGGTTTATTCAAGATTTTTCCCGAATAGCTAAGCCGTTGACAGCATTAACGCAAAAAGGGAAGAAATACGAATGGACCTCGGAGCAGGAGAGTGCATTTCAATTACTGAAAAAGAAATTGACTACGGCGCCTATTTTATCGTTACCAGAAGGGAACGATGATTTTGAAATATATTGTGACGCTTCGCGACAAGGTTTTGGTTGCGTTCTTATGCAACGGAAGAAAGTTATTGCATTTGCATCCCGACAATTGAAGATTCACGAGCGGAATTATACGACGCATGATCTAGAATTGGGAGCAGTCGTGTTTGCATTGAAGATGTGGAGACACTACTTGTATGGGGTTAAATTCACTGTGTTTACTGATCATAAAAGCCTTCAACATATTTTTGATCAGAAACAATTGAACATGAGGCAACGTAGGTGGGTCGAGTTAATAAACGACTATGATTGTGAAATTCGTTATCATCCCGGGAAGGCGAATGTGGTGGCTGATGCTTTAAGCAGAAAAGAACGAGAACCAATTCGAGTTCGAGCTATGAATATAAAAATTCGCATGAATCTCAACTCACAAATCAAAGAAGTTCAACGAGAAGCACTCAATGAAGAAAACATAAAGAATGAAATAATGAAAAAGTACGAGAAACAACTTGTTGTACGGGAAGATGGAATTCGGTATTTTGCAAATCGTATTTGGGTACCGAAGTTGGGTGGATTAAGGAAGTTGATATTGAACGAGGCACATAAGACAAGATACTCGATACATCCTGGAGTTGGAAAGATGTATCAAGATCTTAAGACACGTTATTGGTGGCCTAATTTAAAGACCGACGTTGCAACATATGTTGGGGAGTGTTTAACTTGTTCTAAAGTCAAAGCAGAACATCAAAAGCCGTCAGGGTTACTTCAACAACCAGAAATCCCAGAATGGAAATGGGATGGTATTACCATGGATTTCATCACAAAGTTACCAAAGACTGCCTGGGGATACGACACCATTTGGGTGATTGTTGATCGTCTCACCAAGTCTGCACATTTCTTACCTATAAAGGAAACGGATAGAATGGAGAAACTATTACGATTGTATATAAAGGAAGTTGTTTCAAGGCATGGAATACCTATTTCCATTATATCCGATCGTGATAGTAGATTTACCTCAAAATTCTGGCAATCACTACAGGAGGCATTAGGAACTCGTTTGGATATGAGTACCGCATATCATCCGCAGACCGACGGGCAGAGTGAAAGAACAATTCAGACTCTTGAAGACATGCTCAGGGCATGTGTGATCGATTTTGGAAACGGATGGGATAAATATCTACCGTTAGCAGAATTCTCGTATAATAATAGTTATCATGCGAGCATTGGAGCTGCGCCATTCGAAGCATTGTACGGAAGGAAGTGTAGATCTCCTATCTGTTGGAATGAAGTAGGAGATCGACATTTAACTGGTCCCGAAATCATACACGAAACGACCGAGAAGATAGTACAAATCAAGGAGAGATTGAAAACAGCCCGTAGTCGCCAAAAGAGCTACGCCGATGTCCGAAGAAAACCATTAGAGTTTCAGGTCGGGGACATGGTTATGCTAAAGGTGTCACCTTGGAAAGGTGTAATACGTTTCGGAAAAAGGGGTAAACTGAACCCAAGATATGTAGGCCCGTTCAAGATCATCGAACGCATTGGACCGGTAGCTTATCGACTCGAGTTACCGCAACAACTCGCCGGAGTACATAATACCTTTCACGTCTCGAACCTTAAGAAGTGTCTTGCAAAGGAAGACCTCACCATTCCTCTTGAAGAAATCCATGTCAACGAGAAACTACAATTCGTCGAAGAACCAATCGAAATCATGGACCGTGAAGTTAAACAGCTCAAACAGAGCAATATACCGATTGTTAAGGTTCGTTGGAATGCTAGAAGAGGTCCCGAGTTTACTTGGGAACGAGAGGATCAGATGAAGCAAAAGTATCCACACTTGTTTCTCGATGACGCAAAATAGGTACAATTTTAAAATTTCGGGACGAAATTTATTTAACGGGGAGGTAATGTAACGACCCGCACTTTTTCGATCGTTCTATACTTATAAGATTGATATTTACATAAATTAAACATTACCAACTTGATAAGCAATCCAAATTGTTGAGACTTATGTTTCCGAAAAGAGTTTTACACAACGTTTGACCGTCTAGTTTGACCGATGATATCACGAACTATACAATATATGATAATTATACGTTTGTGTATATAAATGTATATATACATATTTAACATGATTAATAAATGTTTTAATATCTCATTTTGTATTAATAACAACAAGTTATAAGTATATTTTGAAACTACTAACTTAAGTTTTCAAAACGATAACAATACGTAACGTTATTTGACATAAATACTTATAACCTATAATGTTTATACATATATTGTATAAGTAATGTATTTAATTACTTTTAAAGACTTAAATACATAAAACCATATAAGTGTATTCACAAAAGATAGCTATATTTGAATCCTCATTCCATTTTTCACAAAATTTCTATACGTATACCTAGAGTATTTGTACTCGTATCATACCTAGCTTCTATACGTATTTACTATTGGTATATACATGTCATATCACCACCTAACCAGCCTTGTTCAATGCCTTATGTATAAGGTAATTGATTTTGGAAGCTTATTGACTAATTATACAAAATAACAAACAAAATTTTTGTTCTTATCTTCCATAATCACGTTTTTAAAGGGGTCATGGGAACCTCATTTTGATTCAAGTATTACTCTCATTTTTCTAGCAAAACACACACTCTTCCATAGCCTTAAAACCCTTAATCAATTCAGCAAAGTTTCCAAGAAGATCTAGCTTCAAAAACCATACTAAAACACCATAAGAAAACCATACAAAAACACTTCAAGAAAACCCTCCAAGAACACCAACTTACTCCCAATCTTTCATCCACTTCTATCACCCTTTTGATTCTAGCTTCTTACTCCTCTTTTACAGCAAACTTATCCAAGGAACTTGAGGTAGAATCTATGTTCATAACCTTATTCAATTCATATATATATAGCTATCTTATTTTGTGGTACAAAAGTTTAACAACAAGAACATAGTTTGAATGTTTTCAAACTTGTTTGCAAACTAAATAGATCCTTCTAACTTAACTTTTAAAATACTTCAAGACCTGTAATATAACTTATGTATATGCTAATTTAACAAGGTAAAACTTGGTTTTTCAAAGTATAAGTATTTTTAGAAAAATGGTCATTAAATGATTTTGTTGTAACAAAAATGTTTAACTTCATATGTTTCACTAATGTTTCACTTATGCCGTATGATTTTGAATACAAACCAAGGTATTTACAGTTCATAGTCTTAAAGAAGAACTCGATCCAAGAAGATGGCAATTTGAATCAACGAAAACGGATTTGTAACGAAGAAACTATGACCGAAACAAAATTGGTTATCCTAGATCATTTCAACTACGGGATCAATTGGAAAAAAATGATATAAATCACATATTTCTAAGATAACATGATATTTTATATATATGTACTTATAATTCAATTTTATATGGTTCAGGATCACCCGTAAACAATACGAGAAGATTAATCATAAGATCCCATGTTTGTACGCAACACGTCATTTGACAACACCGGTACCGTGGGTCAAGATTAATCTCGACCAACACATATACGATGGGGTTTTGTTGATTTCGTTGGGGGTTTTATTTATTTCATTGCGGGTATATTAAACATCTAAAAATGAACCATTAAAATTGAATTACTAACATCGGACTGCTAACTACGGACTAAGGAATTATTCAAAGTATTAAAAGTATAACAAGTATATATTTATAACGTTTGTTTAAAAATGAAAACATATTGATATATTATATATGGATAGGTTCGTGATATCAACCGGAAGACCGAGTCAAATTATTTATATCATCAAGACAAGAGTGAGTATATAGTCCCACTTTTAAACTCTAAATATTTCGGGATGAGAATACATGTATTTTATGTTTTACATTATGGACACAAGTAACTGAAAAATATATTCTACGTTGAGTTGTACCACTGGCATACTTCCCTGTAGCTTGGTAACTAATATTTACAGCGGTATTGTAAACACGAATCCTGTTGATAGATCTATCGGGCCTGACAACCCCAACCGGACTGGACGACCAGTATTCAACGGTTGCACAGTACTTCGTTTTGTGACTACACTTGGTACGGTGTAGTAAGATTTCATATTAAAGGGAATATGCGACGTGAAAATGTTAAGTATGGTTACCAAGTGCTCAACCACTTAGAATACTTTTATTAAACTGTTTATATACGAAATCTTGTGGTCTATATATATATTGCTGCCGGTATTAAACCTATATCTCACCAACTTTATGTTGACCTTTTAAAACATGTCTATTCTCAGGTGATTTCTAAAGCTTCCGCTGCATCATGTTGGATCTAACCAGGATCTTGCGTACGCATGTTTGTGTCAAAAATAAAACTGCATATCCGAGATGTTGTACTGTAAAATATGCTAGAAACCGTGTTGTTATTATCATTTGTAAAGTTTGTAAGTCGAAGATTATCGCTAAACGATAATCATCTTTTTATTGTCTAAAGCTTGTAACAAAAATAACGGTTGTGGTTTGTAATGTATAATATATGCAGTTTCTTTTAAAAATGTCGCATATAGAGGTCAATACCTCGCAATGAAATCATACGTTATCTAACACGTTCTTATGGTTAAGGACGGGTTATGACAGGTTAGCATTTGTATCACTAGGTAGACTTCCCGGTTTTCTTTCACCTATTAACCTTGCTAGGTTACTCACTTCTTGTTCCAGATTTTGAATAGAAGCTTGTTGATTTCTAAATGCTTGAGCATTTTGTTCATTAGTTTGTTTTTGAGATGTGAAAAACTGTGTTTGAGTTTCAACTAGCTTTGTCATCATATCTTCTAAATTCGGCTTTTTATCATCGGTTTGTTGTGGTGGTTTGTTTTGAAAATTCGGTCTTTGCTGATTGTAAGTATTATTGGATACTTGTTGATTGCTAGGACCTTGTTGGTTGTTGTATGGAATATTTCGGTTATAATTCTGGTTTTGATTGTAAATCGGTCTTGGCGGTTGATAATTATTCTGATAATTATTTCCAGGCCTTTGGTTTATGTATGAAATATTCTCTCTTTGTTCCATTGTTAATTCAATACTGAGACAATCTTTTGTCAAATGTGGTCCTCCACACTGCTCACAACTAATTCGTATTGAGTGAATATCCTTAGTCATCTTTTCCATTCGTCTCTCCACAGCATCTATCTTTGCGGAAATGGAATCTAAGTCATGGCTAGAATCGGCTCTAGCTGCTTTAGATGATCTAATGATGTCTTTTTCTTGGTGCCACTCATGTGAGTGGGAAGCAGTGTTATCAATAATTTTGTAAGCATCAGTTTCGGTTTTCTTCATAATAGAACCACCAGCTGCTATATCTATGTCTTTCCTTGTAGTGATGTCGCATCCTTGGTAGAATATTTGTACTATTTGACAGGTGTCTAAACCATGTTGCGGACATCCTCTTAACAACTTTCCATATCTTGTCCACGCCTCATATAGAGTTTCATTTGGTTTCTGTGTAAACGTAACAATTTCTGCTTGAAGTCTTACGGCTTTAGATGCAGGAAAGAATTGTTTAAGAAATTTGTCAACTAAAACATCCCATGTATCAATCGCCCCTTCAGGTAACGATTCCAACCAATCTTTGGCTTCTCCCTTTAAAGTCCAGGGAAATAACATGAGATATATCTGTTCATCCTCCACTTCTCGGATTTTAAATAGTGTGCAGATTCTATTAAAGGTACGTAGATGTTCATTTGGATCTTCCTTCGGCGCACCACTAAATTGGCATTGATTAGTCACCATGTGTAGAATTTGTCCTTTGATTTCATAATCTGGCGCATTAATGTCTGGATGAGTAATTGCGTGACCTTGGCCAGTGCGTTTAGCTCTCATTCAGTCTTCCATACTTAAAGGTTCCAGATTCTCCATAATTGAATTTGTTGAATCGGTATCACTAGATGATTCTGATTTAATGGTTCGTTCCTCAACAATCTCTGTTTGAATGATTGGTGGTTCCGGAGGAAAGTTTAGTGGTTCAGGATCTACGAACCGTTCCTGAATATTTTCCGGATTCTCAATTGTGAGGTCGGGTTCAAAAAATGGATTATCGGAAATTTGAACTGAAGTACTTGGTCTACTGGATGACGATTCTAAAGAAAAATCAACGACGGTTATATTTGCTAAATGTCTTGATCTAGTTACAGGTGGTGAACGTACAAAAGGTGATGAACGTCTTGCTCGGTGCATTCACTGAATATCCTATTAGTTTTTAAAAGGAAAGAAAAATTATAATAAGTTATCCAATCAATAGACTTTTCTGATTTTGCCCACGTTTCGAATAGCCAAAAGATGCAGCAGAGGGGCAGGATTCGTTTGGTCTCAATATAATTGAGGACTGTTTGGCTCCAATAACCCGGTCCACGTACAAATCCAACTATTACTACGAATCAAAAATTTTTGATGTCTATCAATTTAACCACTCAAAATAAATTTTCGTAATTTTAAGAAATTTAGATAAGAAGTAGAAAAAATTCTAAGTCCTAAAAACTAGAATAGCGAGAAATAAGAGAGAAAAAGAGTTCGTCGCAAAAGGTAGAAAAAGAAAAAAAAATGGTTGAAAAATAAAAGGTGACGGAAAAATAAAAGAAACTTATAAAAACTTAAAAATACTTGACTAACCTAACCTTATTACTACAACTAACTTAAAATTATAATCGCAAATTGAGATTACTAATTGGAATGATAATTGATACATAGTAAAAGGTCTAAAAATATTAAAGCTTACAAGGAAAAACTAAATCCCAAATGGAAATAACTTAAAAAGAAACTAAAACTTAAAAAGGTGTCGCAAAATTCTAAAGCACCTAAATCTTAGTCTAAAGAAAAAGCACTTAAGGAATTCTACGGCAAAGCCTAAAAATCTAGGAGTAAAAATAACTATAGCAAAAACTAAGTTTAAAATTAAATATGAGCTAAAAATACAAAAGTTATGCTACAACGATTAAAAAGGGACAAAATATAAAAATATACAAAAAGTTGTAAAAAGTACAATTTTTATAAAAATATTATTTTTATATTATTTTTTTAATAAAACTACTAATTTTACAATTTAATAAAACTAATTAATACTAAATACATAAATTAAATAAAAAGTAAAAATAAAAATAAAACTAATAATAATAATAATAATTAGGTTTAAATAATAATTATAATTAATAATAACCCGTAATTAATGCAGGATTAGGGTTTTTTGTCGCCTGTCAGAAAGGCTCCGCGAGTTGCGGTAATTAATACATCAAACCCCGCGAGTCGCGGGGTTCCAAAATTCAGCTGACAGGTTTGAATATTCGACGCGTTTTTTCTTTATTTTTTTTTTATTTTCTGTTTTCTGTTTTTTTTTTCTATATATAAAAGATATTTAATAAAAGTTATATTTTTATAAATTAAAATAAAGATAAAGAAACTTATAAAACTTAAATATTTAACAAAATCTAAAAAAATACTTATATTTTTGTTTTTCTTTTTATATTTTTGAATAATTAAAACGTATTTTTACAAAAACGAATTTTTAATAAAAGTAAACTAAAAATCTTCTTTTTTTTTTATTTATATTAGCGTTGCGCTTCCGGCTTTTAAGATAAGTTCCCCGGCAGCGGCGCCAAAAATAACTTGATGTTATGCGAGGTGTATATAAAATAGTTATTAATTTTAGCAGGAAATACTATTAAATACGATACAATTTTACACAAGATATTTATTTATTTATAGAATGGATATACTTAAACCTTGCTACAACACTTATAGGCAGTGTACCTAATCGTACAGTAGTGTAGTTTTTAGTAAGTCCGGTTCGTTCCACAGGGAAATCTTTAAACAAAACTCAACGCTATATTAGTTTACTTTTATTAAAAATACAAATATATATATAAGTAATATTATTATTATAAAGGGGGGTTTTTACCGTTTAATGACCGGTTTGTCGATTTTAAGACTTTAGTCGCAGTTAAAACCTAATGTAAAATATAAAATAAATACAAGACTTAAATTAAAGCGTAAAGTAAATAACGATAATGAAATTGCGAATAATAAAAGTGCGATAAAATAAACTTGCGATAATTAAAAAGTACGATAATTAAAAGTGCGATTAAATAACAATAAATAAAAGTGCGATAATTAGAAGTGCAATTAAATATAAAATAAAGGAAATTAAATATGAAATAAAAGAATTATGCTTATTTAAACTTCCGTAATCATGATGTTTGACGTGTTGATTTTAGTTTTATGCCCATGGGTTAATTGTCCTTTGTCCTGGATTATTTAATATGTCCGTCTGGTTTTTGTCCAAAACAGTCCATCAGTCATAAATATAAAGTGCGAGTGTCCTCATCAAATTATTCTTATACCCGAAGTTAAATATTCCAACTAATTGGGGATTCGAATTGTAACAAGGTTTTAATACTTTGTTTAATGAATACACCAGGTTATCGACTGCGTGTAAACCAAGGTTTTACTACTTTGTTAACAATTACACCAATTACCCTTGAATGTAATTTCACCCCTGTTTTAATTATTCTAGTGGCTATTAATCCATTCCCGTGTCCGGTTAAATGAACGATTATTCGAACATATAAATACCCCGCCCATCGTGTCCGATTGAGTGTATATGGTAATTTATAGGGACGCCCAATTGTAAATCTTTATATTAACATTAACAAACTTTCATTTAGTTAAACAAATATAAAGCCCATTAATAGCCCATAGTCTAATTTCCACAAGTGTCGTTCTTTTGTCCAAACCCCAATTATGGTACAAAGCCCAATTACCCAATTTTAGTAATTAGCCCAACATCATGATTACTTCATTTTAAATAAGCATAATAATAACTTAGCTACGAGACATTAATGTAAAAAGGTTGAACATAACTTACAATGATTAAAAATAGCGTAGCGTTACACGGACAGAATTTCGACTTACACCCTTACAATATTCGCTAACATACCCTTATTATTAGAATTAAAATTAAAATTAAAATATAAATTATATATATATATATATAAATTTTACGTATGATAAGAGAAGAAAAAGATATGAATTGTGATCAGAATTCGGTTGGCTTTATAGGGAATTTCGATTTTTGGGGCTCCGCGACTCGCGGTGAATTTTGCCTTCAAACTCCGCGAGTCGCGGAGATTGAAATTACAGCTCACATCTTTTGGAGTCTTTCTTGCCGACGAATTTTATATATAAATATAAAATATAAATAATTAATATAATTATTTATATATTATATTATATTCTTGTGCATAGTAGACTTGTAATTTTTAGTCCGTTGCGTCTAGCGTTGAGAGTTGACTCTGGTCCCGGTTCCGGATTTTCGAACGTCCTTGCGTACAATTTTATATTTTGTATTTTGCGTTTTGAATCTTGTACTCTTGTAATTTCGAGACGTTTCTTATCAATAATTGGAACCTCTTTGATTGTCTTTTGTTCTTTTGAGCTTTTTGGTCGTTTGCGTCTTCAATTCTTCGAATCTGTCTTTTGTCTTCACCTTTTATTATTTAAACGAATATCACTTGTAAATAGAACAATTGCAACTAAAAGCTTGTCTTTCTTGAGGAATAATGCTATGAAATATATGTTCGTTTTTAGCATTATCAGCTTTGCTAACACAATATTCTTTATCATCAACTTTTAACTGTTACGGTTGTCTACAGTTTATGCTGCTTCATTCAGCTTTTTCAAAACTTCATAGTACTGATTCGTAGGCTGAAATGCTATTTCAGATTTCAGAATTATAATTCTAGGAGATAACGTTATATGTATATGCAGAAATGATGTGAGATTCAAGAATAATTATTGATGCTTCCTGGGGTTTGGTATGGAAATTATTGTTACAAGATGTAGATGGGTACATGACAAGGTTTTATAGTGATCTTTCAGAGAGATTTAAGTCAAAGAGCAATAAAGCTGCTGGTAAGCTTACTACTAATGTGGTGGAATATAAAAGATTCCCAGTAACGATGGTGAAAAGACAACGTATATATCAAGGTTATAATAAGGCTACCCCGGATGAAAAGTCGAAGTTGTCTTGTTGGAGCTGTGACAAAATTCGCTATTTTGAAAAGGGATTGTAAAGTTATTTTGGGTAATAATAATGCTAAAGGATCTCACACGGATATGTGTTGAACCTTTGCTTAGGTTCCAAGTATCCTCCGGATGCATATCTATATGCATATATTCTTCATATGTATCGTGTGATTGGTTCATTCTCTCGATTGTTCCTTAGTTGAGGTGTTTTCAAGAATTTTGAAGGGTTTAGACGCAGGTTATCATCGTCAATATCCGTATAATGAATTCGTGGTGAATCTTGAATGATACGAATATCTTTATGAGTTTTGTGAATGAAAGTGATGTTCTAGTATAGTTTGAATTTAAAGTATGATTTTGAAGGATGTAGGAATCTAAGAGTGATGTCATCTGTTTAATCTTGACTTGGATTCTGATCTGTCAAAACCAGAATATGTAATTGAATTTGAATGAGAATGGCTGTTCTGGTTTCTATGAAAGAATGTATATTGTTGTGAAAGTAGTGAGTATGGTTAATGATTATTGAATCAGAATTGAAGAATGTACAGTATAACATATTAATTGTGAATTTGTATAATTCTCGGGTATTACCTACCCGTTAAAGTTTCACAAGTAATATTTTGTACAAGAGAATTTTTATTACAGTCTTTATGAAAATATATGTTTTTATATTTTCTGCAGATGTAATATAGATTTAATGAGATGATATACTATTAGACTCATTTGATTTTTGCTGGAGCTAGAATGAATAACCCCTAAAACTTTAGAGATTACATAATTTTTGCGAAGTATTTCTTCAACGTAAATGAAATTATGAATCAATACTTCATTATTCATTTTTATTGATATTTCCTCGGCGATTTATGTTGGTGTTCGTAGAATTCTTGTGAATTTTGCAAGACACGAATAACGTTTTCTAAAAAGTTTCGAGTACATCGAAAATGAAAGTGTGAAATCTAACACGTACTCGAACAATACACTTGGTTTATTATGAAATAGAATCTATTGAGTTGAAGCAGAGATTATAATTAATGATTGTTAAGTCATTAACGAAGGATGTACATCATAGCATATTAGTAATATGAATTAACCGAGTAGTATCTACCCTTTAACATTCACACGTAATAGCTTAGTACGAAAAGATATATTGTGGTTTAAAAACTCATATATATATATATATATATGTATATATATATATATATATATATATATATATGTATATATATATATATGTATATATGTATATATATATATACATATAAATTTTTCAGAGGGAATGAGTTAATACTTCATAACTCGTTGATACAATATGCTCGTTGTTGATTTGTGATGATGTCGGTGATTATGGAACTGGCAGAGCTTGTGATGTTGTAGGTGCTGCTGGTACTGCTGATGATGTCGGTACTGCTGGTGCTGCTTGTATAACAAGTCTATTTTGTAACGCACGTACCATTCCTGTCAGGGTTTCTATTCTCCTCTCTATCATCTCTATCCATTCACTCATCTTGATTTACGGCTATGATTAGAATAAATAATCTCTAAAACTTTAGAGATTACATAATCACCTTAGAATATTTCTCCGATGAAGTTATGAATCAATACTTCATTGTTTGATGTTGTTGGTATTCCTTGGTATCTACAGGGCGTATGACGTTGATGCTCGTGGGACAGATTGTGTTGTTGGGGCTTGCGATGCGGATGTTGTTGGTGGTGGTAATGGTACTGTTGGTGTGGATGCGTGTGGTGCAGTTGGTGCTTGTGGGGCTTGTGATGCTTGTAAGTTCTGCATCATATTCTCCAAAGCCACCACTCTAGCGCGAAGCTCGTTGACTTCTTCTATTACATCGGGATGATTGTCGGTTCAGATGAGCGAACAAATAAGATCTAGAATTTGAGATAGTATATAATCGTGACGAGATACTCTGGAAATGAGAGAGAAAATGGTATTTCGAACAGGTTCGCCGGTAAGTGCTTCGGGTTCTTCGCCAAGAGGGAAATGTGGTGGATGGAAGGGATCACCTTCTTCTTGTCTCCAATGATTAAGTAGGCTACGAAACTATCCCCAACTCATCCAAAATAGATGATGGCTAATTGGTTGATCCATTCCGGTTACACTGCTTTCGGAGCTTAGGTGAATATCCATATCGGAATAGCTGTCGGAATCCGATGAACTTGAACCAGTTGAAGGATCCATCTCGTACAAAGTAGGGAAAAGATTTTTGAAATGAAATAAATTATAGGACTAGTTTGGTATTCCTCAATACATAATTTACATATGTATTTATAATACCAGAATCCCATAAGTTACGGAGGATTTTATGGAACATGTTAGACAGAGTTTACTGTAATAGATATGCTTAAGATATGAAATTTGTCTATACACTATCTATGCAATAAATGCAGTAAGATGCGTCTAGACTTAAGATGATAAGCAGGTAATTTCCGACAAAAAATGATAACCAAAATTTTTAACATGCAGACACGGTCGAAGTCCAGACTCACTAATGCATCCTAACAAATACCGGTCAGACACACTAATGCAATTTCTGGTTCGCTAATACCTCTGCTCTGATACCAACTGAAACGACATGTCCATATTACTATAAACGCAGTACGTTATTCATTGGTCCCATAGCGAGGTATTTGATCTCTATATGATACGTTTTAGAAAATATTGCATTCGTTTCATAAAAAGCACGCCATTATTATACATAATGCATGTTTTAAACAATTGGGCGATTATTTAAGAAATAATCCCCATAATACATCGGTTTCCAAATACTACACACGTGACATAACAGTCGAATATAATACATGACAAAGGTTTTATTGAATGCAACACTTCATTTAAAAAAACATGAGACTCCATGCACAGCTTGCTCAGATAATGCAACAGCGGAAGACTTTCTTAAGGACCTGAGATTAAACATGCTTAAACAGTCAACACAAGGGTTGGTGAGATATATAGGTTTAACATCGATATAAATATAGATCACAAGATTTCATAGTTATAAATATATGTACACTCGAAAGTGTATAAAAGTATTCTATAAGTTGTTGAACGCTTCGGTAACCATACTTAACCATTAATGTAGCATATTCCTTTTATTATGAAATCTTCCTACACTGTACCAAGTGTAGTAAAAACGAAGTACTATGTAACCATTTACGATACTAGAGCGACTAGCCCGGTTGGGGTTGTCAAACCCGATAGATCTATCAATCGGATTCACGCTTACATGTTCTAACAACATGTAAATATTAGTTACCAAGTTATTAGGGAAGATATGCAAGGTGGTACAACTCAACGTAGAATATATTTTAAATACTTGTGTCCATGGCATAAAACATAAAATGCATGTATTCTCATCCCAAAATATTTTTAGAGTTTAAAAATATGACTATATACTCACGGTAGTAAAAGTATATTAATAATAAGTTTTCAACTTATTAAAATATGGCCATCGTCCTTGGATTCACGAACCTATAACAATAATAACGATCAGATAATAATACATGTGAACAAAAATAATATAGCAAGTTCATATCATATCTTCAATCATATGTGATTGTTTAAGTTCATACTTTCAATCACGTGTGATTGTTTAAGTTTATATTTTCAATCACGTGTGATTGTTTAAGTTGTCAAGTTAGCAGTCCAACATTAGTAGTCCATAATTAGTAGTCCACAGTTAGTAGTCCACAGTTAGTAGTCCACAATTAGTAGTACATAGTATACGCGTGTTGTATAAGACTCAATCATGACCCACAATACCGCTATTAGAGTTACACGTATTGTGTATGTGGTGTCTTTTGATTTATCCGACGTATTGTGTAACCATGACATGTTAGGATACATGTATAATACAATAAAAGTTAGCTAGGATATGGTTAGTATAGATTTTAATGAATTAATCCCGTAATCAAATTATCCAATTCTAACCAATATTGTTTTGCCCATAATTTCTTCGTTATAAATCCGTTTTGAGTGAATCAAATTGCTATGGTTTCATAACGAACTGTAATTTGTGAAAATAAACTGAAAAAGTGATG